>NC_071355.1:23829267-24181767 GCF_943734655.1 Sabethes cyaneus
TCTGGCCGGATTGGGCTAACTTTTTAGAAGCAAAACGCTATGAAATAAGGATTTCTCAAGACGTTTTTATCGAATTTCTTTTAAAAATGTGCGATAAATAAAATGCGTCTAACAGTGTCCGTCGCACGCGTTGATCTAGTGTGCTATGAGTGATGTATGAGTTCGTGCAATTTTCAGATACTAATTCAACACTCAAAATTATACGTTAAAAATGAAATTGCAACGAAACTGAAAACAATAGACGTTTTACGTCAAAGAACGAATTGTAGAACGGTACTAGAGCTTTAAATTGGTGAATAACAGCAATTAGCAATTATCACACATTTTTAGGAGAAATTCGATAAAAACGCCTTGAGAAACACTTATTTCATAGCGTTTTGCTTCTAAAAAGTCACTAAATCTCATTAAGTAGGCGGTTCAGTACAAAATTCAATTTTCAGTACAAAATTTTCTCAGCTTTCGAATGAAAGTAACAGAATTGAGCTAGCTAGCATGGTTTTTGTATCAGAACTAGTTTAAGGTAAACAGAACCGAAAACTAGAATTGTTCAATAACTCTGTAACGATTGAGATTTTTCGTCAAATATGATCCTACCTACTTAACACCCTGTATATCCAACGTTTCAGACCTGAATGACCATATATGGTTAAAAGGTCTCAAATATAAACAAACAAGCAAACAAACATATCCAACGTTTCAGCAGGTCGAAGGCCGCGAATATTTTCAATGACATTCGGCCATTCGTGATTCAGCCATTAGATCTGCTACCACCATTTGTTATTTCATCCAATTGATTTTCGGCCATTCGCATGTAATTTAACTCACCCTATATACATTGCATTTTCAAACTGAGTCAATTAGACCACTTGCAAGTTCATGGTAGATTGCCCAAAGTCCGTTATGCCTACCATACATTATGTCTATTGTCTATTATGCCTACCAACCATTATATCTAACGTATTTATGCCTAACGTCCTTTATACCTAACGTCCGCATGCTTATCGTTCGTATGGCTAATGGGGTACAATTCCTTTTTAGCGTATCTGAATATATTTACCAGAAACAAACGTGTAAAAACGAGCACTTCACACTTATTTAAACGATTAGTGCCACCTGCCACAGTGCCATTGGTAACACAGAAGGGACCCAGAATTAGAATTTTATAAGAATAGTCCTCAGCAGTAACAGCACTAGCTTATTCCCTATATTTTCCCTTATTGTTTCTATTCTACTTCCTTTCATCTGATCTTACTTTACTGTACTCATCTTATCTGCTTTATCTTGTAGCTACTCGCTTCTCTCTTCTTTCATTTTCTGATACTTTATATTCTTTTCCTCTTTACTTTCACGCCTCTTCTTTCTTTTATGTCTCGTTTTCGCTCTTTTCTCTTGTTTCTTTATTTTTTAACTGTTTCACATCCTTTTTCTATACCATTTTTTATGCTATTATGCTGTTCTCTCGTTTCTACACCTATTTATGCTATTTTCTGTCTCTCCCTTTTTTAGATTTCTTCTTGTAGCTTGTAGCTCACAGCTTGTAGCTTCTCTTATTCAAGAAAATAGCAGTTAAAAAAATAGCTTAGAATTTTGCATAACTAAACAATATAATGATAATGACCTTCGTTGTATTTTAGGTTTAATCCAAATACTGTTGCCTACCAGTTCAGCGCGCGCGCTACAAACCACAAACATATGTTAAAATGCATTCAACATCACCCTAAACGAGAAAATAACAGATTTGAAAGATGTTAATTTATTGAAATGAGTACACTCAAGTACTTTTTTTACACGGTTTAGTTTTTTGAGTATTAAGAACGGGGTAACTTAGAGACCATTCATTTATTTCTCAATACATTTGGGAGTAGCTCGACATTCCTCACGTAGATTGTAAATAGTTCCTTAGCTGCACCGTTTTCGAGTAATCGAAAAAAACAAACTGTGTAAAAAAAGACTTGAGTGTAACATCAATTGTGCCATAAATATCTCTACAGATGTCTGGTAGTTCTTATTCCGATTATTCCGATAAGTTGCCAATGTCTACTCGCAACTCATATAGGGTAATATTTTGCCTACAGCGAGATGGCCACTTGGCACATTAAACAAAAACACTGGGACTCTAGCGATAGCATAGACGTCGTTTCGCAGCTTTGTTTCAACGCAAAACTCTAAGTTGACAGAAAAAAATTATCAACTGCAGCAGAGACAAGACAGCAGAACAAAACAAATACACTCAAATTGCTTTTCACACGAAGAACACGTTCCGCGTAAATCAAAATTAAGGTGACACGGTACTGAATCCAAAACAATCAAACAAAAAAACAAACAAAACAATCTATCAATGTATTGATCGACACAATTCACATGGTGTGGTAATTACATATTAAAGCATACACATAAATCAGTACTGTCAAACTGATGGTCATGAGGTGGATATGATCAATTCACATATTGATACAAATTAGGATTTTCTTACCACAGTTAAACTAAAAGTGGCATAATAGCAGCCTGCTATTAGCTATTAGCAGGCTAACGCAACCTCAAGAAACCCTATTTATATTTATAAAAAAACAAGTGGCTTACACCTGAGAGAGAGAAGCCGGCTCAGTGACAGATTGATTGTTTTCGTTTCCTTCTTCTTCTTCTTATATTTTGTGCAGATTGGCATGCTCGGATTTGCGAGGGGTTTGAAATTTCATCGCAAATAAATAATTCCCCTGTTTTATTCAATCAAGCTAGCCCGGTTCGCAGTGACAGTTCGATGCATAAAAACCATCTCAGCTGGCTCCTCTGTTTTAGGATTACACCACTCTTTTTAACAGTATAGCTCTTTCCAACTCTAAAGATACTTTTTTCTTTCTGTTGGCAGAAGCATTTTTCATTTTGCGACAAGTGCAATACTTATTTCTACGATAATCGTTCTTATTATGTTTACCTTTTCTAAGCTCATTCGGTACAATAAGGGTAGCCAAAAACACGGTCGTATCGATAATTTGTATAATGGATAAGTTTAAAAGCTACAGTTAAGCATCAAAATCATTGCAATTACAACTGTTAACAAATAATAAAAAGTCAAGCATTCTTTATTTTAATTGCCGCTGAGGAAATAAAAAAACTTCTGTTCAATGCATGCAACAAAAATCTTGTTATGCTGTTTCTCATGTTTGTACTTACAGCACTGTAAATAGGCCGACGTTGACATAGAAACGATCAACAGTAAAAAAAACAGTACCAGAAGTTTCGAGTGGCATTTGGACTGCGCGACACGAACGTATAATTTAAGATAAATACTAATTTTTTTGCGTCTAAAGTATCGTGAAGTGAAACGCTATAGTGTCGCACAAGTCGTGAAGCATTTTTCGGATTAGCTGCAGTGTTCATTGATTCAGAATTATTCTATGAAAGTCGTTAGTGCAATCGGGCTTGTGCTCGTCGATTCGACATAATAAAGTTATAATTGTCGAAAAACCTCATGATAGGAAGCCTGAAAATAGGATATTTTACAACATTGTGACCTTGCACGCTGCGTGAAACTAATATCCAAAGGTTAGTTATATTATTCAGATAGTTATTTTGGACCAAACATGTTCCGGTTGCATCGGTGGATGAGGGGCGGAAATCCAAGGGGTGAGGATATGAATGCCATCGATTCGGCCATGTTGGGATTCAGTACCGTTTCACCTTAAGGAAATTCCAAAATTCGCGCAAAAAAAAAAAACAAAAAAATCGCGTAAAAAACTGTGGATTTCAACAGTACGCGAAAAATAAACTAATTGAGCACATCCGTGTAAATTCCGAAATTCACGTAAAAATAGTCACGTAAAAAATACCGCGTAAAAATCGACTTCAGTGTTTAGCTACTGGCCAGAATTGGCTGTTGTACAGCATTACAAACGACTATAATGCAAAAAGTCTGACACGTTAGCATTATATACTTGTTATATATGCTCATATATATTGCTATTTTAGTGCCATTTTCAATGCTAGTTGGTCACTTGGTATGGTATGCTCGATCGTTTTGTCGATGATTGCCGTACAGTAACCTATGTAAATTCAGCTCACAAACGCCGGTTAATTATGTTGTGGGTAATTTTAAATATATTAAGGTACATCGGGCCAAGCGGGAATACGGGGTAAGTGGGAATGGAACTCATAGCTCGCTTCAACACGATTTTCTCCAATTGAACCTTTCTACAAATGAAAGATACAACTCCAAGGCACACATTAAAATTGTTTGATTATAATTGGCTTTCCAAACACCAAAATTGAACTTTTAAATTTGGTTGTCGTTTTCAATTTGCGCTGTAAGTTGGATGCACCTTTCTATAAATGATGTTTTGGTCCCAGGCGTTCGTAAAAATACATGTTTTCTGGCGTAACATTATCCCCCTCCCCAAAAATTCTGCATAAGAATTTCTAACAGAAGTTAAAGAAACCCCCACTCCCTGCCGCGTAACGTAATATCTAAACGGCTCCTAACCACTAAGGAAAACTCCTTACTTTCTTCGTTCATTTCCCACTATCCCGGAACTACAGGTAAGAATTACTTCGGGAGGAGGATGTGCTTTTGCTCTTCATCGTTACTTATCAACAAGTGGACCGATCTAGAGATGGCGACTAACAGAACATCTATTGTTTCACAGCCACCCTCGCAGGGTTTCTATCCAAGCATGGTGCTGTTCCGATGTACTTGTCTCTCCGCCTCCGATGCGTCTGTCGAGATGTGCTTACTGGCATTGGTAGTTCGTTGGTCAAATTCTCCATTCTGCAGCTGCAACCTGTGCTATAACGGTATTCACGACATTCCAGGTGATCTCCTCTTGACATAATTAATTTACTATGTTGTTCACACTCAGGGACGGTAATCGAAGACCCCGTGTTGTAGGTTTCATACTGTCCCTCTGCATTCCGGACAGACTGGTGTCGCGGTATGCTCGAATCGGTACATATGTTGCAGAAGTAACCGTGACTCGACAGGCTCAGTACCACAGTCAGATGAAAACCGACTTCTTCATGTTTCCTGTTTGACCAAGTCGACTAAACGGCGCAAAAACGATCTCCTCTTCGCTTCTGTTTGGACGGCTTCGCGGTAGTGCCTTCTTGATTTTTAGCAGTCTAGCTGCAGCTACTAGCTCATCGTTAGAGACTTGTAGACCGTCCGTATTGTCACTCTCTACTAGACTGGACGGTGTTGGTATGGCCAAATCGCAGGCTCGTGCGTCGAGAGAAATACCTCCACGATAGCCTTCAGCTTATCCGTGTACATCTCCCTGGCTGTCTCTGGACCTTTGACTTTCGCAAAACCGTATTTTAATTGCGTCCGTTTTTTTTACTAGTTTTTGCCCATAGTGCGCCGTGTAGTTATTTGCTTCTTCTTTTTCGCGGAGCATGCACCTCGGGGAGGCTTTGCGCTGAATGTCAAATAAAGACTTTGATAAACTGATGTTTAAAGTATTGTTAACTGAATTATAGATACATATTCATATACTAAAGCAAAGCCTTGGGCTTAAACCGTCATTAGACATTACCCTGTTTTATCGACAGACTTCGCAGCCGGCTGTTAGAGTACAGGAAAATTACGGGACCAGTGTAACGATCCTACTGACTCTATCTAGCAAGCACCGCCTAGCGCTAGCCGAGATTCGAACATACGACGACTGGCTTGTTAAAACTTTTAAAAATGGGTGTTAACGCAAATATGGGAAAGAAAGATGAGCGCCAAATAAAAAAATACGAATCAAAAAAATTTCGAAAAGGAACAAGTGCATAATTTTTGCGCAAAATCGGAGCACTTTGAAATTGCGTTAGTATTATTTTCAGCGAATTGCTGAAATATCTGCGTCAACCTGATGTAGTCGAAACATCTGATTAATTTCTGAAAAGATTTCACGCACTAATTGGTGCGACTGAAAATGCGCATCTTTTGGTATTTGCGACGTTTTAATAATCATCAAAAGATTCAACAATAATTAAATTCGCGCCCAGGCATGCAATTTTTGCCAGCTGTTTTCGATAATATGATTAGACCGGTTGCCGTTTTCTGTTTCATAGGCTGAAATACGGTTTAGTTTTGCGTCCTCTCTAATTATATGCGATTGATTTGGTTTATTTCCACAACATATGATGAACACAGTAACTAATAATTGTATGCCTATAAAGTTTTCAATCAACCACGGAATTATTGAAACCCAAATGCTCTTGAACTCATTTTGCGATGCCAATTTAGTTGTTTCACCACATTCATCCAACACAATGGTGAACTTTCAAGCGCAAGAGCGCTGACAAAAATCTGTTGCTATAGATTTCCAACCATATAATTTGAAGCAAGCAACGTCCACCTGAACACGCGGTGATCGGGAAAAGCCACCAACGGCTCTGCCGTTCCTACATATTGTACGTAATTTATGATTTTATGACCAGCGCATAAATCGAACCAACCAACCAACCACCTACCGCACGTCACCTCTTAACAACCGAAAGGCCACTAATTTCATCATTGGAAAAGAAAATGCGGCCGCGGCGGTCCGGTTGTGAAAAATAATGGCCACAAATCGATAAGTATGCACACAATCCGGAGTTTGGCCGCAAGTGGCCGGCCCCGCAGACCAATTGGCAGCGAGAGCCTTGCGTTGGGCATGTAAAATGTACAAACAATCAGCCTAGTAGACCCACAAATCACGGGATTAATCTCGTGGTCGGATTGCAAGAAAAGACAGGCCAATCTCGCCGCACCACACATATATGTAGACGAGGTATTCGATTGCATTTCGCGGTACATAAATCTTACAATGTTCATGTGCTGGTCCTGGATCTCTTTGTACACTCCGACAATGTTCATCAGGGCGGAACCTGTGGGGATCAGATAAGAAAGAGAAAAAAAAAACGAGAAAAAAGTAATTAATAAAAATGGCTGGTTGAAGGGTTGGTAGGATTACTACCCGAAGGAAAATTTTATTGATTTATTTGAATGTAAATGAAAGTTCCTTCATCAATGAAGATCGTAAAGTAAGTTCAATTTAACATTGCTAAACTGCTGCTTTTCATTTATATCTCTAAATTTAACGGCAGCCCATCTGTCGCTAAACCTCCAATGATAGCTTAATTGCTCCCGAATAATTTATATTTGTTTGAGATGCAACGTACTCATACATGTGTGCTATGGATATGGAGTCCTCCCACCGGAAAGCCCTTCTGAATAATAGTCCCAA
This sequence comes from Sabethes cyaneus, assembly GCF_943734655.1. Classification (NCBI taxonomy): domain Eukaryota; kingdom Metazoa; phylum Arthropoda; class Insecta; order Diptera; family Culicidae; genus Sabethes; species Sabethes cyaneus. The sequence goes on from NC_071355.1 coordinate 23,836,473, forward strand.
AAAAACGGTCATCAATCGTAGGTCCAAATGGCAATATAAATAACTGATCCTTTCCGGAGCTTTTTTGCGTTTTATTTCACTCTTCACCAAGCTGAATTTGCGTTTTTTTCTCCCGTGTGCCACGTCCTGTATTATTTATTTTTATCCCCAACAGTTCATAAATAATAATATCAATAAACACGCACAGCACGGCCATTCGGCGGCAGTCAGGACCTGTTTGCAGTGTATGATGGATTTTAATATCCACGTGACTTCACCGCCAACGAGCTGCTGGCGAGTGCGCCGAGTGCCGAGTGCTGAATTGCAAAAGGGTAGAAAATATTGACTCTATCGGCATTGTGCTCGCTCGTTCTGTCATAATTTTTTTTATCTCGCGTGGTTGGTTTATTGGATTCTGCTTCTGCAATAATCCAAGCGTTTTTTTTTCGCGTTCGCTGACAATCACCGACCGGCAAGTTGTCCGTTGTGGCGTAAAACGAGTTTTAATATCGGCCCACTTGGCCGGGCTGCACATTGCGCTGAAGCTGGCAGTAAGCGAGCAGGAAAATTTGAATGTTCAGAAAGTCTTCAACTGAGGGAAGGAGGCCGATTATAGGCATATTAAAGGCTGAATTTCAGTATTTTTCATAGCACAGTCTCTCAGTTAAACAAATGAAATTAATTTAATATATTGTTATTAAAAATTTTGTATTTTATTTTTTAATACATTCATGGCTTTGGAACTGAACATCGTAGAACGAGCAAAAAAAAAATACACAAAAACAATCTATACCTACCTATAAAAATAAATTTCTGTCTGTATGTTGCCTAGTAAATGGCTGGATAATGCGGAATATAGACCCCATTGTGGTCCCTAACCTCTTATCTAACAACTCCTACCTCTACCTCCACGTGGTACCAGCCGGAATACGAGTAACCTTAGCGGAGTTCGGGTAACCAACCCCGGTGGAAACTAAGGTCGTATACCTCCCGGGAAGGAGGTATAGTGAGTCTCGGCACTATAAGATGGCAACCCAATCGCAAGACTCGGTAGTGTTGGCCCAGTACGGCTACACACCTAAATTAAAGCACACTTACAAAATTTAAGCGAATTCGGAGCGGAATGTTCGGCATCGACCTAGGCGATGGAACAAAGACGACGAATGGAGACTCGGTACTTGGAACTGCAGATCGCTAAATTTCGCAGGTTGCGAGCGGGTGCTGATTGAACAGCTTGAACCCCGCAAACTCGCCATCGTAGCTCTGCAGGTAATCTGTCGCAAAGAAGAGAAGGTATGGGAGATCCGTGGCAGAAGGCCCAGTTTTACCAGAGCGGTGACGCTACCAACGAACTGGGAACGGGATTTGTAGTGTTGGGCGGTTCGCGTGATAGATTGGAAGGCGATCAACGAGAGAATGTGTGTATTGAGGATAAAGGGCCGTTTCTTCAATCATTAACGTGCACTGCCCGCACGAAGGTAGACCCAACGAAGAGAAAGAAGCGTTCTACGCGAAGCTGGAGGCAACGTACGACAGCTGCTCGTCACGGGACATCAAGATCGTCATCGGGGATATGAACGCCCAAGTCGGTAGGGAAGAAATGTATAGACCGGTGGTAGGACCCCATAGCCTGCACACCGACACAAACGATAACGGCCAACGATGTATAAACTTCGCAGCTTCCCGAGGCCTGGTGATCCGAAGCACCTTTTTCCCGCGCAAGGATATCCACAAAGCCACCTGGAGATCACCTGACCAACGTACAATGAACCAAATTGACTACGTTCTCATAGAGGGCCGGTTCTTCTCTAACATCACGAACGTACGCTCCCGTCGGGGTGCGGATATTGATTCTGACCATTACCTAGTAGCAGTACATGTGCGCTCAAAGCTGTCCACCGTATACCGGACACGTCAAAGCCGCCCTCCTCGGCTGAACATCAGGCAGTTAGATAACCCACAAGCTGCCGAGAACTACGCGCGAGTACTGAATGAGGCACTGCCTTCTTCCGAGGAGTTAGGTGCTTCAAACCTCGAAGACGGTTGGGGCAGAATACGCTCGGCCATCGGAGAGGCCGCTACCGCGGCACTAGGTATTCAGCCTCGGAGTACACAAAATGATTGGTTTGATGGGGAATGCCAACAAGCGGTGGAGGAGAAAAAAATGCTTGGAAAAATTATCTAAGTATTGCCACAAGAGAGAACCTGGCCAAGTACCGACGAGCTAGGAACAAGTTGACCACGATCCTGAGGAGAAAAAAGCGCCAAAAGGAGGACAGGGATCGTGAAGAATTGGAGCAGCTATTCCGAGCTAATGACACGCGCAAGTTTTATGAGAAGGTAAACCAAACTCGGAAGGGCTACACACCGAAACCTGACATGTGTAGGGACGAGGGAGGGAATCTAATTACAAACGAGCGCGAGGTGGTCGACAGGTGGAAGCAGTTCTTCGATGAACTCAATGGCGAAGTCGCAGAAGGAGGCGGAACGGAAATTAACCTAGGAGCGCCCATGGAAGATAGTGATGTCCTAGCACCTGATCTCCAAGAAGTCAAACGAGAAATCAGGTTGCTGAAGACCAATAAAGCCGCTGGGAAGGACCGCCTACCGGCAGAGCTTTATAAACATGGCGGAGAAACGCTAGCAAAGGCTCTACACTGGGTTATTTCGAGGATTTGGGAGGAGGAAAAGCTACCGGAGGAATGGATGGAAGGAGTGGTTTGTCCCATCTACAAAAAGGGTGATCGGCTAGACTGCTGCAACTATCGCGGTATTACGCTGATAAATGCCGCCTACAAGGTACTCTCCCAGATCCTGTTACGCCGGCTGTCACCGATAGCACAAGGTTTCGTAGGGAATTATCAGGCGGGTTTCATGGGGGCTCGCGCAACTGCGGACCAAATTTTTACTATCCGACAGATCTTGCAGAAATGTCGGGAGTACAACGTGCCCACGCATCACATCTTTATTGATTTCAAAGCAGCATACGATACAGTCGATCGAGACAAGCTATGGCAGATAATGCACGAATACGGTTTTCCGGACAAACTGACGCGACTGATCAGAGCTACATTGGATCGAGTGATGTGTTTTGTACGCATCTCTGGGACACTCTCGAGTCCCTTCGAGACGCGACGAGGGTTGAGACAAGGTGACGGTCTATCCTGCATGCTGTTCAACATCGCTCTTGAGGGGGTGATCCGACGAGCGGGCATCGAAACGAGAGGCACGATTTTACCAAGAGTAGCCAACTTCTAGGCTTTGCAGATGACTTCGATATCATTGCCAGGAACTTTGCGACGGTGAAGGCAATCTACGCCAAACTGAAAGTGGAGTCTAGGAGAATTGGGCTAAAAATAAATGCGTCGAAGACCAAATACATGAAAGGAAGAGGCTCAAAGGAAACAAATGCGCGCCTCCCACGGACGGTAACCGTTGACGGCGACGAACTAGAAGTGGTAGAAGAGTTCGTGTATTTGGGATCGCTGGTGACCGCGGACAACAACACTAGTAAGGAGATCCAGCGGCGCATCCAAGCGGGAAATCGGGCCTACTTTGCCCTTCGTAAAACGCTACGATCAGGAAGCATACGCCGCCGCACGAAGCTAACAATGTACAAAACCATTATTAGACCGGTAGTTCTTTATGGACTTGAAGCCGTGACGCTGCTTACGGAGGACATACGCGCCCTTGCCGTGTTTGAGCGGAAAGTGCTGCGGACGATATTTGGCGGAGTACAAACTGAAAGCGGAGAGTGGCGGAGGCGTATGAATCACGAGCTACAGGCACTGCTTGGAGAGACTCCCATCGTACATCTAGCGAAAGTTGGCAGGCTACGGTGGGCCGGACACGTCGTAAGGATGCCGGACGACTGTGCGACGAAAATAGTCCTCTTCAACAACCCCACCGGCACCAAGAACAGGGGGGCCCAACGTGCACGATGGCTCGACCAGGTCGAGAGCGATTTGCGACTTCTGAGACGACTAGGAAATTGGCGACGAGTGGCCCAAGACCGAGTTGAATGGAGACGAGTGCTTGAAACAGCACGAGCCACCCCGGCTCTATGCTGCTGAAGAAGAAGACCTATAAAAATAAAATTCTGTCTGTATGTTCCTTATAGAATCGAAAACTAATGAACCGATCTTCACGCCGATTGTATGTATGGGTTTTTGGGGCCGGGGAAGGTTCTTATGATGGTCAGAGACCTCTCCCCCCACTAAGAGGGGGGGGGGGGTGGCTCCCATACAAATGAAACACGAAGTTTCCTTTCGTTTTGTAATTGATTTTTCTCGGTGAAACCATTAAATTACAACTTATCGTTAACGTTTCAGCTTACTCTTTTCAGCCATCCTCAGAACTAATTTATTTTAAAAAAGGTCAAATTAATAATCTGGCATAAAATTCAAGCTACAAGATTCATTTACAAACAAGTTATAAACATTTAAATTCAAATCTGGTGAATCTACAGCGAGATGCAGCTTGCTTCTCCAACGCATACAACGGATTGGTAAACCAAATCAAATCACTTAGACGCTGAAACAGTGAACCGGCAACGGTAACAAATGGTTTGAATTTGAATCCGAGATTCACGATTTATGTACAACACAGGTTAATTTGTGGCAATACGATGTTTGTCGGGTCAGTTGGTCTATCTATCTATATGGGTCATTTCACGCCAAGTGACCGAGAAAAACTTCAAACGTGTAATCGACATTCACGGATTTAAACCAAATTTTGCCATTGATTGCCATTGAAGATTGTTCGTTTTCGGTCAGAAAGTAAAAATCCAAAATTTTGTACGGTTCAAATATTCCCTCGATTAATGAGAGTGCCTCCATTTTTAAGGAAAATACCCGATTTTGTCAAAACCTCTTTTTTTCTTTTACTTATATCTCCGCAAATATTAAGTTTAAAAAGACACTATTTTCACATTTTCAAAGGAAATCATCCAGGAAATTTGAAAAAGATATTATTTTTGAGCACCAGTGTTGCCAAACATTTTTAAACTCAGTTTAAAAACTAAATTTACATTTTTCTCTCAATGAAGACAATTTTATCTCAAAAATTTCAACTTAATCGTATTCCGCAGATATTTTTACATAAGAATCACTCATCGCCCCGAGGTATTCTTTGCCGATCCCGAGATACAGCGTTTTAAAGCAAACAATTCCCTATTTTTAATGTAAAACTAAGAGGAAAATAACTTTTTTCTAAGCAATAATTCTCTACGCAAAGTAAAAATACTTTGGCATATCGGAAAAGCATTTATACAGTATATAAAAAGGTTTTCCTTAACAGTGTTGCAAACTTTTCAGTTTCCCGCATGATTAGTTACATTATTTAAGGGAATATTAGTCTCCTAGCAACAATAAACAAGTAAGGTAAGAGCTCATGTCAATTACCGAGATGAAAAACGGTTTACAAGGCTATGATCAAACAACTAACGTATATTTTACGCCTTTTTGAAGTAACATTTCCTCATCTAGTGCTATAAATCAAACGAAAAACTGAAAAGCTGACAACACTGTTTAGAGCTATATATTGCTGTATATTGTACTAGCTGACCCGACAAACTTCGTATTGCCACAAATTAACCTGTGTTGTACATAAATCATGAATCTCGGATGATCTTTGTCACTTCTCGAGTTTTGCAAGCCCCCCAGTGGGCGGCGCTTCCGACGGCGGGTCACCAGCAACACTCGCGACCGGCTTGTCCTGAATGATCTAGTGTTACTATAGATAGTTTTTGTGGTCTTGTTATTGATTAATGTTTTATGGAAGAGTCTCGAATTTCTCGAGTTGAATTAGTTTTTGAGTTTCGCAAAAATTTCTGTTTTATTTGTATGAGAGTCCATATCCCCCTACCACAGGGGTGAGAGGTCTCTAACTATCATAAAATAAATTCAAGACTCAAAAATCTCCTACATGCTAAATTTGGTTCCATTTGCTTGATTAGTACTCAAATTATAAGGAAATTTGTATTTCATTTGTATGGGAGCCCACCCTCTTAAAAGGGAAAGGGGTCGTAATACACCACAGAAAAAAAATTCTGCCATCTAAAACTCTCACATGCCAAATTTGGTTCCATTTGCTTGATTAGTTCTAAAGTTATGAGCAAATTTGTATTTCGTTTGAATGGGAGCCCCCCCCCTCCTAAAAAGGTAAGAAGTCCTAATTCATCATGGGAAAAATGGTTGCCTCCAAAAACACCCACATGCCAAATATGGTTCCATTTGCTTGATTAGTTCTCGAGTTATGAGGAAATTTGTATTTCATTTGTGTAGAAGCCCCCCCTCTTGAAGTGTGGAAGGATCCTAATTCACCGTAGAAAATATTTTTGCCTCCAAAAACCTCCACACGCCAAATTTGGTTCTATTTGCTTGATTAGTTCTCGAGTTATGGGGAAATTTGTATTTCATTTGTATTGGAGCCCCCCCTCCTAATGTGGGAAGAGGTCCTAATTCATCACAGAAAAAATTCTTGCCTCCAAAAACACACACATGCCAAATTTGGTTCAATTCGCTTGATTAGTTCTCGAGTTATGAGGAAATTTGTATTTCATTTGTACAGGAGCCCCTCTTCTTAAAGTGGGGAGGGGTCCTAATTCACCATAGAAAATTTTCTTGCTCTCGAAAACCTTCACATGCCAAATTTGGTTGCATTTGCTTGATTAGTTCTCGAGTTATAAGGAAATTTGTATGGAAGTCCCCCCTCTTAAAGGGGAGAGGAGTTATAATTCCTCTTATAAAGAGGGGAGGGGTCTCAATTCACCATAGAATAAATTCTTGTCACCAAAAAAAACACCCACATGCCAAATGTTGTTCTATTTGCTTGATTAGTTCTCGAGTTAGGAGGAAATTTGTATTTCATTTGTACAGGAGCCCCCCCCCTCTTAGAGTGGGGAGGGGTCCTAATTCACCGTAGAAAATTTTCTTGCCCTCGAAAACCTTCACATGCCAAAGTTGGTTCCATTTGCTTGATTAGTTCTCGAGTTATGAGGAAATTTGTATTTCATTTGTATAGGAGCCCCCCCTCCTAAAGTGGGGAGAGGTTCTTATTCATCATAGAAAACATTCTTGCCTCCAAAAACACCTACATGCCAAATTTGGTTCCATTTGCTGGATTAGCTCTCGAGTTATAAGGAAATTTGTATTTCGTTTGTATGGGAGCCCCCCCCTCTTAAAGTGGGGAGGGGTCCCAATTCATCATAGAAAAAAATTTTGTCTTCAAAAACACACACATGCCAAATTTTGTTCCATTTGCTTGATTAGTTCTCGAGTTATGAGGAAATTGGTATTTCATTTGTACAGGAGCCCCCCCTCTTAAAGTGAGGAGGGGTCCTAATTCAACATAGAAAATTTTCTTGCCCTCGAAAACCTTCACATGCCAAATTTGGTTCCATTTGCTTGATTAGTTCTCGAGTTATGAGGAAATTTGTATGGAAACCCCCCCTCTTAAAGGGGAGAGGAGTTATAATTCCCCTTATAAAGAGGGGAGGGGTCTCAAATTACCCTAGAATAAATTCTTGTCACCGAAAACACCCACATGCCAAATTTGGTTCTATTTGCTTGATTAGTTCTCGAGTTATGCAGAAATTTGTGTTTCATTTGTATGGGAGCCCCCCCTCTTAGTGGGGGGAGGGGTCTCTAACCATCACTAAAACCTTTCCTGGCCCCAAAAACCTCTACATGCAAATTTTCACGCCGATTGGTTCAGTAGTTTTTGATTCTATAAGGAACACAGGACAGACAGACAGACAGACAGACAGACAGAAATCCTTCTTTATAGGTATAGATAAATGCTTTCCCGATATGGCAAAGTAGTTTTACATTGCGTAGAGAATCACTGCTTTAAAAAAATTATTTTGCTTATAGTTTTACATAAAAAATGGTGTATTGCTTGATTTAAAACGCTGTATCTCGGGATCGGCAAAAAATACCTCGGGGCGATGAGTGATTCTTATGCAAAAAAAAATCTGCGAAGCACGATGAAGTTAAAATTCTTGAGTTAAAATTGTCTTCATTGAGAGAAAAACGTAAATTTAGTTTTCAAATGAAGTTTAAAAATATTTGGCAGCACTGGTGCTTAAAAATACTATTTTTTTCGAATTACTTGGGTAATTTTCTTTAAAAATGTCAAAATAGTGTCTTTCTAAACCCAATACTTCCGGAAATAAAAGGTTTTGACAAGAAATGGTATTTTCCTTAAAAATGGAGGGAATGTCCGATCAGCACCAAATACTTCGCGTGGAATGACCCATATATATAAAAGTGAGCGTGAGTGTGTTTGTATGTTCCACCATAACTCTTATCAAACTTGGCAACATGTATGCCTTGATAGAAGGGAATCAGTACTAACAGTACAGGTTGACAAAGTGGGGGGCGGTTCATAACAGGGGGGAGGCCCTAACTCCGAAACGCCTGGACGCTTCTTCATCACACTTAGTACACATCGCCAAAAGGGGGCCCTAATAAGGGGCTAAGTAAAAGGGGATGCGTTTCTTTTGCATTTAAACCGATTGCAGTTGTGCAAATAACTTTGAGAAAAGAGGGGGACTACCACCGAAGGGGAATATATGGTAAAAAAGACCTTTGTTTAGTTTCCATTATGGTGATTTTCATAAAGCAAATCAATGCATAATTAGCTACGTGCCAGAAGAGGGAGCTGACTGGGAAAGAATCGACAAATAGGGGGATGGAGAACGTGAGTATGAATGTATGTTTCGCCATAGCTCCGGGACTTCTGGACTTTTCTTCATTAAACGTCTTTTGTCAAACACATGTATTTTGGCATAAAAGAATCAGCGCAGGGGGGATGATAAAAGAGGGAGATGGTCTCTTACCAGGGGAAAGAAAGGTTCAAATGGGTAAAGGGTGCGTTTCTTTTGCAATTGGAACGATAGCAGTTGTGCAAGTTGCTTGATTTCTGAAAGGGGGGATAGGGTGGCCATTAACAAAGGGAAGGTTCAAAAACGGTTTTTTGTCGATTACCGGCAAACAGACAAAGAGAGTAGACACATTAAAATGAAAAAAGGGTTTTGTTTTTTGCACTTTGAAAATTTTCGTTACAATAACCAGGCTTCAATCTCGGTTTTTTGCTCAGTAGATGCTCATTTGACTGCAGCACCTCAACTAATCAGAATTCGAAAAAGTAGTGTAAAGGGCAATTGTAGAGCTAATTATTTTCTATATTATTGTTGAAGATAGTCTAGTTTTATCTTTTGTATTTACGGTGTTATGCGATTGTTACCCCGTTGGTAGCCAAATGAGCGCTCTTTTTGCTACCAACGGGGTAGCAACCCCAGAGGGCCGTAAATACAAAAGGTAGATCTCTACTTTCTTCAACAAAAATGTAGATAATAATTAGCTCTACAATTGCCCTTCGCACCACTTTTTCGAATTCTGTTTCGTTGAGGCGCTATAGTCAAATGAGCATCTACTGAGCAAAAAACTGAAAGTGAAGCCTGTCTATAACATATGCACAAGTGACTGAGAGGCAAAGGGGCCCCGAGTAAGATCGGGTAATCAGCTAGTACTGAATAACTTTGGAGAGCAATTGAAAGCAATAAATAACTTGGATGCAAAGTTATTGAGCAGAAATGATTTTTAAGTGTACTTTTTAGGCGAATCATTATATCTTGCAATTAGTAAAAGATGTATAGTTACTACTTTCAGCAAAGTTGCTCATTTTACTGTGTTCTACAACTTTTCTGAAGAAAAAAATTTTTTTGGACGGATTCCAAAAAAACAAAAGTTTGTATCACTCGGATAGATGAATATAAGATCACCCAAATAGTTTCAAAAGATGTGCAGTATTTTATTAATAAACTTCTTTAAAGACAACATCGTTGAAAAATTACGATATTTTACGCAATAGCCAATGAACGGGTTTTCATAGATCTAGGAGGAGGAGAAAAATCAGGCAAAACGGACCGACTGTGAATTCATCACGGTACTAAATCGACGACATTCAACTCTCTTGATGTCTTTCGAATATAATGATGCTATTCGAGTTTATTCCATTGTCTTTGAATTAATTTTAATTGAAAGATGTGGCTTTTCGGTCTCGAGTTTCTTACGAAAACTTTATTTTACGTTCAGCTGACGTTTCGAAGAACTATGCCTTCATCTTCGGAGCAAAACGTTGATAATTGTTTTCTTAGTCAAGTGTTTAAACATGAAAGTGTTATTTTTGTTTAACCCTCTATAACTATAACCGTCTACGCACATCACAACCAGATCGATTATTCCAATATGAACTTTCTAATATATCTATTCTAATATCAGGACGAGGAGACTTTATCATTTTTTGATAAATTTTATCGTCACGGTCCTGACAAACAAAGGCACGTTTGCATGTGATTGCTTGATTAGTTAATTTTTGACAGTGCTTAATATTTGTGCTTATTCCAATAAACAAGATCTTTCTTTTCTTTTGGATCAATGCGTAGAAGATTTTTCGAACGATCGATAAAAAGTGTTGAACACCGAGCAGAAAATCGCTGAGCTATCAACGTTTAGGACTTAAGCACTTTTCGATATACACTGAAGTCGCTTTTTACGCGGTTTTTTTACGCGACTATTTTTACGCGGTTTTCGGAATTTACGCGGTTTTCGGAATTTACGCGGTTTTGATTTACGCGGGACGTATCCTTCGCGTAAAAAGCGACTTGAGTGTATACATTTTTGGAATGACATCCTACCTTGCCGTAAGATGTAGTCCTACACCAAAAAAGTGGAATAGTGGTTTGAAGAATGGATGGTGGACTGTAGAATTATGCTAGTGATGGGATAAATAGGTTAGAATGGGTGAGAAAGACAGAGAGAGCGTGAGCGAGAGAGAGGGTGAAAAAAAAGAGTAAGAAAGAAGGTTAAAAAGAGTAGAAGAGATAAAAGTGAGAAAACAAGAAAGAAACGGAGAAAGAGAGTGGAAAAGAAAAAAAGATATATACAGACGGAGAGAAATAGAGGAAGAGAGGAATTGAGATAAAGATAAAGAGGACAGTACAGAAAAAGAGATAAACATAATAATAAATATAATAATTTATTATTAAAAAAAATTGTGTGTTTTGGGTGTTTTTTATTCCGAGTAATAAATATCTGTTCGATAAGCTATGGCAGAGGAACCTTTAAAAGATTATTCGTGCTACTATCGAGCATCAAATCTTCAAACAGAGATTCTTCATATATTAGAAAGTTCATATTGGAATAATCGATCTGGTTGTGATGTGCGTAGACGGTTATAGTTATAGAGGGTTAAACAAAAATAACACTTTCATGTTTAAACACTTGACTAAGAAAACAATTATCAACGTTTTGCTCCGAAGATGAAGGCATAGTTCTTCGAAACGTCAGCTGAACGTAAAATAAAGTTTTCGTAAGAAACTCGAGACCGAAAAGCCACATCTTTCAATAAAAATTCAACGGTCTATTATAATTATTAATTTTAATCGCTTTAATTAGGTTTTACTATGTATTTAGGGATGAATTGGGCAAAATGGACTATTCTTGCATTTCGCTCAGTATGGAATGAATGGGATTTATTTCTTCTGATGTTTTGACTACGTTTGGAAGCTATTTGAGTTCTTTTCACTGGCGCCAAACAAGTTTTTATACTGTTGAATTAGCTTTTATCACGATTTTTGGGGATAATAAGGGCAAAATGGACCACTTCCCGAAGTCTCCGCAGGATGAAACCATCAGCAATCGATTTCCTACATTTTTTTACATAAGAACTTTTTTTTGCATGCATGTCCACAAGTCCGGAACTCTTTGACGTTATTTCATCAAACGTTACATACATGTTTCTTGGTTTAAGGTAACCGAAACAGGGGGGTTGATAGAAGGGGAGTAACCCAAATTAAGATTATGGACGATGTCTCTTGCATTAAATATGGAAATTTCCATTGCAATGTGAAGTGGCTGCCAGGCAAAGAGACCCCGAGTAGGATCGGGTATTCAGCTAGTAATCTATACCTATAAAAATGGATTTCTGTCTGTCGGTAGGTTCTTTCTAGAAACGAAAACTACTGAACCGATCGGCGTGAAAACTTGCATGTAGGGATTTTTGGGGACGGAGAAGGTTCTTATGATGGTAAGAGACCCCTCCCCCGCTAGGAGGGGGGGCTCCCATACAAATGAAACACATATTTCTGCATAACTAGAGAACAAATCAAGTAAATGGAACCAAATTTGGCATGTGGGGGATTTTGAAGTCTTGAATTTATTTTATGATGGTTAGAGACCTCTCATCCCTGTGGTAACTGTGGTAACGTAACTTAAAAACTAATCGAACTCGAGAAATTCGGGACCCTTCCATAAAACATTAGTCAATAACAAGACCATAAAAACTATCTATAGTAACACTAGATCATCTAGGGCGAGACGGCCGCGAGTGTTGCCGGCGACCCGCCGTCGGAAGCACCGTGCTCTTGGGGGGAGCAACCCCGCGCAGAGATCACCACTGTCTAGGTTAATTCGTTTTCCTAGGTCTACTGACCTCTATTACTTTCCTCCCGTTGGGTCCGAACCAGCGACAGCGAGTAAGGAGAGGATCACCCCTGCGAAATGGTACTTTCCATGAAAAAGTTTTCCGTGAAATGGTACATTCCGCGTAAGGTTTTTCACGAAATGTGGTATACAATCACGGCGAATATTGCTATTCACTTTCTGGCTAAGCAATGGGGGAGTTGTTTTCTACTTTACTGTGAGGAAAAATTGCGAATTTGTATATTAAATACTTTCACAGTTACGTAACTGCCAAAATGAATCATCTAATGTTGAACTCCTCAGAAACTTGCCAAACTCTAGATTGTGACAAAGATCATCCGAGATTCCTGATTCATGTAGGTACAACGCAGTTTAATTTGTGGCAATACGAAGTTTGTCAGGTCAGCTAGTAATACATAAATATTCATTCGAATTTACACGAAACTCCGTAATGAACCGTCATAAAAATAGTAGTTCGACAGAGTTGTTGTGTCGAAGCAAATGGAGACAAATCCAGCCGTTCTTTGTTTTCCCATTTGCCGCCAAACGGTGCTGAAAGATTTTCAGTTCACGGTATGATTGCCATTTGTTATTAAAAGAAGCTTTATTGGATTGTTGATTGAAGTAGAAGGAACAACATGACCGGAAACAGCTAACAGTTGTTGCGTCGAAGATTAAGATGGAATGCTAGTCAAGATGGACTGCGGCGGAGCAGTTATTCGTGGAGAAACAACATAAAATTAATTATGTAATTACTTCAATTAAATCTATCATTTGAAATGCGGTCTAACAAATTTAAAAGTTGAGTAATTTTTAATACAAAAATGTTGTAAGTCAGATTGAATTAATTTATTACAACACAATCCACAACAGACACATCGTCCACAGCAGCAGCAGCAGCACCCGTTCACTTCTTTCCAGACTAGCTAGCTTGAGCTAGCTCTAGCTGGTGCAAAGAAATGCCGCGCAAAATGCAAAATCTGCCACCAGAGGAAGACGGAGACAACCCATCACCATCGCCACGCCAGGTTCTATGGCATGGCATAAAGGCGATGGTAAATTTTAAAATGCATTTCGTTGCATTTTCGCTTTGAACTAGATGATTACCAACGTCGCACCAGTGCAGTGCGAACACAAAGTTTAAATTGGAGTTAATATTAAATTCGTTACTGTCTTACGACAGCGTTCGTTGAAGTTTCATTAGATTTCATCTGGCACGGTTTAAGAAAATGAGAAATCAAATTGTTTTTAATACATTTAAGCAGAGTTAGTAACAGTAGTGAGCAAATAGGAATTGAGCAAGTTCCAACATCACTGTACGGTAGTTTTGAGGTATTAAAAATATTTTGTAAGTTCAGACGTTCAAAATTCCTCCCCGGCAAGCAAACAGGCAAACTCAAAAACGATAGGTTTGTGATACTGCTTCAATCTGATACAGTGATTCAAGTGAAAATCGATGTTTCAAGCAGCTTTCCGGCTCCTCGAACCGATTCTTCTTCTTCCGTTAGCTCTCTCTCAAGTGGATTGCATATGTAGCTAAAAGCTTTCATTCGCCAGAACAGAAAATTTAAAACTTGCAAAGCCGAGATCACGCGTCATGCATAAAATGAAAACATATTTACATTCCATTTCATATTTTTGTTTTTTTTTGTGTGTTCTGTTTCAATGCTCGTATATGTTGAGAGATAATTCCGACAGAGAGTGCAGCAGTACGTGGTTGAAGGCTTAACAGGGTAGTAAAGCATTTATTTTGGTAGCACAGACGTACGATACGTATTTACGGCAAGAAGCCCCCTGGGGAATAATTTCCAGAACTCTGATTCGACTTAATAAAATTGATGAAGATATTTGCAGTGCTAAAAGCCTACATTGCTCGTTGAATATTAACTAAGTTGGAATACTTCAATCACTGCATTCAGAAATTTAATTTGGAGGAAAAAACTAGAAACTAGCTTTAGTGCTCTCCAGTTATACCACGGCTTATGTACGTCTGATCTAATCTAATGAATCTGACTTTACCTCCAAAGGGTTTTCCGACTGATTATTTGTAGTTAGGAAATAATTTCTTAAATTTGAAGTTAGTTTCTCACGAAATATCTTCTGCTGTAAAAGTGGTCAATCAAGTGAAAATTGATCCATGAGTGCAGATTCGTTTTCATTCAACATGCAATTAAACAATGTGAAATAGGAACATGAATTCGCTTAGAGTTTTTCAATTCAATCTATGATCTAATTTAACCACTGGGTGAATGCACGAGAAGATCATAGGGACATCCGTAAATATACCAATGAGTGAAAATTTTCAATACATCGCGCATTTTTTTTTTGCCATCCAACCACTTCGATTAGAAAAACAAAATCACCAACTTATGACTGAAATTGAGTCGTTTGCCAGCCGGCTGAAAAGAGATCAACGAATAAAACAATAATTCAGGCAGGCCACTGAACGGGCGGAAATTAAAGATCCCCCCGATTTATAGCTCTCTGGTTGGCTACTGGGTTTAACAAAACAGTCATAAAAATGGTCAATGACAGACAATTGTGCTAATTTACAGTGCACACACAGCTTATTTCATTCAAATTTAAGTAGCAATAAACTTGAATAACCTCTCCTTGCCTTTAGATAATTATAAATAATCAATGTTTAATAGTAAAACAATTGCTATTCCATTATTATCTATTATTATAAATAATTGTTCTATACTTAATTCATACTTAATAATATCTTTGAACCACGGTAAAAAGTATGTAAGGTAACCCTATGGGTTGTACGAAAGGGTGACGTAGGACTATATCAGATCGTTAGATCAAAGACTAATGTAAACTACATTTCTGGCATATGTATGTTTATAAGAATCTATGAGTGCCATTGTTTAAGTCAATCCCAAATTCAATCCTTTATTGAATGCAATGTTCGCTTTGAACATACGTGGACGGGGGTTCGTAAGCGCCTGCCTGAGATTTCTTTTAAAAATCAGTTGTGTGCATCATAAAGGTTGAAATCATAATGAATGTCCAGCCCACAGATTATTGCATTGAATATGATTATGCGTAGCTTACCAAGTTTCAACAATCTTAATTTAACTCACTTGTGGCCTTTAAAAGGGGCCATTGGTAACAAATGACATTACAGCCAAAGCACGTTCATCGCAAATATGATGTGCCATTCGAATGTCCTTCTCTGAATGGCAATAGGCACGTAAGTTAGCGGAGTCGATTCACTGTCTTTTGCTCCGAGAAGGTTTTACTAGTTTACTTTCACAGCATACCGCTCGTTACGATGATTGATCGAAAAGTTGCGCTTGATCAAGTTTCTTGGAAGTCTATTAAGTGTATTCAGAGCGCTTACAGTTGTTTGTAACCAATGTCCACAATAAAACGCAAATTGCTACTTCTGTAGAGGATGGTTAAAGTTTTTCTATTGAAAGTGACTTTAACTGTCGTTCTTGACATTTACGGGGTTGGGATTTGAACCCGAGCCCTCAGCGTAAGAGACGTGAATGCTAACCACTACACTCCGGGATTGGCACCTAAAGTTGGATTTCTCCATATTTAAATTACATTGTGGGTATGAAATGGAGAGAGTTACCTGGAAGGAGCGTCAAACATAGCTCTGGCTCTCTCAAGCTCTCACCTAGCGCCTCCACGCAGATCTAAGTCAAATGATGACGGTCGATGACCTTACCCGGAAATGTTTCATGTACTTACTGAAGCAGCCAAGCTAGGAGGTGCGAACTAGAGCGTCTGTTCTCCAGGTGAGGGGCGGCTTACACAGCGTCTGTCTCGAAACGGGTGGCTGAATATGAAATGCTGTATCCCGCAAGCTATACCTAAGATGGCAGACCCATCAGCGGGATGTAGGTATCGCGACCCCGGTGAGTTAGTATACCGAAAACTCAATTACCACGAATAACGAAGAAAGAAATTCAGGGCGGAACAATCGGTATAGGACACGGCAAGGAAACGATTAAGGAATAATGATTGAAAACTTGCTACCTGTAATGTCCGAACTCTCCATGAACCGGTACGGGCTGTCTTGCCTGCTCGAGGGTTGCATCAACTCGGAGTGAAGATCACTGCTATTCAGGAAATTCGGTGGCCGAATTCCGGAGAATGGGAGGTCCGTGCAGTAGACCCTATTGCAGGCACTTCTTTCAAGTACCACATCTACTACAGTGGCGGCAAAAAAGCAGAACATGGAGTCGGTTTCGTAGTGTTGGGAAAACAAAAGCAACGAGTTATCCGGTGAAGGCCCGTAGATGACCCTATATTAGGGCTGTCGGTATTAGGCACTTTTAGTGAAAACCGGTATTTCGGTAATGGTGTAAAAAATACCGGTAGTACCGGTAAAATACCGGTATTGGCAAATTATTCGGAATTAATAAAAAAAAGTCAATGTAAATGTTTTCATTTTTCAAATATTAGATTAATTTTTATTGCTAACCAAAGTTTAATTTAAGTAGGTACATTCGCGTGCCCAGACCCAAACAGAAGGTGGGTCGCCGATCTTTCAAAAGCATGCTTTGGCCGACCAAATAGGTTAAAAATTTTGGACTTTCGACTCCGGTTATGAGATTTTTTTACATTAAATTGTACAGGAAAGGCGGAAATGTAAGCCAGCCTCGGTCCACTATGGGATGGGGGTTGAAATTTAATTTGCAGCTAAGCTAAAAATTGGACTGGACAT
Organism: Sabethes cyaneus; assembly: GCF_943734655.1. Classification (NCBI taxonomy): domain Eukaryota; kingdom Metazoa; phylum Arthropoda; class Insecta; order Diptera; family Culicidae; genus Sabethes; species Sabethes cyaneus. The sequence goes on from NC_071355.1 coordinate 23,853,627, forward strand.
TAGATTAGGACAATAATTTGAATTCGGACTTCAACTTGGACTTAACGTTTCATTTGAAATTGGGCTTAAAACTGAACTGGGAATGGGACTTGCAATTGGACGTAAAATAGGATTTGAAATGGAAATTCACATATGAAATTGAAATTGTGGTTGGACATGAAAGCGGACTTGAATTTGGATTGAAAATCTCACATGAAAATGCACTTAAATTTGGTCGTCTAATCGCATTTGGCAGACTGGATCTACTTTTACGCAATTATTTTACTTATTGCAAAATTAGCGGCTATTGAAATGATAGCTCCATACTTTCGGATTACTCATTGAGGAATTATTTTATTCTATAATAAATTTTAGCGAACCTCAACCTGGACATGCCAGTGAGCAGGAATAATACGCTTAGCCAGAATGGATTTTGTTTTCAACGCTTCCAACAATTACAAAAACTTCCGCTTCCACCGAAGTCTGACGAAAGGCTCCAAACGCATCAGGATTTCTTTTCATTTCTTCAAATTGTAGTAAGGAAACTTGCTTTTAACTATTTTCAACAATCCTGGTATTTGAGCTTCCAGCATAATGAATGCGGCGGTATAACTCGAAATATTTGAAAAATATTCTAAAGTCTTTCCTAGCAGATCCTTTAATGGCAAGAATGCTCAAAATGCGCAAAGATCCCTGATATTATTTCCTAGATTCGTTATTTATTTATTTATTTATTTATTTATTTATTTATTTATTTATTTATTTATTTATTTATTTATTTATTTATTTATTTATTTATTTATTTATTTATTTATTTATTTATTTATTTATTTAGAGAGCGTCGAATAATATTATGGCTCATACAATGAAACATTGTTATAATAAAGATGCTCTACTGTGACTCAAACGGGTACAAGAGCTTTGATTATTTGACCCACAGTTTCACCCTCACCATTACTAGTAGTCGAAGAATCTCTTCAGCATTAACACTAAATTGTTTTTCTATAAGTTTTACAATCTTTTATCAAAGCTAGTTATCCTTCGATACCGGAGCGGACATATTTTCGAAGCAAAATTTTAATGTGTTTAAAAATATACGACATTAGAAAATACCGGAAATACCGGTTTTTCAACAAAACCGGTATTTCAGTATTCAAAAATTGGTCGGTATTACCGGTTTCGGTACTATCGGTACTACCGGTAAGACATCCCTACTGTATATGCGTGTTGAGGATTAAGGGCAAATTCTTCAACTACAGCCTAATCATCTTATACGCACCGACAAATGATAAATCCGATGATGCTAAGGATGAATTTTACGACAGGCTTAAGAGGACTATCTCTGCATATTAGCGTTGGTAAGAGGAAATGCTTATCAACTTAGGGACTGTATTGACTCGTTCATAATGCCTGATTTTTATTTGCAGGTATAATAAATTCAAGTCTGTCACGTGGTTCAGTAACTCTTGCATGTGCATATTATATTTCGATATAAGTTGAATTACGGCTTATGACCAATTTATAAAAAAGGTATATTTTATATCTTAATTTTCGTAATTATGACTTTACATGAAAATTTTAGAATGTCTCATATAATTGGTTATTACATGCGAGCGTATGGCAATTTAGCATCGTTCGTTTTCGTGCCTCGCTCGTTGCATTTTTCCGACAGCGGTAGTTTTTGAAGATCATTAAATTGACTTGGGCACACTTAATTATGACGTGTTTACAAACCAGAACGCATATTGAAGCGTTTTAAACGACGCATTAGATACGTGAAATCGTTACTTAGGAATATCGCGCGCGTGACTACCATTATATGATAATCGAATAGAAAAACTTGACAGCTTTTGAACAACTCCCTGATAAAGTAGTCAGGGTTTTTAAGTATTTTTTATGATCGAAGGATGCCAAAAAGTAACTCGCGGAACCATAGTTTTCGATGTAATTGCCAAATTGATACGTTTGACTCAGGACGGCGTTCGGGCATGGTAACACATATCTATCGGTATCTAATAACTGCTCGCGCTGTTTCGGACAAATCGAATAGGTTAATAGCACATAAGCTTCGGTATCGGTGAACTGATAACTCAAAGTTTTTTTATATCAATATTTCAGATTTCTTAAAATCGAAAAGCATAATGGAATCACTCCAAATATTAAAAAAAAACAAAATAGAAAGCATCGTAAAGTTTAAACATAATTATGATCCAGTAACACAATTATAACACAAAAAGATCATAAAAAAGAATAAATAATAGTACCTACATGACAGAAAACGGGTTGTATGGACCAGAGCACTCACATTGAAAATATTTATATTAAATAATAACTATAACCCAAAGACAATAAATAAGTGCAATGACAGAAGTAATTAAAGAAAATCACTTAAAAATCATATCTTTAAAGTACACAAAAACAATAACATCAATGAACGGGAGGGTCCTTCAGGGTACTTGTTTGAAGCAGTGTGCTTAGGGAGAGTGAAGTGGTCAACTTCCTAAGGTTAACCTTGGCCCGGCTAACAACACATTGTGGATAATGAGCGGGCCCTTTCTCCCCACCTATTGAGGCCATTCTGTATTGGGAGGGCTTACTCAACGATTGACTCATGTGATCTAGTTTCTGGAAGGAGATTCTTAAATACCCCTGGTACGAGCAAGTGATGTTGCTTGCCGACCGATTCCTTTTGGCCCTTCATACAGGAGCTGGTAAACGTGACCAATCGTTATGTTTGTACGATTCCCCTTGTCAAGAAAGGCCCATTGCTATGAACAGTTGTTCTGCTAAGATAGGTGGTAGTTCTCATACATACCATACATACAGGCTTAAGAGGACCTATGGAGAGTGCCCAAAACACGACGTGAAAATCATCATGGGAGATGCCAATGTGCAGATCGGGAGGGAGGAATTCTTCCGTCCAGTCATTGGAAGACATAGCCTTCATCTGTCGACCAATTATAACGGTCTGAGGCTCATAAATTTTGCCGCGGCCAGAGGAATGGCCTTCTGTAGCACCTACTTTCCACGTTTTAATATTCGAAAACACGCCTGGAGGCATCCAAATGGAGACTCTAGCTCTCAGATCGATCATATCGATCATATTTCGGGGACCAAATATCGACTCTGACCACTATCTCGTAGTGAGCAAGATTCGCGCAAGGCTGTCGAACACGGCGAAAGCTCGCACTGAGAGGACGCTGCGTTTCTACATCGAGCGGTTAACGGCAGATGGCGTAGCAATGGAGTACGCCAGGAAGCTTGACCAACAAATCGCAGAACAGCAGGTAGAAGGAGAAGATATAAATGGGCTGTGTAGGAACATCCATGGTGCCATCGAAACAGCTGCGAGAGAGGTGGTAGACACGACGCGTGGAAGGCAGCGTAACAGCTGGTTTGATGCCGAATGCCAGAGAGTGACAGATGAAAAGAACCAGGCCAGGAGTCGCATGCTCACTGCGGCAACGCGTCGAAACAGAGAGAGGTACAGAGTGATTAGAGCTGCGGAAAAAAGAATCCATTGTCTACAGAAACGCGAGTACGAGGAGCACGTGCTCGCCGGCGCAGAGAAGCGATACGCCAGCAACGACACACGGAGTTTCTATAAAGCGGTGAGATGCAGGAATGTTTCCATGCCTGTGATGTGCAATGATTGTACTGGCAACCTGCTTATGGACAAAACGGCGGTAGCAGCCAGGTGGAAGGAGCACTTCCAGACACTGATGAATGGAGAGGTAAATGCGGAGATCAGCAGGGACAGCATAGGAATTGTAAGCGATGGTCAAGCTGTGGAGCCACCAACACAGGAGGAGGTTAAAAAGGCAATCAGTGAGCTGAAAAACGGTAAGGCTGCTGGGAAAGACGGTATCCCGACTGAACTTCTAAAAGCGGGGAGTGAGCGGCTGTACGAAGTAATCCACCGGATCATTGTCAGGATCTGGGAGGAAGAACAAATGCCAGAGGAGTGGTTAGATGGCCTCATTTGCCCAATTTTCAAAAAGGGACGAAGGGAGTCCTTCGTCGGCGAGTACCAAGCTGATTTTCGTGAGGGTCGCTCCACGACGGATCAGATGTTTACCCTGCGTCAATTGCTAGACAAGTTCCGGGAGTACAACTTGCAGACACTCCATCTGTTTGTGGATTTTAAAGCGGCGTACGATTCAATCAAATGAAATAAGCTGTGGCATATAATGCTAGAACATGGTTTTCCGAGGAAACTAGTTACGCTGATTCGTGCGACGCTGGACGGATCCAAATCATGCGTTAGAATAGCGGGTGAGACCTCAGCTGCTTTCGTGACGTTGGATGGACTAAAGCAAGGGGATGCACTCTCTAACCTGCTATTCAACATTGCCTTGGAAGGTGCATTACGAAGGGCAAACGTGGAAAGGAATGGAATTATCATCACGAAATCTCGCATGCTTCTTGGTTTTGCGGATGACGTCGATATCATCGGAATCAACCGTAAAACTATTTTCAGCAGAGAACCAGGAAGAGGCCGTAGACTCCGAGGCAGACCCCGCACCCGGTGGGTGTGTGCTGTTGAGGACGATGCACGTTCAGCTGGTGTTCGTGGGGATTGGAGAACGGCAGCCCAGGACCGACGGTACTGGAGGAGCATAATTCGTTCGGCGCAGGATCGGTAACAGACCGTTGCCACTAAAGTAAATATCAGTAAACGCTTATTTTAACTTTTCACGCCAACGATTTGATCTCGATTTGGATCTGTTTCAGGGTTACGGGATAATGATGTTATAATTAATAATAATTGAGCCACTGAAAGAGGTCCAAGCCGGGTTCGAAACGTTGGCATGAAAAGGAAAAACATGTCTGCTAAAATAAAGTTCACTGAACGGCCGAAAACCCATTCGCTTGCAATATTTATAAATTTGTGTCAAATATTGCGGAATTTACAGAACGTATAAATCGCGTAAGAAGCGACTAAATAGAAATTTTTATTTTTGCCAAGTGATTATTATCACAATTATTTTATTTATTATGTAGGGTTTAGAAACTTTCTGCAGAGTAACTCCTACCTTAAAGTATTTTACATTAAACCTGTTTGAGAATTCTAATAAACGATAGATATTTTTACAGTGAATGGAAATTCTAACAAAATCGAAATCAAGGCAACTGTAGTGAATAGTACCTATATTATTTTAAATGATATAAAATTAGTCTGAGTGCATTTTTCATAATCGACATTCAAAAATTTTTACAATATAGTTTAACAGATCACCAAATTAGTCTGAATAAACCAAATATATTGCCAGCGGAATAAAAACTTATTACATTGTTCCGCAACGTATACCTTAAAACTGTTCTCATGGAAGAACTGCTTTCTACATCCGCAATTGAAGGGGAAACAGCCATTTAAAACACTTCGTGTGCAGAGATAACCCTAAATTAATGCTACAGAGTTACGTATCAAAATGGCACACTCAAAACTTACGGAAAAAGGGACTGTTCTGATGATTCCTTTGTGTGTCTATTATTATTGAGTAGGGGGCAATGTTGAGACTTTAATAGCCAAAATGTCTATGTTCATTTATCCCCATAAGATTGTAATCCTAAATTAATCTATAAATGAACTGTTATTATCCAATTTAAATAAAATACCCATTGTATAGGCAGTAAAACAAAACTGGAAATTTCGATTGAAAAGTTAAAGGCTTCCAATTTCAATCGTTGGGACACATCCAGACGTGGTGGTCACAGCACTAACGAAACAAATGAACTCGTTCGTGTCACCAAGGGATTCCTTTTAGGATCCTTTTTCATTCCGAGTAAATTATTGCACTACCACCTATAGGTAGGTATATGTAGTTTAAATGGTGATTGAAAGCCATCGTTGTTGCGATGGTGGTTCCGGCTATGAGCAACAAGGGAGCTCCCCAAACAACCAGAAAAAACTTTTAGCCCCCAAGGGCGCTGTATAGCTTTATCGTTGGTTAGTTGGTGGTTGAGTTTAACATAGGAAGAAAAAACGAGCAACAAAATTATTGCAGCAAAATCACGCTCCTGACAGCCAGCAGGAGTGCTTCGTTTCACACTGTTTGAGAGCAGCGGGCGCTATGGGAAGCTGGGAGCCGTTCCGTTCCATTGCGTCTTTACAAAGGGTAAGAAAAGTGTCGATTTAGTTGACTAGTTTACGACCTTCATCGAAGGGAGGTAATTTAAATTTAGTGTGGCTTTTAACCGGCACACGCCGGTTAAATAGCGTAGCATTCTCAAACCTTAACCGGCATGGCACTTACCGATATCGATGGTTCCTCCTTGCTGAGCGTTGACTGCGATTTTGGCCAGAGCTTCGTTGAACAGAACGGACGCGGCGGATGCTCCATGGAGGGCTTTCAGGTAGGCCTTGCCGGCGCTGATCAGCTGCCGCGCACCGGGGTTGAACTTGTCCAGGATGTTCTGCGGGGTGGGAACGGAAAACAAACCAGTCGAAGTGTGAGACTTTAGTGCATGAGCAAGTATAATGGTTTATTTTAGCATGGTATATTAATTCAAGAACGCTTCACAAGGTTTATCATTATGCAAACACGGGGCAGAGGCACATCAAAAGCAGCTGTTCGAGGTTCGGCGAGCTTACGATCGGGTAACAATCATTATGGTAATAATTCGCTGCATGTTGTATGTTGCTGGAAATGGTCCCCTGTGCACTCGTTTGTTCCATGGTCGGGTTCAACTATTTTCTCTTTAAATGTGAAAACTCTCATATTATTTCAATCATTTTTGCTTTGAAATGCGATGGACAAACGAAGAACACCTACGACGATATGTTAAGTAGTAATGAGAGTGATGATTTAGCATGAATCATGCATAAGTGAAGAGAGAGAGAAACGGCAGATTCGCGAGTATCATTATCATCGTAATCACCATCCCCGCGGTGGCTGCATATCGCGAAGATGCGGTAGCACCGTTTGATTGAATCAACAGGTGAACCGGTGTTTATGGAATTTGTTAATAATTGATTTTATATAAACAGGGTTTATGATCGGGCCACTGATATATTTGCATTCATAAGCAGAAATGCTATTTCCATCCGATCGAAACGGGTTATTCAGAAAGGCATCTGAAATATGTGATGAACTTTCCGTATAAGTATCTTGCAATATTGATAATAAATATTTTAATTACCAATAAATCGCGATAAAACGTTGTAATATAACAGCTTGAATTAAGTGTCTACATGCTGTTAATTTATGGTTCGTTTTTCAGAATGGTCGACAATATAGACACATGCCCATCGTAACGTCGATTTAATCTATCGTAGCCCATAAAAATAATCCTCAGCCTGTGAGTGAGCACACCCGGCTATTCATTGACTGGCCAAGTGCAGTGATCCGTGCAAAAAGGTGTGCAATAAAAAATATACTCTAAGCTACCGGAAGGGCCATCCCTTCATCATCTGGCCATCGGCGAGCGAGCGAGGTGAATAAATCCAACCTAAATCCTCGACTCAAAAAAAAAAATACCCAGGTTGCACCTGGGGCGGTGCTTTAGTGTTATATAAAAATAAAGTTTTACAATTATTCAACCCGTTCGTCGGATGGAAGTTTGTCAATCACACAAGCTTGACGGCGGACGCCAATGGCAGTCTCAGTTCAGCTTTCTGTCGAACGTAAACCGATTGCATAACAGTCAGTAACTAAATTCTCGTTGATTCCAGGTGTATGGCGATAGAACTTTTCCATTTTTTCCTGTGTAACCGAACACTGTGCAACGATGTCATCGATGTCAACGACGATAGTGGTGCTACAAAATGTAAAGGTACAAAAGAGCAAAGTACGTAAATAGATTTTCACCTCAAATAATCCTGTTACACCGTCGTCGCCGTCGACGTCGTCGCTGTCGTTATCATCGCCGTCGTCGTCGTTGGCTGGGAATAAATGTAGCCACACTTCAACAAACTAAAGCTAGGGAAGGAAGAAGCCACCACAATGCTCTATCCAGCCGGGTGATTGCATTCGTATGGTTTCCCAAGGAGTGCATCCAGTGCCAGGCCCATTCTTCCGCAGTGAATCACGAATAACTAGGACCAGCCGGCGGCGGCGGTTTCGGTGAAGAAGTGATTTTTGTCTGCCTGAGAGGTACCTACACTTGTTACTTACATGCTGCAGCTCAGCATTGTTGTACATACAATGCCCGGAATCAAAAAAAAGTTATAATGTTGTAAGCAACTGTATCTTTAACAGGATTTTGACGAGTTTCTGCTTCCTTTGTCCGAACTTATGGGATGGATTCCTATGTACATTGTATGCATGACTGCTGTGATATAATAAGTGGTTTATTTATAACTATTATTTTTAGATTTTTTTAACACTAGGATTAGATTGTTTAAAATAAAATAAACAATTATTCAATGATAATATGACTTCCTAGCACAATCCTGTCTTTTTAATTATAATGGTGCCTGCCATACTAAAGAAATCTCAATTACCCAAAGACACATTCCCCCACCTTAGTGCAAGTAAGTTTCTTGAAGTTGAAAAATTCAGAGCACAAAATATGAAACAACATTGTAATAAAACTGAGATGAATTTCTAGCCCACTCTTTGAATTACAAAAACATTACTAGGCTAAAAATCAGAAAGGTCGTATTCCAGACACAACCGCGTAGCTGGCGCAGAACTACGTTAGGCGGATTTTTGCGAAGAGATACCTTGAATATTAAAGAAAACTTTTCGCACCATATTGACCTATGTATGACGTAAAACGGCGTTAATTAAATAATTGTATTGTAATTTTGTGATGCCAAAACAAATATTTTTATCTGTGCCAAAATCGGAGTACAGCCTGAACTCGTCAATTGGGTCGCGACTGCACTCCAGCTGATTCGCTAACAGAACACCATACGAACCGTTGTTTTTGAAGAAATGGCACTTTCCCAGCTAGCATTTTCATATGTATAAAAAAGGTAAAAATCAGCATTACGTCCAGATATACATGCTAAATAAATCGTATTTCATGTGCAAAATTGGCACATCCGTACTATTTTGGAGGCGATATACGTGATTACGAATAATTTTGAGCGTTACGACTATATATGTATTTATACACGATAAGATCCGATTAAGCGCGAGTCGCACCGTACTAATCTACGATTTTGTGCTGAAAATCGTATGTATGTCAGTCATTATCATTATATACGACAGAAAATCAACTTGATCCCACTTTATCCAGCTTTAGTTACGATTTCGAGTTTGTTAGGAGATATTTACGATAGTTTTCGTACATTGATATACGAGTTGGTGCTAGCTGGGTTTCTAGTGGTAGTAAAATCAAAATTTCTCACTTATCTATGTTTACCTACCTGGAAAACAATCACTAATCATATTTTATTTGTGGTACAGTTACTTTGGTATACTTAATTTTCATGACTTCTGCCTAATTTTTCCTATACCTCTCCATAGCATCTTACTACCATTCATCGGAGAGCCGAAAAAGTGATTCGATACCGTACGAGAACCAGAAGCTGCATATGTTTGCGACATTTCAATTCGAAAAAATTAAATTTCGCAACATGAACGCAATAGATAAAAACAATGTTTACCAACCATTTATTGGTTCAGGTATCAAACGTTATATTGCGATTAGCGATAAACACAAAATAAACTGCGATACATGAGGGAGTAATGTTGTTGCGTTGAGTAAATTTATTGTCGCGCAAAATTAAGCTTTTTTTATAAATGTACAATATGCGTTACAAAATAACGACATCTGTTGTATTCAACGGGAAAACGTTGATAGTTTCAAGCATACTCTCACGCATGGCGCATGATGAAACATTATCGCTCCTCACCCAAGCAGAATTTGAAAAAGTGGTGAATGGGGCATTTGTAGAGCTAGTAATTATCTATAATATTGCTGAAGAAAGTGAAGTTTTATCTTTAGTATTTACGGCGCTGTAGGGCAGCAATGCCGTTGGTAGCAAAAAGAGCGCTCTTTTTGCTACCAGGAGGGTAGCAGCCTTATAGCGCCATAAACACAAAATGCACAGTAATGCTTACTTCAGCAATATTGTAGATAGTAACAAATTCTACAAACGCCCCATACATCACTTTTTCAAATTTTGCTTAACTGAGGAGCAGTAATCAAAAGAGCAAAATCAAAGCGAAAAGTGTATGCCAAGCCTGCTGACAGTTGTTAGAAATTTCTAAGCTCAAAGTTCAATAGAATTTTAACATTCAAGTTGGAGCATGGCCGAACCAACGAATTTACAACTTAACGAACCGTCTAATTAACGAACGCTAAATTAGCGAATCATTGCTGTAAATCTCCCTCACGCACCCAACTATTAACAAAATTCTTGGTAAAAAATTAAATCTTCAAAATAATATGCTATTGGCATTAATAACAGCCATTTCTTGATCGGACTTCACCAAAACTCAAATACAGTAGACTCTCGGAAAAGTTAATCGATTGGGGAATGGGTCGATTAACTTTTCCGAACTCTTAACTTTTCTGAGTAGTCCTAGAAGTCATTGAAAATGATAAATACAAAAGCGAAAAATACATTAGCGGATATAGGAAATACATTTTTATGCATCTGGAAGTTGTAATGGAAAGAAATATGTAGCAAGATCTTTATGAAATAATACTTAGTTCGTTTCAATAAGTTTAAAATAGTAGGTTATACGAGCTTGCTTTTGTTTTTTCGTAGTCTACGATTACGTTTTGATAATATTCGTGCTTATTTTTTGTTCTCTGCTGCTCCTTCTTTTGCATTTAAAAATCAATCTGAGTTTACGTTTTCCAGTATGTTACCGAAAATCATGAGGTAACTATGTGTCCGTATTGAAGTATTGTTGCAACTGTCAGGTACATGAGTTTAATTTAATCCAAGTTATGATGCGACTCAGCATGAAACTGTGGAAAGGCGATAATTAACCGAAAAATGAGAAATAAATATAGAAGGCAAACACACGCGTGTGAACGATCGTTTGAAAACCCAATAAATTCAAACTCTCAGAAATGTTAAGACAAAAATTAACTTTTTAGAGTGTTGCCTGAGAGCTAATATTCGCTTAACTTTTCTGAATAATTAACTTTTCCGAGAGTCCACTGTACTACTATATTTAGTGTACGTTTGTCCGCACTGACAATTTTCAAAAAAGCAAGCTTGCCGTGCAGACGCCATTTAATTCCATTATTTGCCATCTGAACATATTCACTCTTGTCTGCTCTTTCATTCCGCGGTTGCAACCGTCAAGGCACGAAAATTGATTTACATTAGCCAGTCCACGATTGCATATGTCGTCGGTTTGCAGCATTATGTAGCCAGCAAAAAGCCAAACGATAATGGCTTTGCTTTTCTTTTTACGTCATTTCAATAGTCTCCGTAGGCAGGACTATACGCAACTGCAGCCAGTTTATTCTCCTTCTCTGTCTTGAAGCAGCAGCAGCCACAACCACAAGCTTGGTTAATGTAATCGTCGTCCGTCGACACGGGAAATGAATGGGACTATGTAGCGGTTGGAAAATAATGTTTTCAAGAAAGCCATACAATTGCTGTATCTTTTATGAAACAAGTGATACGTGAACCATCAAAATCCGTTCTAAATTGGAAGAGCTATTAGCGTTCAAATTCTTTCGTTCTTTCGTGACGCTGGCTTGAATCCTAATTTTGGATTGACACCCTACGGTAAGACGTAGTTCAAAAAAATTAAAATAAAATCAAAATTAGACAAAAACACTACAACGCACAGCGGTCTAAAAACAGACATACGAGCGCATTAGAGTTTTGAGAGGAAAAACTTGGTTCCAGGTTTATGGAACATTTAAAAGATTTTCTTGACATTAAAAGCTCTATCGTTTGGTGGTATTTAATTTTTGATTAATCCCCCTAAAAGTGAAATAAAATTTTTATTTTTATTCGGTTTCAATTTAGCACCATGATGTGTTCTGTGAAGCTTTAGAGCGTATTATTACAAGAAATTTTGCTAAAGAGACTAACCTTCTATCTCTTCAGTGAAGATAGAAAAATCATGTTTCTTATAAATCAATCATTAAAATCAGTTTTTTTCATTTTAGCTTTTTTTCGAAGTTGTTGTATGACTTTTTCATGTTTTACAAAGTTGTACAAATAATCGTTTTACCATTTTTTTACGTCTTATTGTTTTCTTTTCATCATCTTTTATCGTCTTGTCTATTCGCGACATTTTAGCGTCTTGCTTGGTGTGGCTTTTTTCTGCCACTTTTGTCTTTGTGTCGCTATTTTGGCGTCATTTTGTCGTATTTTTATCATATTTTTATCGTCTTTTTTGGTGTCTTTTTTATTATTTTCTATCGTCTTATTTAGCTCTTTTGTCGCTCGTGGTAACATTCTCCTAGGACTTTTTTTCGAAGTCCTTGTTTTTGTCCTCCTGGAGCTGGAGTCTTTATTCCGTCTTTTTGTTTTTGTTGTTGTCTTTTCAGAATCTTTTTGTCATTGTTATTGTATCCAAAATTGTTCTTTGTTACTTTTACTTATTTTCAGTTAGATGACAGATTACTATTAATAAAAAGTTTTTCATTTAATTTTCATTTTCCATGGAGACGCTCAGAAAATGAGCTCAAAAAATGTTCGTCGCTTATTTTTAATGTTTTTCGACACAGACGAAAACGGTTGTTATGATGGCGTCTCTTTAATCTCTTTGTCGTATTTTGACGTTTTATATCGTTTGTTCGTCGTTGTCGTTGTTGTCTTTTTTTTTTAGTATTTTGCGTTTTGCAGTGTCTAGTTGGCGTATTTTGCAGTGTTTCTTTTGTTTTGATGTTCATGCGTCTTTTTGTCGTCCTTTCATCGTCTTTTCGTGATATTTTCTTCGTCTTTTTGTTATATTTTATCGTCTTTTAATTGTTTTACCGTATTGTTTTTTTTCGGTAATTTTGTTGTTCTTACCGTTATTGCCGTCTTTTTTTCTGCCTTATCGTCGATGTTTTGACATCTTTTTGTCGTATTTCCGCCGTCTTTTCGTCGCTTTTCATCGGTTTTTCACTCATAGTCGACATCGTCATTTTGTCATCTCTCGGTTGTATTTTCGTCAGCTAGCGTCTATTCGTCTTTTTATCGCCATTTTGCGTTGGCTTTATTTGTCGCTTATTTTGCATCCTTTTTGGCGTTTTTACCTCGCCCTTTTCGTCTTTTGGTGTCTTTTTGTTATTTTTTATCGTCTTTTTCAGCGTTTTTGCATCTTTTTAACGTTTTTCGGCAAGAACATTTTGGTTCTTTTTCGATGGCATCTTTTTGTCGTATTTGGCTTCTGTACATAATCTGTTCTCCGTTGATTTATCGTCTTCTTTAGTATTTTTTGTTGCAGTTTGATGGTTTTTACGTATCTTTTTGGCTTTTCGTCGTCGTTTCACCCTATTTTCCTCTTATTTTTGTTATTTTACACCGTCTTTGGTCGTCGTCTTTCCACCCGTGCTTCATCTTCTTTTCGCCATCCTTATGTCATCTTATTTATTTAAATAATAAATTTTAAACTTTTTTTGGAAACTAATCAACGTATTTCAACAAACTTTTTTTTGCTTAACTGGTAGAAGTTACAGAAGACTTTTATAACCTACACAAAACACAGTCAGTGAAGAAGGAAAAAGAATACAAAATTTTATTTGTTCAACCATCTTTTTTCTTCGTTTTCTTTTTCGTCATGCTGTGTTTTGTTTACGCAGCTAAAAAGGTATAAATGTTTAAAAAATCACAAAAAATACATTTGTTTCTTGTTCCTGTATAGTAGTTAAAGTTGTAATATTGGAATGACTAGCTTTGCTGTGACGGAAAGGAATCGCTAATTCAATTGTCTAATTTGTTTATTACGATTCATCTTCAACACATTTTATCCATTTTCATCACCCTCTAGCGATTATTTTCCATAAAAACCTGTACATTTCTCCATGGTGCTAAATTTATTTCCAAAAGTCAGGGATACCAATTTGTTTGGTTTTCTATCCGCCGAACTATATATTTTCTATAGTTGCGAGGTATGAGGGCAGACTCCACGTTATGCAAAATTTGCTTACTGTTGATTTTGTAGACTTTTCCATTATCAAAATATAACAATTTATCAATGATCTGCTCAGAGGAAATAGAAAAAAAATGCACCAAATATTCCAGTACAGAGTGTGAACTTTTTCGAAGAAAAGACGTTTAGCTCAATATCTCAGAATGCCTACGATTCAACCTTTTGATTTCAAAAGAAGAGAGAAAAAAACAAAGAGAATTTTTTAATCGAGCAAAAAAAAATGGATTTTAGGCATTTTTATTTTAAGTTTAAACGTGAAAACCAAATCTATTCTTGCTTTTAATATATACGTTGTTAATTTCCATGCAAAAATCTTCGTATATCTTCCAATATTGGTAGCTACGGTTGACAAGTAATCATTTTGACTCCTACCTTTTGTCCAAGTGCATGAGTCGAACCAAGCTATCTGAGATTATAACCGGACTTGAACCCACAACACCCGCCAGGGCATGTTCCCTCGAAAACCCGCGCCGAGAAACGCGGCTAACACACGCTGACAGACGAACAACGTCACGTGCAGTACCTTGCAAGTCGTAAGGGTCGGCATAGTGTCGTCGTCCTGCCAGTAAAAACCAGTTAGATTTAAGTTTCTCGCTCGGTGATAATCTGCAATTGATGTAGGAAGAGGCACAATATGTGTCGACAACCCAACCAAACGCGTCGCTATCTTGATAAGTGGATTTTGCAGTCTCCTTTTGTCCAGCGACTTTTAAAATGATTTTCAATGGCCTAACATCAAATTGATAATTTTTTAGTCATTATGTCAAATGATACATTAGTTTAGTATAAAAACGTACTAATTTTTTTAGAAGCAGTTCTCCCAACTACCACCGGAAATCAATTAACATGATAAGCCAAGGAACCATTACCCATTACATCCAAGCTTGGATAATTCCCAGGATTGACAATAACCGCGGCATTATGCTGATCAATCCCACATACAAGTTGCTTTCCTACATGGTTCATCTCTAATTTTGAAATTTGAAAATTTGTAGGACAGACCCGCCTGCGACTCTGACAATTTTGACAGGATTTCCAGAAGTCAGAAGTACAATGAGCCCACGTATTATATTTTCGTGGATTTCCAAGCAGCATATGATACAGTCAGTCGATCACTAACGTCTATAGCAGCTGATTCACGAGCATGAGTTTCCACATAAAAAAGCATGGCTGATCTAAGTTACCCTGGAACGAGCGATGTTCTATAAGCGCGTTTCGGAGCACTCTCGGAATTGTTTGAAGTGTATTGTTCTGTATTGTACTGCCTGCCGGTTGCGAAAAACTTGAAATCTAAGAACAGAATAATAATCCGTAATTTTTTTTCTATATTATATTATATAGGTATCCTAATATCTTCAAAATATTGTAAATATATCGGAATGATATGAATGGATTGATTATTTTTACCCTACTGTGATGTTTTGAAATTGTTTAGTAAAACATTTCCAGACTGAACCATATTTTGAACAAAGATTTACAAAGGGTATGTTGCTACATCGTCGTAATTGCCTATTCCCGTCCTATCCAACACAAATTATTAAAAATATCAGTATTTTTATGACACACAAAGCAAAACTATTTATTCCCTAATATTTTAGTTAGTTGTCTATCATACGCGATCAATCAAAGTGAGCTGAGATCTATTTAAATGCTTTTAATCATTAAAGAAGTCCTACCAGCCAAATTTCCTACGTTTTTTCGTGCGACGAAGAAGACAATGTCGACTAATCGTTTTAATTTCCGTCATTCATAAATGAAAGTAACTCACGCAAGGTATTGTCGTTATTCTACAGCCAGGAAAACTTGCCTGACCTGCAGAAATTTTGTACAATGACATTTGTCATGCCGTCCTACACAAATACTTACGCGTTAGCTTCGTAAACATTGTTGTGATTTTTAGTTTGGACGATGAAAAATTTTGATGGATGGATTTTAAAACGGTACGACGAATTTTAGCAATTAAGTCAGTTGCGTAATTTCAATAGTAATGCTTTAATAGTTGCTTTTCAGTGATTTCAAAGTTCACGGATCGGAAGGTAAGTGTTTTTTAGTCAAATCAGTACTAGAACTTTTGGAGTATTAATTAAATCCATCCAACAAATGATGAAAATTAGAATGGCTTTACTTATTACGATGGGAATTAGAAAAAGACCCTAACACGTTGTAGCCTGTGATTACGCTGAGAAGGAAATAAGCTGAAAGTAACAGGAGATAGGAGAAAATTCCATTTAATTCTACTGTAACTAAAGCGATCTTCACAGATATTGTAGTAGTCTAAAACGGTCATAAATTAATTCCTTATTGTTATGTTTTATGGTACGGCGGAAATTATGCGTGCAAATTATTATGAAAAATCACGTTTTCGTCTGATCAGGGAATAAGATCAGCCAGTATAATACTTTAAAAGGCATACTCATTAGTTGTGAACGTTTTTGCGGTTATAACTTTGTGAACGATATAATTTATGAGAAAGCTTTTAAAGACAGAGAGCGATTCAATAAAAGTTAATCGCAAAACTTTTCAACTCATATCCCTGTTACTATTAAATTGATGGATTCAATTTAGCATCATTATCAAAGCAACAATATTAGTTTTATTACACTCTTATTACGGTTTTTATGGTCAATTTTGGTCAATAAAGCCATCATAAGAGTGCCATAAAACTCAGATTATTACTTGGATAGCTAAACAGCTTTAAAATTGTACTAAATAATAAACGCAATTGGTAATAAATGTTGTTTTAATCTTTCTCAGTTCTACCGGATATAATTTTCAGCTTGATATTAAATCGTAATTTTCTTCTCGGGAGGAGTGCGGACTTTAAAGGCATTACGCTGTACAAACTTGGTTGGAAATAGTGGTATACTAGCGTCATTAGAGGAAAAGTCAATGGCATTTAAAGCTCGATGAAGCTGCACAATGAAGGCAAAAAATTATGCGCCACTGGCCCATGAGAGGCCCAGCTCAATGGTGTTTACAATTACTCGTTTTATGACCAAATTACGTCCGGCTGTGTCACTGCGAACAACGTTGGTATTAAATCAATAAAAAACATGTTTCATTATTTTTCAAAACCGCATATCCAGTTCAAGCTACCAATGTGCTCGGAAAGCAGTGTTTAACAGAGCACTTTTCTTCACTTTTATAATCTTTTGCAGTAAAGATTTCTCTTCTCAATTCCAGGGAAAAGTCAAATCCCAAACATAAGCCGAAAAGTAGAGCAAATTTGCCGGAATCCGTATAGGAAAACAGTCCTCCCGACAATGGCACTTTCTTCTACCTTTTTCACCGCTTATCGGTGCCGATGCAGCCTCCGAAGCGAAGTACGTCTACTGTTAAGCCAGTCGAACAGTGGCACCGTGTCATCTTTGGCAACGACTTAATGTCATCAAGATGACAAATGACAGCAATCCTTCTTCATTGCGCTCGACTTTGTTCGGTGAGTAGTGCTGCCGCCCGGTCGGTCGGTTGGTCGGTCGTTGTCGGTGCAATTTTATGTGCCAGAAAGCTCCGCTGAACCGTGCAACAGTGCCATTATTCTAAACTCCACGTCGAGTAGCTGGAAAGGAATGCCGACTCATTCCAGAAAACGTTACCACCTGTCATTCCGTACGGGGCACACAACGGTGCCCCTGCAACGCAAAAGGAAAAACCAACATCTAAGGCACATAAATTATAGCATCTTCATTTATTTTCACTACCCCCGCCCGTCCCGTCTGCACCGTTTGCCGGGAAAAGCGTAGCCCATTGAGATGTGCGTTGCAAACATACCGAATTCCTCCGCAAAGAGATGTGCCACCCAATTCATCTTTCCCCACACGGATGCCGACCCCGCCCAGGCAGGGTCCTGATCCCGTAGTCTGAAACAATGTCAAAACAGACCGGCAGACCGGTGGGTGGGTGTGGTGTGGTGGCATGTGCGACTCATTGGCATCACCTGCTGCCGGCTGGCAGCCTGGAAAGCGTAAAAGGGTTGACGCTACCTACCTTCAGCCAGCGTTGGCATTTTGTCCGTTCACCTAGTTGCGAGCAGTGAAATTGTGCACATCGTTACTTTGAGGTTAAAATTCCGAACGGAACATTGATTGATCGTTTATGACGATGCGGATGGTTTGATAGCATTGTATCGATTTGATTGCTGTTGAACGAAGATAATTAGTTTAGCAATCTTCTGTATCGGTATCATTTCTTTGGGTGAAATTTTACTTCCGGCGGGCTCATTAAATCGGATAGTTGTAAGGTACTGTTAATTGTTGATTGTCGGTTGTTTTTTTTTTTAATTTTCAAATTATATGGCACCACTGATTGCGGTCTGGTTGTGCCAGACAGGTAAAAAAAACTTCGACATAATTTACGAGCTTACTTTCGACAAGTTTTCACCAACAAATGTCTTTTCTCTGTTCACATGGTGCTGCACATGGCGTGATAGTTCTCCCGAATGTAGGGATTTACACGTGTGACCTGACTATGGCAATAAGTGTGACAAAATGGTCCATTTATTTCCACGGCCTAGTACGGAGCATTATCCCGTGTGGAAAGCCTTCCACACAGCCACCCGTTAGACATGGTTGTGACGTTCGAAAAATTTCCTCTGGATTAGACTCGTTGATAAATCGGCAGCTCACGGGGAGAAATTGCCAATCTAACATACCTGACAGGGTGGAGCAGTTTCAGTGGATTTATAGAAGACTAAGTATTCGAGATGCAGTACCTCAAGGATTCGATTTGCATAATGAAAAATCTTGCATAAAGCCCCTACATCCTGTTAACATTAAACGATGTTCAACGGTCGAATTGGAGTAAACCTTATCAAAGTACAAAAGTATTAAACATAGACTCATGAGAGTGACAATTTCGTGCTAAAACCTACAACAACTTACCTTATAAATCCCATCCACAAGCTTGATAATTTCCTCGGTCTCCATTTTTCACCGTTGTAGTGCGTTTCGTCTCACTAAATTTGGTAACCGTTGATGTCACCACACTTTTTTCTCCTCCTTTTTTCCGCCTGCTTCCACTCGACGCAAGTTTGATGAGAAATCTTTTTCCCACCGCTTTTGTTTTACCCGTTTTCTTTTCCTTCTTCTTCTTCGACTGTGGCTTTCCGGCGACAAGCGTCAACTCAAGCTGGTCATTGATTAATTTTCCACCCAACGACAAACTGTTTCCTTTCGCACAAATCTCAGCGAGCGACAGAGAGTTGGTGGTCGCTTTTACTTCTCCAAAGAAGTAAAAGAAGAATTAAGATCTATTTATGGTGATTGCCACCGGTGGTGGTGAGTGAAACTTCAATAACAATAACAAACACAATAACAACAACAACAATGATAACAAACACACTCACTCACTCACAAAACAACTTTTCGTTTCGTTCGTTTTTTCTCCGGCCCCTCGATTCGATTTAACTTATTTAGCTTCTTCTTGTTTTACTATTTACACTCGTTTTGGGTCGAAATTGTAAATCACAATCACTTATGACTGGGGCTTTTTTTCTTCTTCTTTTTACAGGTGCTTTGTTTTTGTTTTGTTTGCTTACTTTCAAACAATGTGATTGCTGTTGTACTGGTGGTAAATTATGACACTTGAATCAACGGTGGTGCTACTGCTGCTTCTGATGCTGCTGCGGGCATAACCGGTGGCACTCGCGCTGATGTTGCTGATATTAGCTGCTATGGTCGTCCCTCGGTGTACCGTCGGGTGGCGGGGGGAATTCATGCTAGAGATTTATGCTCCCGGGTATGCCGCCGAGATGAATTGTTGCGGATGCTGCTGCAGATAGATGCGGGACGTTTCTGGAAGGAAGGTGAAATGAGATAATAAAATTAATTGCTATTACATGGTTGAAAGACGTGCTGCTTGCGATAGATTGTTTTGAGCATTATGTTGTTGTCAAAAAAAATTACATGAACAATTTTTGAACAGTACTAAGTTTCGGAGTTTTGCAAACCTTGGTCAAAACGAAATATGAGGAATAGATTATTAAAAATATAAATTCATAGGGCAATTTTCGACATTTTAAAGCTAAACCACAGAGAGGTAGAAGGAAGTGCGCAATGTCCTAAAAATCAAAATTGAAAAAATACCCGATTTTGTCACCCCTAAATTCATCATGGGGGTGACAAAATCGGGTCATTACTGTATTACATTCTAACTCTATTTTTGGCAATTTTAGGCCATTTATTATCTGAAAATCCATGCTATATTGGGAAGCTTATTATCGCATTCTTTGATTTGGAACGCCTTAACTTTCACCTCTCTTGTAATTTTTGAATACATTTAAATTTAACCTAAATAAACAATACCTGCTTCCACAGATGATTTCAAATGATTTCAATTTCAAATTAATAAACGCACAAATATATGAATTTATGGCAGCTCTGAGTGCAAGTGATGACTATGGGTGTGAGACATGTCACACAATTCTTAATGGTTGACTTGCAAATTACCGCTCAATATTACTATATTGGTACGGACCAGCAGGGTCAATCAATTATTCGAATTTATTTTCCCAATATCATGCCCCCTGTCCGCGCTGAACGAAACGAACGAAGTTCCTGTTTGGTTGCGATGGGGGATGTTTGGCTTTCCTGCGTCCAGCTGACAGACATTTTTGGCCATATTTGCACTCAATCCAACCACGCACGCACTGAACTGCACTGCACTGCCTGGCCCTGTCGGAATTACAAATATTTACGATGTGTTTAAAATTCCCATGCTACGCTTGCTTGCTTGCTCGCTGCTGCTGCCACCCATTTCCAGTTGGAGTTTTCCGACGATTTTATTTGCTCTCGTCATTTAACAGCTCGCAAAAAATGAGCTTTGTTGAAGTAGGCACTATATAGGTACTGTGAACCGTCTACCAGCAGACGGAACTTGTACTGCATAATGATTACCGACTGCTGAACGGTAGTGCGAAACTGGCAAACCACCATCCGAGCAACAGATCCTGCCTGGTCTGGTCTGGTCTGGCTGGTTCGTTTAATACACAGCGTCATTTCTCTAAATGGGTGAAAGAGTTGCTGCTGCACTGTCTGTGCGCGATTTCATCCGTAGTTTAATTAAATTAAAAGCAAAGAATGAAATGGAGTGCCCTTTGCCTCCCGCAGCCCAAAACAAAAAATAACATAAAACTAATGCTATTGAAGTGGCATTCGTGAGACGAATTGAAATGCAAACTTCTTGTGAGCCATTTTTACGATTCAATTTCAAGGGAGGGAAAAAACGCTTATGAACGCTGCAGTTTCAGTGCTTGTAGAGGTGGTGAAAATAGTTGGAAAACAAAATCAGCATAGTGCCCTTTCATTTTTCATTTAACGGAGCACTTTTACCCTGAAAGGATTGAATCGGTGCTTGAATTTCTATTCATTGGAATTAATTCACCACCACTCACTGACTGGTAACCTATAATTTGTCAAATAGGAAGCATTCCCTCCGGGGAGCTGCCCCTTCCGTTACACATCAACTAACCGATATTTATTCAATTAGATCTGTCCGCTGAGCGATCCCTGTTACCGTGCAGGACGCACTCTTGTCCAGTTGAGCTAACCTTTCCTTTACAATTCAGTTGTAGGTACCTTCTACATACCTATGTAGTTCGGCTTGCAGTACGCCTCTGACATTGACTCTAATTGAGTTGGATTTTCGAATCGACCATGAACTGTACCGTACCGTACCCTTTCGACCCTGCTCGGTGACCCCTCACCTCACCCGCGTGTGCTCTTGGCTCGAATTAGATGCACCCGACCGAAATGCACATTTTACCACAATAGGATGCCTTAGCGAAACAACATTTCTCCCATGGGTCAATTAATTATGGATCGAATAGCTCAACCGGTCTGCTGGTTGGAGCTGGATTCGTGAGTGAAATGTTTGTTTGCCCGTTTGTATGTGGCGGGACGTTTGGTTCGGAATTCCTGACGGCTCTTGATATGTTCGTACGCGATGCGTTCGTCGGTTCAATCTGTACCAGGCGGCACGTGTGCCGCCTCAGCAAATACATAGATAGCTACACGAATTTTCAATTTTTCAACTGCATTTTAAGCTGCAACTGATAAAATGCAGTGGAGGAGTTTTTTTTTCCGGTGCAGGAAGCTGTGGTTTGCTCTTGTAATTATTTGGACTGATAATTGGCGTTCAAAGCCGTAATTGTGTAATTAAATTAAGTGAAGTGAAACGAATCGAAACGTTGTTGCTCCGATTGGTTGGCATGGCACTACCTTTGGGTGAGTTCAATAATTATGTTTATCTGCTTGTGATTGTGTGTTCGACAATCTGAAATCTGAATGGATTAAATGGTATGAAGTGTTGGGATCAGAGAGATCCATGCTAATTGGAATGAATCAGTCTGGTTGATCCGATTTATATGTATACGAATAATATATTTAAGAACCACTAATCTATTAAATAATTTCTACAGTTCTATTCTACTCCTGTGCCTTATTCTAGTAGTCCAAATCTCAGGTCCACTAAGATACATTACCATCCAAAATGTGACAAATGTGAAAGGAAGCTCTTTGGCACTCGAGACACGAGTTGCGAGTCTGTCTTTCAATCGATGGGTGCCTATTTCAAAACCTAAAATCGGAAACATTATTTTCTTTATTCTAAACTTTTACTTTAATACCAAAATGGACGTAGACGCTGTGAAAAATTGCGTTGATTATTTTCAATCTTTCAGGTAAATATCGTTTATCATAAACCTAATTTTACTTATTCTTATTTTCTCATGTTGTTTTCGAAACTGTTTGCTTATTCCTTCATGTCCGAAAGTTAATTTACCAAAACGCCTAAGAATGCAAAATTTCCAAACATCCAAGAGTACAAAAATTTATGAGTCCGAACGTCAAAGAGTGCAAAAGTACAAATGTACAAAAATATTGATTCCCCGAATACAAAAATTCAAGAAACCGAAATCCAACAATTCACGAGTTCAAATCCTCAAAATAATCCAAGGGTACAAATTTTCAAAAACTCTAAAGTCCAAAAATCGTAAAGCCCAATAGTCCAAAAAGCCACAAATTAAATAGTCTAAGAATCCGAGAGTTCAATCATTTGGAATGCGAACTTTTAGATTTGAAATTCAGCGTTCAAAAAAACCAAGAACATAAAAGTTCTAAAGTCCTAAAAAGTCTCCAACCCCGAAACTCCAGAAATCCAAGATTTTTTTTTATTATCAATATGCTTTTTTATGATTGGAACTGGGGGACCCCTATGAGAAGGATTAAGAGAAAAAAATTGAACACTCCAAGGACCGTATAATTATTATCCAAAAATTCGTAATTTCAAGAGTATAAGAGCTCAAGAGTTGAAAAGCTAAAATATTCAACGTCCAAATTCGAAAAAGCATAGAGCTAAAGTTAGAGTTTTGAATTATGAAAGCTTGACAGACTAATCTCAAGATTTTAGTCTTGACCTTGGAATGAGGTCATACATATATTAATATTTTTTTGAAACGATGGTTCTACAATTGATGAAAGGACGGTAGGGGAAAGAAATGAAAATTTTTGGTGAAGGAGGGGGAAGAGCGGAAAGGAAGGGGGGGGTATTGGTAGCTATGCTTAACAAGTAGTCATTTTGACTCCTACCTTTTGTCCAATGCTGGCTAAGTATCCTAAGGTACAAGTACCAGCGAACCACATGCCCTGGAGGGTGTTGTGGGTTCGAATCCGGTTATAATCTCAGATTACAGCTTGGTTCGACTCATGCACCTTCCAGCATTGGACAAAAGGTAGGAGTCAAAATGACTACTTGTCAAGCATAGCTACCAATACCCCCCCCCCACTTCCTTTCCGCTCTTCCCCCTCCTTCACCAAAAATTTTCATTTCTTTCCCCTACCGTCAATTCATCCCTTCATCAATTGTAGAACCATCGTTTCAAAAAAATATTGAAAGATAGAATGTTCTAGAGTCCAAAAGCACACAGTGTGAAAATCTGAAATTCATGAACTAAAAATCCAAAATTCAAAATCAAAATCTTCTATTCAAAATCTAAATTTGCAGAAGTCCAATAAATTAAAAATTGTTAAATTCCTAATGAGTCCAATATTCCTAATGTGAAGAAGTCCGACGGTGCAAGAATCCGCGGGTCCTGGATCGGAAAATATCGTGACTTTAACAGTATAAACATATAAAAATAAACGAATACATCATGACAGTTCAAGGGTCCAAAGTCCCAAGAGTACAAAACCACAGTCTCTTTGTCCAAAAATTCGAAAGTTCGAAAGTATAAGGCTGAAAAGTTTGAATTTCAAAATCCTCAAACCATTAAAAATTCTAAAAGTCAAGCTCACACATTTAGAGTTGTTTAGAGTGAGTTTAGAGTTGTCAACCCGTGGAATTATAGATTCGTGGGCTCTTGGAGTCGTGAACTTGTGCATTCTGAACTTGTGGACTTGCTGATTGGACCCGTGGATTCGTGGATCCAAACCTGATGGACTCGTTGACCTGATGGACGTTGTAGATTCGTGACTCATTGAGTCGTAAACCCGCTGGTTTGCTATGCTCATTGGACATGTGGGTTCGTTGACTATGAACTTGTGGAGTTGTGCATTCCTGGATTTGTGTCTCATTTCCTCGTAGATTCGTAGACTTGTGACTGTGAACTTGTGGACTCGTGGAGTCATGCGCTCGTGCACTCGTGGGCTTGTAGATTTATTTATATACAGTCGTGGGCTTGTGGATTGTGAACTTGTGGACTTGCGGATTTGACTGTGCACTAGTAGACTCGTAGACTTATGGATTCGTGGATTCGTGTACTTGACGCGTCATTGATACGTTGATTCATAGGCTCGACTTACTCGTGGACTCGTGTCGAGTCGTGAAATCGTTTGCCTGTTCTCGTAGACTCTTTGACTCTTGGGCCAGTGGGATTGATTTTGTGGACTTGTACACTCGAGGATTCAAGTACTAGTAGATTTGATTCATAGACTCGTAGACTACGGACTCGCAGGCTGTGAGTTTGTAGACTCGTGGATTCACGTATGTACTAGTAGACTGGTGGGCTTGTTCACCCGTGGACTTGTGAACTGCGAACTTGTGGACTTGTGCGATTGGTGGTCTCGTACATCCGTGGATTCGTGTACTGGGTTGCTCATGGACTCGATTAATTGGTGGACTAGTTGAGTCGTGAGCTCATTCACTCTTGTATTCGTAGACTCTTGGAATTGTGAGTTCGTAGACTGTGTACTCGAGGATTCGTGTACAAATAGAATCCTCGATACATTAACTCATACACTCGTGGACTCGTTGAGTCGTGAACCCGTTGGTTACTGTGCTCATAGACTGTTAGACTCGTGAATTCCTAAAATGTGAACTTGTGGATTTGTGCATTATTGGATTTGTGACTCATTTCCTCGTAGACTCGTGGGATTGTGGATTCGTAGACTCGTGTTACTTGTGAAGTCATTTATACTTACTTACTTAGATGGCTTGCCGACCTAAGACAAAGCCTGTTTTCCATAGCCCGTAGAGAACAACCGATCTAATAAGCGTCTTGTACAGGGTGCAATTTGTACTGAGACTTAGTCTGCTCGACCGCAATTGCTTGTGGAGCCCATAGTAAGCACGACTTCCGCTGATAATACGACTCCGAATCTCACGGCTCCGCCGTAACCAACATATTCGAAAAGAAAATAATTTCACTTAAAGCTGGGAGTCGTTGAAACCGCTTGGTCAGAAAATGTTGCAAAAGAATAATTCCGTATGACGCTATAAGACCATTCTCCTATGTATTTAGGCATAGTGAAACCTATATAAAGCGTAAATTGGGATTCCGAGTTCGGTTTTACCTGTTGTGGTGGTGGAGCGTGGTGGAGCGATTGATTGTGTGATTGTAGGAGAGTTCGATACTCGATGCTGCAGATCGGGAGCTATCTAAGACTTCGGCCTTAGACTCACGGGAATAAGCCGTGCATATTCTTGCGCTCTACACGTACATGAAGTGGTAGGGTAAATACAAGCATAAGCATAGGATACCGACAGAGCATCCAGATAACACAAGAGCGTAATAGAAAGTCAATTTTACATTGCAATTGCATAATGATTAGAGTATGTCAAAGTGAAGTATATAATACGTTGTTTTCCAGTCGTGAGTGTCCTTACATACCACTTATGACAGTGAATTATAAAGCAGCATAGATTATTGTTATCAGAGCCGTAGCTTGACATTGTGGCGCTCTTGGCGAAGACCTGTTTCTTAAATCAATGTTCCTTGCAAGTTTATTATTTTTGATAATATTTTAAACCACCAACAAGACTCTAAACCACATATATTTTATTAGATTTTGTTCCAAATTTTGTGACAAATTTTGGAACACATTTGGACTAGATTCTGGGCCAGATTTTGGACCACATTCAGGACCACAAGCAGATGTCTCTGGACTTGAACCATTTTTTGGGCCACATTTTCTTTCCTCAGATTTCGGACTAGACTTTGGAATAAATTTGGAATTTTGGACTAGATTCTGGAACTGGACCAGGTTATAAACCAGATTCGGGATCAGATTTTTGATAAGATTTTTTGAGCCAGATTATGGACCTGAAGCAGATTTCGGGCCACACACAGTTTTTAAACCTACAACCAGATTTTGGATCAGGTTTTGAACCAAATTCCAGACCACGAGCATACTTTGGACCTGTGCTACATCGTGGACCACATTTTTTTTATCAATTTTCGTTTCAGATTTTGCAACAGATGTAGGCTAGATTCTGAACCACATTTTGAATCGGATTTTGGACCAAGACTCCAGAGCGAGTGTGGATCCCATTCTGGATCTGTATCAGAATCTGGACCAGATTTTGGACCATATCTTTATTAGGTTTGGACCAGCTTTTGGATAAGTCTTTAAGCCACATTTTTATCATATTTTGGAACTCAGATTCTGGACCATACCACATTCTGGATCCGAATTAGATGTTGGAGCTGCATCATATTCCAGACCAGATTTTGAACCACATTTTTAGCAGATTTGCCCCTGATTTTGGATATTTTGGATAACATTTTTTTTATCAAATTTTGAACGAGATCCTGTACTTGTATCAGATTTTTTTTGTGTGGATATTATCACTACGACCAACATTTTGAACTATTGTGATCTTATCCAAGTGTTGTTCCGCACTTCGTTGTTATTACAGTATCGCTATAGAGTGGACATTCTGGACGACATTTTTCATCAGGTCTTAGACCAAATTTAGAAACAAACTTGGATCTAGATTTTGGAACTGAAGCAGAATATAAACCAGATTTTGGGCCACATTTTTAATTATATTGTAAACCACCAAACAAATTTTGGATCTGGTTTTGAACCAGATTCCGGACCTAGATCGTATTTTGGACCTGGACTAGATTGCAAACCACATTTTTTTTTAAATTTTGTTCCAGATTTTGTAACAAATTTTGGGACAGACTTGAACTAGATTTTTGACTACTTTTTTAATTCGATTTTGACCGTATATTGGACCGGATTCTGGACCTCAGCCAGCTGTTGGGTATTTTTATCAAATTTGTATCAGGTTTTGGATAATATTTTGGACCACATTTTGAAGTCGATGTGGGACCAGATTGTGAACTACATTCTGTACCAAGACCAGATTCTGAGCCAAGGCGCCACATTTTGGATCACATTTTTGATCCGATTTTATTTCATTTTTTATCAGATTAGGTTCCAGAGCGTCGTTGCGTGACATTGTAGAGGCCCTGGCGAAGACCAGATTTGGCGCATATGGCTTCGTTTCTTAAAGCAGTGTTCCTTCGAAGTTTATTCTTTTTACAATTGGGCTGTCATAATTCGTACAGATCCCTATATCCTACTTTGCTACATTCGAGAATACCTTACTGAGATTCAGACCGTTTTTAGGACCCACTAAAGCCAGCGACCTACTATGGTCGAAAAAGCAAAAATTCAAGACAAAAATCAATATCTCGAAAACTATTTGCTCTACAGATTTCATGTATTCAGAAGATTTTGTCTACAAAAAGAGGCCTATCTTTTGATCTTTTGATCTTTTGATATATTATCTTTTTAGATAATATATTTTGCAAAAACTTTGCTGAAGAAACAAAAATTGTATCTCGTCTGCGTATCTCTACATAACGATTTTTCTAGATGGTGTCAGGGTGGATCTTAAAAAATCAGTTTTTTGCTCTAACATTTTATTTGAAAGCCAATGTAGAAACTGTGTAAGGATGACTTTTAGGGCGCAAAATGATGCATTTTTTCATTTTTTTTGAAGTTATTAGGTTATCTATTGCCTGAAAGAAGTTATAGAAGTTCAAAAATATTACAGTTTTCCACATCTCACACTTCATTTGGCACATATTTTCAAAATCAGAATGCATAGTCCAAAAGTACGTTCCTGAATCTACAAAATCCATGGAGTGCCCTTTTTCCACACTTCTCCTGTTCTGTAGAAAAACGCACTTAAAAAGTGAGTACTTTTACATTTATATGACGGATTTCACGCCAACTCGTCTACGGGGTTTGTAGCACCCTTTCAGAAGAGGTGAAGAGTGAAAAAGTGAAAAGTAAAAAGTAAAAAGTAAAAAGTAAAAAGTAAAAAGTAAAAAGTAAAAAGTAAAAAGTAAAAAGTAAAAAGTAAAAAGTAAAAAGTAAAAAGTAAAAAGTAAAAAGTAAAAAGTAAAAAGTAAAAAGTAAAAAGTAAAAAGTAAAAAGTAAAAAGTAAAAAGTAAAAAGTAAAAAGTAAAAAGTAAAAAGTAAAAAGTAAAAAGTAAAAAGTAAAAAGTAAAAAGTAAAAAGTAAAAAGTAAAAAGTAAAAAGTAAAAAGTAAAAAGTAAAAAGTAAAAAGTAAAAAGTAAAAAGTAAAAAGTAAAAAGTAAAAAGTAAAAAGTAAAAAGAAAAGGAAAAAAGTAAAAAGTAAAAAGTAAAAAGTAAAAAGTAAAAAGTAAAAAGTAAAAAGTAAAAAGTAAAAAGTAAAAAGTAAAAAGTAAAAAGTAAAAAGTAAAAAGTAAAAAGTAAAAAGTAAAAAGTAAAAAGTAAAAAGTAAAAAGTAAAAAGTAAAAAGTAAAAAGTAAAAAGTAAAAAGTAAAAAGTAAAAAGTAAAAAGTAAAAAGTGATAACTAAAAAGTAAAAAGTAAAATGTAAAAAGTAAAAAGTAAAAAGTAAAAAGTAAAAAGTAAAACGTAAAACGTAAAACGTAAAACGTAAAAAGTAAAAAGTAAAAAGTAAAAAGTAAAAAGTAAAATGTAAAAAGTAAAAGGTAAAAAGTAAAAAGTAAAAAGTAAAAAGTAAACAGTAAAAAGTAAAAAGTAAAAAGTAAAAAGTAAAAATTTAGTCAAAAGCCAAAAGTCAAAAGCAATAAATGAACTTGAATTTCGTAACGATTGAATTTATTTCCTTTTGAGAAGATATTCTGATTTTGCCTAGCAAACAGATTTTTTATTTCTAAATTGTTAAGCACGCAGCGGCTATAAATTACAGTCAATAAATTTCTTGTCAACATCTCCGTTTAGAGCCATGAAATCCTTGAACGTACTACTTATGGTGATTACTTTCATGGTCGAGGCATACGGTAAAGTGCTACATTCCTTCACCCAGCAATGAATGCTGTTTATTCCAAGGCGTTAATTATAGTTCCAATATTTACCTCCAAACACGCATCGGAAGAAAAGTGCGGCAAGTCAATCGATGGTTCGAGCCACAGTACTAGTTTCAACGACGAGTGCGACCTTGCGTATAATAAAATTATGATCTCCACTTGGAGAGAATAACACACGAATCATGCAATGCATTGAAATTCAATTGCCGATGTTTACAAATGGTTTAAGCACTTGCTTATTATTGGAATCGATGCCAATACCGACACTTAAATTTGCAACTATGATTTTGTTTCAACATTTAGCTCCGCAGATCAGGTTCGCAACAGCATTCAACATTGAAGTCATTGCCATGAAATTTTATCTGTATAATTTTTAGATGGCTACGAAACGCATAAAAATTCCACATTTAAGTAAAAATTATACGATTCCCTTCTGTTCGCAGCCGCAACCCTATTCGACTGTGTCGGTCAACGCAGTTAAAGTGTACGACAAGTGCACAATTAAACACTTGTCAGAGCGTATAGCTTTTTTCCCTCGCAGCTGCGAAACCCGTCCTTTGTGGCTGGAGGCTGCAGGCAGCAATCCTATGTATGTATAGTACGAATCATATTAAATTTTCTGCACGTTTCCCACCGCGGCGCGACTTCTGCTCACGTACTTATGGGCATCGACATCTGGCGCTGCGCTGCTGGCTGGAGCGAATTGGCGGTCCTTCAAAGACCACACTTTCATCGGTTGCGAGTAATATTCGACACCGACAACTGGTTTTTGAAGTGGTAGGTGGAGGGGGCAAAAATAGTTATGTCTCGTGAAAACGTTCAAAAATGTCCATTCAGTTGTGTTGTATGTCACACAGCAGTAGTTTAGTGCCAATAAGGCTGCTGACATTGGACTGAAACTGGGCAGAGCCGAGCAGTTTGCCGTCCGGCCGACCGAGATCTTGGATAGCCATTATTAATGCTCAGGAGTTTCGCCGGTAAATGTGAGAAGATTTCTACCCTCTGAGGTCATTGGAGATATTATGCGGCATTAACATTAGCTTTCATTACTTTTTCCGCCATCAATCCGGATCCTGTTTGAATGTTGTGAAATTAGGTTAGATAATTGAGCAAAAAAAATCCACCCAGGAGATGAAAATGAAATCTTGAAAAGCAAAAACAATTTGCTTTGATTACTGTCATTCATAACAATTCACCATACATCTATCTACCATTTTCCTTTCATGAATGATAATATTTTTCATTATTCGACAGAGCAGACAATCACTGTGTTGAGCATTTGTTTCTTTTGCTAACAACACGAAAAAAGCAAGATTATTTTTAACGACAAACCAGCTAAGTGACACATTACACGTTACTTTCCCGGTTATTACACCTTTACTGTTTTTGTCGCGGGTCGAAAGCAACCATCCTGATGGGGAAAGAGTTCGCACCGGGCTGCCGAGTGCCAGTGCAATAAGTGGAAATTGCTTTTCGCACCATTTTCGCCACCTTTGACGTTGCTGCTGCTGTGATAATGTTATTACTTCGTGCGACGCTGGCTGGTTGGCTGACTGGAACAATAGAGCAATAAACAAACTACCACATATGCGAGAAAGCAAATTACGCGCCATCATCATCGTCGGGCTGATTTGTGTGGGCGCTTTTGTGGTTAGCGCACCACGCTGCCCGCGGTCTTACGGTTGCTTCCAGTTATGTCAGGCTGTTTGGTGGCACGGATGATGGCACTGTGAAGCTTTGATGGAGGGAAATTTTAAGATTTTACGCCCAAGGGAAACCATTATTGCCAACTGCTTTGAGTTGTAAGCATCTGAATGGCGTCAAATTAACTATTTGTTGATAGATTAGCAGAGTTTTGCGTGGCCGTAATGGGAATTAACGACACTGCACTGCATCAAATAAATTGATTTTTATAGTTTGCAGCCTATTAAGACCCTCCTTTTTATATGTTTTTGAGAAAAATAAGGCTTTTTTGAAAAACATCAAAAATACATCGCTGTGTAATTTTTGGTTTTGAAACTCAAAAGTCTGAAAAACACAAATATGCGATAGTGCAGTGGAGACGCATTGTGTTTTGGTTTTGCCTTCAAGAAATGATATTTTGGGAAAATAACATCAAGTTGTGATCATACAATTCTTAATAATTTTTAATCATTTGATTGTTACGAAAATTCCTATTATTTTCTATAGTATTGTGCAGAAACATTCTAAGAGCGAAAACTTAACAAACTTCAATGTATAAGTCGCATTTTACGCGATTTATTTTCTACCGCTCTTACTTTCTCCATTTCTATATATCTTTTCATATATTTCTCTCTCTCTCCCTCTGTGATCTCTTTCGCCTTCTGGTGGTCTCTTTCTCTTTTAAAGCTCCCTCTCTTTTTTTCTCTCTCTGAAAATGTCTTTCTTTCTGATTTTTCTCGCTTTGTTCGCCCCTGGTCTTCCTATGTTTGGACAGGTCTCGCTCTTTCTTTGGTGTCTTACTATTTTAGGTCTTCTTTTCCCTGGTGTTTCTTTTTCTATGATCTTGCTCTCTTAGGTCTCCACTTCTGATCTCTCTCACTTGCCGTTTTTTCTGTTTTCTTCCTTCTTGTATTTCTTTATATCCCTCTCAATTTCTCTCTTTCTCTGTCTACTCTTACAATCTGTCTCTCCTCTGATGAATCTCTCATTTTTCTTTTCCATCCACCTAGGCATCAAACATTCAACATTTCGAGTAAATCCATGTCGAGAAAAAGTAAGGGTTCCGGGAAAAATTACACCACAGACCCAATCTTTCACAAATTTTGTTTTAGTTGTAGAGCCGTTATCGATCGATGAGACTCGTTAACTCACAGACACCCCACTCGGTTTCAGTAGGATTGTTGTCGATTAGTTAGCGGTACGAAAAAGAAATGCGATGAAAAAATTGCGAAACAGTGATGAACAAGTGGAAAAATACGATGGAAAGTTGAAGAAAAAACCTGATTTAATCCACCTGGTGGTGAAAGGAACCTTTGTTATACGATCTTACTTACTATTTGAGATAGAAATCGACACGTGTGGTTGACATGAAATTTTTGGAAATTGAATAAGTTTACAAAATTTGAACCAAATAGAAACACTTATAAATTTTGATAGTTCCTTTTCTCATGAAATTGCTGAGTAAGTTGCTACTAATGAGTCCAAGTCCAAGTAAAAGTAAGTTGTAAGATGAAATATTATTCTTTATCATATGCATTGCGTAGTAAAGGTCTAGTTTATAAGTTTTTGAACTATGCATAATTTCCTGTAATGCCATTCTATTTGGTTCACAACAATAAAGTTTTCTTGAATAAATTTCATCAATTTTTATTAACTTTCGGTTACTCACGCTGTTGTATTTTGTACAACATGTGTAGATTTTTGAATGCCATATTGTTATAAAGTTACAAATCGTATATTACGTATATACTAACGTATATTCTTCAGTAAACTTGTTATGAGCAAAATGTCAGAATTATTCAATGCATTAATACTTTAAATTGTTAGGAAACAAGATTAGCATAAACCAACATCACAGAAACGAAGCAAGTAGCATGTGAAGTGTACCGCAATTGACCCCAACTGGAATTTTCTCTCGTTTCTTTATATGGAAAAATGGTGTTTGTATGCAGCAAAACTACCAGCAAACGTAAAATGTTTAAGATGTATCCGTCTGTTGGCAATCGAGTAATTCGGGCTCAAAATCAGGTTATTTTTTACAATTAAAGTTCTACAGTTCCTAAACAAGCAAACATAGAGGTATACTAAATTCAACAAAGTTGCGTATTTTTATTATTTGTACAACTTTGTAATACATGGAAAAGTCATACAACAATTACAAGAAGAGTTAGAATAGAAAAACTGATTTTACAAATTCATATACAATAAATAAGATTTTTCTACCTTCACTGAAGAGATAGAAGGTTACTGTTTTCAGCAAAATTTCTTGTAATAATATGCTCTAAAAGTTTGCAGAACACATCAATGTGTTGTATTGAAACTGAAGGAAAATAATTTTTTTATTTCACTTTTAGGGGGATTAATCAAAATTCAAATTCCACCAGACGATAGAGCTTTCAATTTTAAGAAACTCTTCCAAAGGTTCGATAAACTTAAAACCAAGTTTTCCTACTCAAAACTCCAGTGCGCACGTTTTCTTTGGTTTTGGGCTATTGTGCGCGCAAGTAACCGTGTTATAAAAGTTGGCGCGAGTGTTCGAGGGTTAATATCTTTTGACCGGTTAAACCAATTCTTATGTAATTTTGCATATGTATTCGTATTGTGAAAACCTCTCGTTTGATATTAAAATAATTGAAATTAGATAAATTATCTTGGTTAAAATCATTATAAATTATTGTCAATTTTGGTGTGGTGCATTCGATTGCTCATAACTTTCAAATTAAACGTCCAATCAGAAAACCATTCAATAGTGATCTATCCGGCTATATTACCTGCCAAACGAAACTAACAGCGTGTAAATCGGTTTGGCCATCTCTGAGAAACAGGCGTTCATTTGTACCTAGTCAAAACAAGTTTTTCAAGGCTAACTTTTAAATTGCTTGTCCGTTTTCAATAAAACTTAGCAAAATGTTTAGTAATAGTAAGAGCTTTCGTTTGGTACTAATATCGTTAAAAATGGTTGCGTGGTTCCGGAGAAAACCGTGTCACGTAGTTTTCACATGTTTGCTTATAACTTTCAAACGAAAAGTCAGACTACGAAACCATTTAATAGTGATATACTAGGCAATAATACCTTTCAAACAAAAGTAATAGCGGTCGAATCGGTTCAGCCATCGCCGAGTAACAGGCAATAGAAAATTCGGAGCGAACACACATACACACATACACACATACACACATACATACACACACACACACACACACACAGACATTGCTCAGTTCGTCGAACCCTATCGATTGGTACATGTGACTCGGCCCTCCGGGCCTTGGATCAATTTCGTGTTTTTCGACCAATTTCTAAACCTTTGTTATATAGTATAACAAAGGTAAAACCATAAAAATTCGATGCAAATAATTTGTAAATGCGATGAAAAAAATTCCTTCAAACGTGCAGAAAAATGATAAAAAGACAAAAAAAAAACAGTATATTTGTTGTCTTCAACAGAACGAAGTAAAAATGGCAAAAAACGTCGACAAAAGAAAATGAAAAGATGACAAAAAATGAAGAAAAGTCGACAAACAGACGCCAAAACCTCAATGAAAAAGACGAAAACAGACGGCGTCAAAAAGGCAACCAAAATTATCAAAAAACGGTGAAAAGATGGCGAAAACAATGAAAATTTGCGTCAACAAAGAATGCGACAAAGAGATGACAAGAAGACGACGAATACGAAGAAAAGCACCAAAAAGATGATAAAAGACGGCGACATGACAGGGAGAAAATGTAGGAATGATTACGAAAAAGTGATGGCAAGTAGGCGAAAGAAAACAAAGAAGAAAAACGACCAAATTTAATGATGATACTTGAAAGGTATTTAATATGAA
Source organism: Sabethes cyaneus (assembly GCF_943734655.1). Lineage (NCBI taxonomy): Eukaryota > Metazoa > Arthropoda > Insecta > Diptera > Culicidae > Sabethes > Sabethes cyaneus. The sequence continues at coordinate 23,888,678 of NC_071355.1, forward strand.
AATACGGTGAAAATACGACGAAAATAAGCGTCAAAAAGCGATAATACGTTCAAAATAAGGCCATTGCAAATCATTTTCAAAGTTTTTGTCACCCCCGCCTTGTATATTGGCTTGAAAAATCGGGGAGCAATAAATAATTTGTAGGATATGAGTTATTTTTTTTATAAAATCAATTGTCTGTGGGCTCTACAGCCTGAAAAACTCGAAAACTGAGTGTACGAGTTGAGTTACAGTTTCTAGCTCGAAATACAAATGGAAGTTCAAACAGTGGAATTTCCGAAACCGGGCCAAAAAAATTTTCTTTCGTTTTCGTCTTTTTGTTCCTAGATTTTTGCATGAAAAATAACAACGTATTTATTAAAAGTAAGAATAGATTTGGTTTTCAGTGGCCAAACACCAAAGGAACAAAAACTTTTTTAAATATATGTAATGGCCTAACACGACGAGAAGGCAGTAAAAATTATATTTGTTGTTTTGACGACAAGCATGACAACGAAAAAATAAAAAAAAAGATGACGAAGGCAACAAACGAAAAAAAGTCGACAAAACAACGGCAAAAAGACGCCAAAACTGCAATGAAAGAGACGAAAAAACAGCGGCAAAAAGCGACAAAAAATACCCAGAAATACAGACGATGGAAATACGAAGAAAAGATGGTGAAAACCTTCAACAAAAATGCGATAGAGAAATAATGAGAAGAAGACGAACACGAAAACAAACAGCAGAGATGAACAAAAACGGCGAAAAGTTGTCGAAAAAACAACAATAAGATGACGAAAAGACAGTGAGGAGGTGGTGCAGAAAGATTGCGAAAGTAGGCGAAAGAAAAAAGACGTAAGACGACCAAATTCCTTGATAAGTCTTGAAAGGAAGAAAATAAATAAAACGAAAAAAAACTATAAACAGATGCAGAAAAGACAATGAAAAGACGGCAAAAAAATGCCAAAACAGCGACAAAAAAAACAAATAGACACGACAAAAATAGGAATATGAGGAATATACGAGAGAAAGACGACGAAAAGGCAGTAAGAAGCAACATTGTTGTCGCCTTGTCAACAAACAAGACAATGAAATAATGGTTAAAAAGACAACAACAAAAAAACGGCTGAATAGCGGCAAAAGACGATGAAAAGATGACAAAAAATAGAGAAAAGAAGACGAAACGAACGAAAGACGAATAAATGACGAAGGAAACACGCAACAGCAAAACAGCAACAAAAAAGTCGACAACTGCAAAACGACGCCAAAAAACGACAAGAAAGACTAAGAGCTTTATTTCTGACGACGAACAGATGACAAAAATATGAAGAAAAGGTGGCGAAAATCATGAAAAGACGTTAACCAGACGACAAAGAGATGACAAAAAACGACGAACACGAAGAAAAACAATAAAGCGACGACAAACGACGGTGAAAAAGTGTCGAAAAGATAACAGTAAGATGACAAAAAGACAGTGAAAAAACTACGAAAATGATGAAAAAGTGATGACAAGTAAGTGGATGCAAAAAGACGAAAGACGTATAAATTCAATGATAAGACTTGAAAAGAATGAAAAGAATTTAATAAAACACCAAAAAATGGCAAAAGATGTAATAAGACAGTGACAAAAAGACTATAGATGGAGAAAAGATAATAAAAAGACGTCGAAAAAACACCAAAACGGTGACAGAAGAACAAATATGACAAATAAGCAGAAAGACGTTCAAAAAGACGCCAAAAATGCAACAGAACATACTAGAAGGACGATGAAGAAGTGAGGAACATACGAGTGAAAGACGACGAAAAGGTAGTAAAAAACAACAACCTTGCCAACAACAATACGATTAAAAAATGACAAAAAAGTGAAAAAAGACAACAACAAAAAACGGCGGCATAAGGGCAAGTGACGATAAAAAGACGACAAAACAGGCTGAAAAGTAGACAAAATGACGAAGAAAAGAAGCCATAACAGCAACAAAAAAGGCAAAAACCGCCAAAAAGCGACAAAAATATCAAGAACTTGATCTCTGACGACGAACAGATAACGAAAATACAAAGAAACGGTGGTGAAAATTATGAAAAGACATTAGCCATACGACAAAGAAATGACAAAAAGACAACAAATACGAAGAAAAATAATCCAGCGATGACAAAAAACGGTGAAAAGTGTAGAAAAGATAACAGTAAGATAACGAAAACACCTCGAAAAGGCAGCGAAAAGACTGCGAAAAAAGGCGACGGAGAGATTACGAAAAACTGATGATAAGTAAGTAAAAAGACGATGGAAAAAGACGAAAGAAGATCAAAATGCAATGAAAAGACGCTGATAAACTGAAAAAAAAACGCGACAAAAAGGTCCTAAAAGACAATAAAAACAACAAAAGACCAGAAATACGTGCAAAAAAGACGATGAAAAAACGCCAAAACTATTACCAAAAATTTAAAAAAAAAACAATACAAAAAACGGCAAAAAAACATTTAGAAAGCATGAAAAAATGCCAAACATGCAAAAAACAACGGAAGGTGATGAATATACAATAGAACGAAGATGAAAGTACTACGAAAAGATACTAAAAATGACAAGGATGAATGACGAAAAATTACAAAAAAGTGACAAAACAGTGACAAAAAGACTACAAAAAAACAGTGGAACGACAGCAAAAGACGATGAAAAGATGACAAATAAGGCCATTCCAAATATTTTATTAAGTTTTTGTCCCTCCGGTGTTGGGTCACTGAAGGGGGGGGGGGGGGCGAAAAAAACCAAAGAGAATTTTTTAATCGAGCAAAAAAAATATGGATTTTAGGCATTTTTACTAAAAGTTTAAACGCGAAAACCAAATCTGTTCTTGCTTTTTATAAATACGTTATTATTTTCCATGGAAAAATCTATGAAAAAAGACAAAAACGAAAGAATTTTTTTTTGGCCGATTTTCGCAAATTCCATTGTCTGAATTCTCATTTCTATTTCGTGTTAGAAGTGTTAACTCAACTCGTACACTCATTTTTCGAGTTTTTCAGGCTATAGAGCCCACAGGTAATTGATTTTATAAAAAAATTAACTCGTGTGCTAAAAATTTTTTTTTTGTTCCCTGATTTTTCAAGCCAATTTCCAAGAGGGGGTAACGAAAACTTTAAAAATGATTGGTAACGCCTGATAAAAAAAGAAAGACAAAATAATGATGCAAACAGCAACAAAAAAGTCGACAAAAAACAAATAGCCGCAGAAAAAATTGACAAAAATACCAAGAACAGAGATCAAAACCGGCGAAAATACGATAAAAAGATGGCGAAAATCATGGACACATAAATACGCCAGAAAGATGACAACTAGACGACAAATACGAAGAAAAACAACAAACAGATAACAAAAATGAGAAAACAACTGAAAGGTTACGAAAAAGGGATTAGAAGTAGGCGAAAAGACGATGAAATAAGACGAAAGATGATCTAAATTTAATGACAAGACGCCGATTAATCGAAGAGAAAACGATAAAAAAAGTTAAAAGAGACAATAAAAAAAAACAAAAAGACTAGAAATACTTGCAGAAAAGACAATGAAAAAACTCCAAAACAGCGACAAAAAATTAAAAACCACGACAAAAACGGCGAAAAGAAACATTTAAAAAGTGTGAAAAGGCGACAAAACATGCAATACAGATGGCGAAAAGATGACGTACATTCGTCATCTTTTCGCCATCTGTATTGCATGTTTTGTCGCCTTTTTGCCAAACATTTTGTCGCCAACATTGCCAAAAGCTCACGAAAGTACTACGAAAAGATACAAAAATAACCTGGATGGATGACGAAAAATTGCCAAACAGTCACATAAAGACTACAAAATAAAAACGGCAGAGCGACGGCACAACACGATGAAAAAATGACAAAAGGCAAAGAAAGGAAGATAAAATGACAACTGAAAACAGCAGCAAAAAAGTCTACGAAACTGACAAATAGTCGCCAAATAAGGCGGTAAATAATACCAAGAACAGTGATCAAAAACTGTGAAAATACAATGAAAAGATGGTGAAAACTATAAAAATACGTCAGAAAAATGACAAAAAGACGAGAAAAAAAACAACAAATGGCAAAAAAGTGATGAAAAGATAATAATAGGCAGATGAAACGACGACAAAAGCACGACGAAGAGCCAGAAATAGATGACAAAGAGACGAGGAAGAGGCTGAAAAAAGACAGCGAAAAGACGACGACAAGATGACAAAAAAATGTGATGACAAGTAGGTGAAAAGATGACGAAAAAAAGGCGAAATACGACAAAAAAAACGTTGAAAACACGATAAGAAAGCCGGTAAAACACCAAAAAAGTGACCAAAAATATAAAAAAATGTTAGTATAAATGACGGAAAGACTAAATAGATACAGAAAAAACTGTAATGGGACGATAAAAACAAGAAAAAATGCCAAAAATGACTACAAATCACGATAAAAAAGACGCCATCAAGAACAACCAAAAACGTCATAAAAGATGATAAAGAAATGATAACAAATCGCTGAAAAAAGATGAAAATGATGTTAAAAAGAACGAAAAACGACGAACGTACGTTAAAAAGCCAACATAAAACTGACAAACTGACAGCTAAAGGTGACAGAGTATGTATAACATAAACAAGATAAACAATTAAAGACAAATGGTCAAAAAACCAGGCGACGAAAAATGAAAGATGGGAAAATAGAGACCAAAGGCGAATGAAGAAAGAAACTGAACGAAAGTCGAGAGAAAGCGTCCCATTATACCACATTCTCCTACGAAAAAAATTTGTACTCATTTGTAGTGGCAAAAGACAGCAATGATTGTGTTCAAATAAGAAATACCTATAGGAAGTTCAACAGTTCATTGTAAGTTGGAGTCGGGAGACAATGACTTGTTAACCATTTTCACGGTATATACTATGTTTCACAATAATAAAAATAATCAAGAAAATGTTTAATTCGCTTCTGTTATGCAATATGATCTATATCAGTGTCGGAAAGTTTTACGAGAAACAATCAAATTTTTTATTTTCTCTTCCACGAAGGGTCTATTGAAACGTCCGTCTCGCTGTAGTGAACATAAAATTAGATAAAACTAAAGCTTGGGAAAAGTGTGTTTACAAAAGTGGCACTGGTCTTTAAAACTTCGCATGCACTCGAATAAAGGTAGACTAATTGGAATTCACGCATTTCGAGTTTGCATCATTTCATAAATTAATGTTGCGGTTTAATGAAATGTGAACATGGTAGTGATATGATTTGGAACATTTTTAACGTTTCGACGGACACGATCTTAACCGTTTAATCATAATCACGAGCACCAACATGCAGGCAGCTCAATCACCGTAGCTCATCTCATCTCATCTAATCTATAGTATTTTTTCTTTTCTCATTATACAATCAGATCCATCGCAAAAGCGCCGCAGGCCTCGATATGCGGTAATCAAATTCAATATTGATTGGATTCATCTGCAGTGGAGCATGTTTCAATCAAAAGACCACCGGCACAAGTTTCGTACCCCCGCCGAATGGGCCCGGCAGCCGTGAGAGCAAATGCGCAACGAAGCAACACCGAACGTTATACTAATTGATTTTTGATTGAACAGCTAACAATGTTTCAGGTAGTCCATCATCATCGATCTAGAAAGAGACGGAAGGAGTTGGAGCCTTACATATTTGTCATTCCATAGGGGGCATCATCCGGCGGGTGATAGTAACTTTACTATCGGCACATCGGTCGTTTCGTTTGTGGTCTTGTGAACCATCCTATAAACCTAATGCTGAACAGTTTTCGCAAAGGCCTTACCGTCCAATCCGGCCCAGCCACATCGCTTTTCAAAGAGCATAATTGAATGGGCAAATAGTGGACCCCGTCTGCGATGAGTGATCGAAAGAGGCCACAAATCAGCACGACAAATATTGGTTCTAGCAATGAACTTTCCCCGGGTTCGGTCTTTCTCTCGATGGCATGCAACGCAACGCAACGTTAGTTGCGTCTCGTTGTTCGGGTGAAAAGTGGGTTTACGATGGACGTAAGCACTACACTACAGTGCAGATGGGGCGATTTGGCCGATGGTCATTAACATACACCGGATTTCCCTTTTCCGAATAGAGCGCACGCGACGGTGGGATTAGGGGGAGCTATCATCTAGGCTGTGCTCAATGAAACTAGCACAGAACTTCTGACGTAGGTTATGAGGCAAAACAATTACCTAGAGTGGGATGAATCATTGACATGTATCGAAGAGGCAGAAACACGATAAAGCTCTTTCGGATGCGTTTGACCTTGTTTGCTGTAGAGGGGAAGTGCTTAAAGTTGTTCCTCTAAAAGTTAAAAAAAGCGAAATCTATGCGACCGAAAGAGGAATGTACCAACAACAAAATTTTTTTTACGTGATGAATATTTTATGAAAGCTCGATTTTATTTTTGAAGAATGTCATTTATAAATGTGTTTCGAACTGAAAAATGTGATACAGACAGTGAAAAACAAAATTGCCTGGGCAAGTGGAACTTGAACCCGGATTGCCGGTCGAGTGCGTTTCCAATTAAACCACCGTGCAAATTATTAATCTATCTGTCTAATACCAAGTTTTGTTTCGCTCTTCCAATTTGTTTATTTTTCACAATTTATTTTATTCGTGCCATTGAAATACTTTCAATACACTGATCGACAAATTTTATGTATCTACTTTCTTCTCAAAGAGTTTTTGGAAAGTAAAGTTTACCTATCTTTATACTATTTAATACTAAAGCAAAACAACCCATTATAATGCATCCAAAGAAAGACATCACAATGAAAACATAAGCACGACGCATAAGAGCTAAACAGACCTTCTGCACTGCGGTAGCAGCACGGTAGGAGCAGTAAGAAAATTGCTTTGTTTGTTTATTGCGGTGAATATTGCAGCTTTGCCTTATCTCACCGAAAACAGTAAATCTTTATGAACTGACAGTCCCATAACCATCTGAGTTTCGCCACTAAATTGGAGTTTTTATGCAAGAAGTGAGAAAATTAATCACCTTATTGCTTGCCTTTTTTATTCACCTTAAACCGGATAGAGTGAGCACGAGTTGAAAAGGTTTCACTTTCCGAGAGCGGTTTTAGAATGTCAAGCTGGCGCTGATTTGTTTAAATGAAAATAACTAAAAATACACAAATACTTAGCAAAGCTAAGTCGCTAAGTGTAGAATTTTCATTATTCGGCTATAAAAAAGTGCCACTATAATTTTACTGCAATCACCATAAATCAAGCTGCGCGGCAAATTGGTTTCGCAAAAGAACGTAAATTAGTCCAATTAAACCGACCTACCTAAGTGACAGACGAATTGCTCGACTCGACATACTTGCAGTTCAGCTCACGGTGGGTGCTCCAATTTAAAGGCACTAATTACGTTGCGGTAACTCGAGTAGGTCATTAAGTAACTATACCTATGACTGGAAGTTTTTGGTGGCTCCATCACACATAGTCGAGCGAGCGAGCGTGCGAATAACCCACTTCACCTGAAATGCCGACGACCTTTTGCATTAGTCGTTGATAATCTAAAAAAAATAAAAATAGACTCCCGCCGCAGGGTTCAATTTAATGCTGTGCTCCGTCAAATCTAGCAACGGAAATTGACATTTTACAATGATGATCTTCAGTTTAAGATAAAAATGGTAAAACTAAGCGGTTTCATAAACCGTAACACTTGCCTGCTGATCGATAATAAAATATCTGAAGATTGTTACGATCTTAAATGGCTGCTCAATAATGATGGTTCAATCGAATTCGAAAATCATTAGTTCGAAATTGCCGGCTAGATTACACTCATCATACGTACATATCAGCTAGCAAGCGATCTGAACCGGTTGGTCTGAGCCTGAGACGCGTGGCACAGATGAAAGGTGAAGCAACTGTTGTACCAGCTAATTTGGCTTGCTCGGTGGTGCCTTTCTTCATCGATTCGGAGCTATCGGCGCGCATTGATCTGGTGCAATTTCGAACAATGGCCGTACTAACTTTTCCAGCATACAGTGAGTGATAAGCCAACAGCACCGCCATCGCCGCCACCACCAGCGACCGATTTAGTGGCATAAATTGGGTTAAGTGCACTCGAGCAGGCCACACTGATTACTCTCGTTTTTCTGTTTTGAAAAAGCCGTTAACGACCGGGCGCGGTTTTGACTGCTTCGGATTGATGATAGCGTTTATCTGACGTAAAGTTGTTTGCATCTTGCTCGGTGGAAAGCATATAAATTGTACTTAAGCCGGTAATTGCAAATTAGTGAATTTTTTATGGTTCGTGTTTTTTAACAGTTTTCATTAGACAACTAAAATCCTGGCAACAATAGTCTGGAATAGTCCTTCTGTTGAAATGGAAGCCAGCAAGATTTCTTCGTTTGCTACAAGTCAATCAACCATAAATTTTCTGTAGATGACATACTATTGGTATAACCTAATCAGATACAAAACTTCAACTTCAAAGGTGACAGACATTTTCATGCATATGAAACTATCGAAATCTGCTGGCAAATATCTGATTTGACCATTTGACAGACTAACTGTACAGGGTGAGCAGTAATAACTTACAGTGTTTTTGAACGTGCTTTATTAAAAATGGGTTTATCACAGATGATAATTATGAACGCAAAAAGGGAACATTTGCTGAGTCTGTTAAAAAAAAAATCAACCGTGTGCCGCTCGGAATAAACGGAAGATTCATGTTTGTGCCATCAAGCGATACAAGGAAACCGGTTCTTGGAAAATACTTCCCTGGCCGTAAACGCATTGTAAAGACACTGGAAGCCATCAAACGAGCAAGAGAACGAATTTGACGGAAACCAGATCAGTCTGTACGGAAGATGGCCAAGGAACTGGGAATTTCACAGTCAACCTTGAAGAATATTTTGAATGATGATCTTCGTTTGATTCCATACAAAATACAACGGGAGCACGGGTTGACTGAAAAGTAAAAGGTTGCAAAACTCGAAAGATGTTGGCAGCTGCTCAAGCAGCACGGTGATTGTGAAATTCTGTTTTCGAACGAAAAACTATTCCTGCTACAGGAACACCACCACAAACAAAACGATCGGATATATGCGGCACCTCTTTCTGGTATTCTTCGGGACAAACTGGCTGTTCAAAGTTTCCAGAACGTTTCCAGGGTGATGGTATGGGGATGTTTCTCCAAAAATTTGAACGTTTCACTGCTATTCATTAAACCTGGTATTGAAATCGACACTAAATATTACATCAATATTGTTTCAAAGACTAATTTGCTTCCCATCGTCAAAAAACGCCACAAGAGTGCACCGCACTGCTTCAAACAAGATTCCCGAGCAGGAGCGAAGGGCAAAATAATATAAAGACAATATCAAACTGTGTTATAATGCTATATTTTGTTATTGAATAGATATGGAGATACATTGATAACACATTTTGTTATTGAGTAGATATTTAAAACAGTGATTGTAAGATGAGTTTGATAACTGATTTTGTTATCGTATCTTATTTTGACCTTAAAATGAGATTCGATATATTTCATAAAAAAAAATTTTATTGATTAAAGAGATTTTAGATTATAAATATTTTATAAAATGATTTTTTAATATCTCATATGCCACTGCATTTGTTATTCAATACCTTAATAATACTAAAATATGATTTCCAAACGCTGAATACAATCATGTTATTGCTTTGTTATTCAAATAACTCAAGTTGTTATTCTTTTGGTCTTAAAGGAGCAAAATTTTGATATTATTTTTTGTTATTTTACCAACTATGTCAGCCAAAACAAGATCAAATTTTGATACGAGTTATTCAATTTCCAATAACACATATTGATATCATTTTGCTCTTCGCTCCTGCTCGGGTTCTGCGCCATCTCACCAGGCGAATGCTATACAGGCTTGATGTGAGGACAATTTCCCGAATTCTATTTCTCCGAAAGAGTCATCTGCCTCTTTGCCTGATTTCAGTCTTCTCGAATTCCATGCATAGGGTTGCATGCTAGGCAAACTAGGGAGGACCAAAGGGTTGACTGTGGATATTTTCATTTTTTTTTGAAGAAGAAGATTTGGGATGAAATGCGTCAGGATATCGTGCGTGTCAGCTGTAACGCTTTTCAATAACGATTTTGACTGGTAGAGTAATGTCGTTAGTATCGGGTCACTGTTATGGTCGGGCCACCGCACTGCTGCTGCTTTAGTAACTCGTACTATCTATGTACAAGAAAAATAAGAAAATATAACAAAGGTAAAAAACGGAACAGAAAAGTAGAAGCAGAAAGAAAAATAGGACTTATTTAGGAAAAGGAGAAAACCAGAATGTAACAAGAAAGGAAAAGCACATCAGAACGTAATAAGAAAAGAAAGGAAAAGACGAGAACGGAAACCGGGACCGGAAAAAACAAAATATGAGAAAAAAAGAGCCTGAAAACGAGGAATAAAAAAAGGAAACAGAAACGGGAGACTATAGAAAAATTGAGCACAAACAGGGCAGAAAAGGAGGAAAAACGGAATAAAAAAGGAAGAAAAAAACGTAGAAAAAGAAGGACACATAAGGGGCAGAATGAAACAGACGAAAAATGGGATAGAAAAGAAGTTAATAAGCGAAAAAAGAGGAAAATTGGAACCAAAAAATCAGAGGGGTGGTGTACAGGACACGACCGCATATATAAGTGACGCAGGACTACGTAAGTCTCTTTGTAGTGATAGTAGCATGTATCAATGCTGTAATCATTCGATTCTTCATGTATACATGCTATATGCAACATATATACATGCTACATGCATTGTATGTAACATTTATCAAAGTAGTAACATTGCATACGTTCAATCCTCAAAAGATTTCAGAGTTATTTCTATGTACATTTGGAAACAATTTAACAAAATCAAGAATACAAACTATTACTTTCCTGCTACCTTACAGATATTAAAGATTATTTTTATTACCCGTGGTTCTCCATGTTGAAGGGATTTTACCAATTCAATCGTATTTTATGAACAGCACATCTTTTCATTACACTTCTAATGAAACGGCAAGCAATGCTTGCCAAGCATGCATATTCATACAGAGTCATGTTATAACCGAACACTACAGCTGTAGCACATTTTTCCAACACAGATATCAAATTCCCCTAGGTTTAATTGTCTCGCAGTAAAGAATTTGCGATCTGTTGGGTCAACGAACTTGTGTTATTTTTTCTGGCACACTTCTCTAACACAGACATCAAATTGGACTACGTTTGATCGCGTTCGTAAGAAATCTGTTGGCACGAGAGGACTTTGTCACTTTTTCTGGCGTACTTCCCAAGCAAGGACATCAGAATGGTTTAGGTTTAATCGCGGCGTTAAGAAATCTTGTTGAAATGAGGAAACTTTGTCACTTGTTTTGGCTTACTTCCCAAGCACAGATATCAAATTGGTATAGGTTTAGATCATCGTAAAGAATCTTCCAACCAATCACGAAGCGAAATTTCTGGTAAAACATAGGTTCATTATTTTCAATTTTTCAATAGTTTAACATCAAGAATCCATACTTTTCTTCATTTGGGTCAATTCTTAGAAGATTTTCCGATCGATTGGTGTAAGAATATTGAAAATCGATCGGAAAACCGCTGAGCTATTAGCGCTCAAAACCTTTCATTTTTCGTGACGCTCGCATTTTTCGATTTTTTGGAATGACACCCTATCTCAAAACTTGCCGTAAGACGTAGTCCTACGTCAAAAAAACGAAAAGGCTCACGAAAGGGACGAAAAATGCGACTCGAAATGACGAGGAAAGGAACATAGTAAGAGGAAACAGAGGAAAATAGGCAAAACGGGACAGCAAAGAAAGCAGAGAAAAAAAGAATAAGAATAAGAAAAACTGGAACAAACGGAATAAAGAAAGCAATAAGGCTTATACAAATTTGAAAAAAAGTTTATGTCACCCCCCCTTCAAAAATTTTCGAAATTTGAAGGGGCGAAAAAATAAAGTGCAATAATGTTGCATTCTTTAATGGTAAGCAGATTTTTACAATTCAACAAGTTTACATCTCTAAATTACACAATTCGTTGCAAAGCAGAAGTAATTTACCCGTTAGTCTCGATCAACTATCCTACACCATCTATGCTTTCTGATTCCTGCTACAGGTCACTTATTCCCACACCAAAAATTGGGGTGCATGGAATTAGACTTTTGGCTCCATTTACTTTAAATTTTGTTCCATTTTAATTCAATTTGCTTCAAAAGAACCGAATTAGATTGAGCCATCAATCAACTAAACAATGTATTAGTGAAATTTGCTACCACTTTTGACAAAGATATTCCGAATTGCTGTGGGATTATATTTTACTGTCATAGGTAGTAGATAAGCTTATATTAGAAATACAACAAATTACACACTCCGGAACATCAACTTTCGGTGCCTTCGGGGCTCCAAATTGATCGTTTTATTCCGTAGTGTCCATGTACCTACCCTAATTTTTGATGTAAGGGACGAAAACCCTAAAGATACAATTTTTTCCATGCATTGGACGCATGCAGAAAGGATGTCACTGAACTGTCCGAAACTTTTCTGGCTATTGTCATGTTGTGATTATCATTTGGATCAACGGTGGCCCCGACCATTACATCAAATCAACATGACAGTTATATTGCTTTTTTACTGAGCTTTAGTAGGGAAATGTAAAAAGCAAAGTCTGGGTGCTAATTCCGTTATCGAAATTTGACCTTCTATTTTTTATACAACAGACTTCGCAACCAGCTGTTAGAATACAGGACAGTGCGGGGTCAGTGCTACGATCCTTTTGACTCTAACAGCCTCTCCTAGCCAAGATTCGAACATACGACGACTGGCTTATTAGACCAGCGTCTTACCTCGAGGCCAACTGGGAGGTATGGAAATGTACGAAGGTGGAATTGGAATAACACTTTCATTACTAGGCAGTCGAAACAGTTTATCTCTCCAAACATTTCAATAGTTCGCAAAATCCTAGAGCTTTCGAAGAAAGATCTAAACATTTATACTGATCTTATAATAGGACATTGTCCAAACCGCTATCATCTGAAGCTTATGGGGAAACTGCCAGGTGATATATGTCGATGCTGTGGCATAGAAAAAAAGACTCGGAACACCTGTTACGCCGATATCCGGCATTTTTCAATTAAAGATCAAGGTTCTTCGACAAAGGGCTGTTAGAAGCCCTGATATTTGGAAAACAACTCCCAGCGCAGTACTGCACTTCATCCGAAGTGCAGCACCGTACTGGAAAAATGCTACTAGTCAAACAATGACAATCGCTTCTGATAGTGCCGTTTGCATCCTTAATATATTAAAGATAAACAGCTGTTGAGAACCAGCATCAGCTGAGGAATGCGCTGATATTCATATGACTAAAAGGTTGACCAAGAAACAAGCGGTTTCACACGTGAATGGTGTCAGAAATTTTTTTTTCCTAAAAATTGTCAGTAGCATAGCACATGCGTTCCAAGTAAAACAGTTTTAGGGACCCAAATTGCCATTTTTACGAGAAGATTAGATTCCGATACTATTTCGTGGATACCGAGTTCTGAACTAATAAGTGACAGAGATTTGGATTATTCTAAAATACAAGGTAACTAACCGAGTGACATGCAAGTAAAAAACAAAATTCAAATGAAGATCAAGTTATACGTTTATTGCTCTCTAAGGTAATACTGTAGCACTCCACTATTTCCAAGTTGATTCATCTCTGCCAGAATACTTATTTTATGTGCTCGGATCAAAAAATTTTGAAAGTTGTTTTGGTTTGAACTAAAATTTAAGTACTGTAGAACTTTTTTGTATTGAACTTTTATTAATCTGGAAAAATATACACTGGTTTCTTCTCCTTTGTTTAGTTATTGAAGGTTTGATGTTATTATTTTTTTCTTGCCCCCCCCTTGAACAATATTTCGAGACCAGGACATAAACTTTTTTCCAAATTTGTATAAGCCTAAAACAGAAGAGATAAAAAAGAAAAACGGGAGATAAAATAGAAAAGCCAAAAAAAACAGAATAAACGTAGCAGAAAAGACGGAGGAAAGAGGAAAAACGGAAAAGATGAAAGCAAAAAACATGATAGAAATAGATTTTAAAAGCGAAAAGAGACGAAAACTGGGTCCAAAGAAAGAAAAAAAATCCATGCTGGACAGATAACACGGACAAAAAACGAGAGAAGAAAAGACCAAAGACAAAGGATAAAAAGCTAAACAGAGGAAAAACAGGATTCGAAGAAAGGGAGATAATATAGGATAAAAATAAAAGAAGATTGAACAGGAAAAGAAGGAACAGCGGGTAGAATAAAGTAAAAACGAAACACAAAAACAAAGACAAGAAGACAAAGACAAGGCAAAACGAAAAGGAATTGAAGAATAGTGTCAAGCAGAATATAAGAGGAAAAAATGGAACAAAAAATAACAAAAAAACTAACTAAAGAAAACGGTACAGAAAAAATGAAGCAGAAAACGAAGAAAATGAGAACAAACTAGACAGAAAAGTTGAACAATGGGATAGAAATTTAGGAAAAAAACGAAAAATACAGGAGTATGATAATGGAAAAACGAGAACAGAAAAAGTAGAAAATGGAAAAAAATTAAAACGGAGGACAGAAGGGATGAAACGAAAACAAAGGGACAGTATAGGAGGAAAAACAGGACAGAACTGTCCTGGATGGAACGGAATAGACGAAAACAAAAAAAAACGGGACCAGAAAAAAGTCGAAACGGGATAGAAAATGATGAAAAACTTGTCGGGAAAAGAGGATACACGGAACTCAAGAAAAGCCTGAAAACGGGAAAGAAAATAGACAGAGAAAGCGAGAAATAGCGGATAGAAAAAAGGAAAAGCAATATTGAAAAAGAGGAAAACAAGACTAGAAATAGAAAACAGAAGAACGAGAAAAACAAGAGAAGCGAAAAGAGAGAAGAAGAATTGTGAGAAAGAAAACAAGAAAACTGATGGTGGAAACGTGGAAAATGGAGAAAGAGGCCAAACGGGATATGAAAGAAGAAAGATGGAACAAAAATGGGAAAAGGAGAACAGAAAAATGGGTTAAAGCAAAAGGTAAACGGAAGATAAAAGAATAAAACTGGAGAAAAGAGAGAGAGTAAAGGAGAAAAAACAAGATTGAAAAGGAGGAGAAATAAAGAAGAAAATAGCAGAAAGCAGGAGAAACGAAAAAAAAGATGTGGATAGAAAAAGAACAAAATCAAAAAAACACAGAGTTTAAACGCGAAACGACAAAAAGACTGAAGAGAGTTGAAAGGGCACGAACAACAGTTAAAAAGCTGGACAGAGCAAAATCAGGTCTCACGAAGAGGAGAGAGGAGATAACGGACAGAAAAAGAAAATCAAAATAAAATTAAAATCAAAGAAAAAAAACTGATAGAGAAAACGAGCAAACCATTTTGCAGAAAACGCTTGTTTTTGTAAGAACCATGAAAAATATTTACCATGATTCTTCACTCTAAAAAATCGACACATCGCATCCACGTGAAAAATCATGTAAACTTCTGTACAGCAACTTACATGAACTTCATGTACTAGTTAATGGGAACGTTGATAAAATCCACCGGCATCGCACGTAAACTGGTTAGTATAAGTGCCAGTTACCAATAATTCACGTAAAGTTACATGAAAAATGTGATAGATGAGAATTACCTATGTTTTCACGTAAACTTGACGTGCCGATTTTTTTGAGTGTTGTACAAGTAACATGTTCTCCGATAATTTTACCACCTTTCATAGTAATGTCTAGTAATTTTGACTAGGATTCTGTTATTTTTGTTATGTATAGGGGTAGCGCCGAAAGTAACGCATAGTAAATTTGACTAGCACACGGCTTAAGCTAAACAGAAATCTTTTCTGCAAAAATTCACTGGTGTGTCCTCTTAATTTTACCCTCTAATATAGTAACAATTACCATGGTCCTTGTTTCAGTGTACGATGTCGTCAATGTAAATAAAGGCTAGACCTGCCATTGCTATAGTCATCATTCTCTGAAAACTGTTTGGACTAATATTAAAACCAACCGGTAATCTAGTAAATTGATAATGACCGTTTTAGGTGAAAAATGCTGTGAATTTTCTGGATTCCACATAAAGAGGAATTTGAAGAAATCCGGACGTCAAATCTAAAGTTGTAAAAAAATTCTCTACTTAGTTGGTCTAAAATATCGTCTATGCGTGGCAAGGGAAACTTGTCCGCTAAAATCTTGTTGTTCAGTTGTCTAAAATCTACAACTAGGCGCCATTTTTCTGTGTTATCGAGAGATTTCTTTGGTACCAGTAAAATTGGAGGGCTATTCGACTTAAGAATGAAATTGGAATGATTTGTTTTATTAATGAAATTAATAATTTTTATACATAATTTTCACTTCAAAATAATCGATAACATGGATCGATATTTTCCTTAATCCAATATATTATAAAGTGTGATAGCCGATTGTGACAAAAAAGGTTCTAAGTTTAATATAAACGTATATCACTCTGCACCGAGCGCGTGTTCACAGTTTCAATCGTGTACATATTCGAAACACGCGCACTGAATTTAGTGACCTTTACGAAAAAAGTTTTCCAGCCGTAATGAACTTTTCTTTGAGAAATGTTTCATAAAATGCAATTAGCAAATGGTTAATGGATAGTTAATGGACTTATGAAAGAAAGCATTTTAAAAACTTCGAGATCTCCGATTTTCGCAGAAAACTCCAAAAGAAGTTTTCGAATTCTTAGGATGTTGCATGTTTCAAAAATTAAAATCTCATCAACATATTTTTTGAGAACCGTAAAACGGGGTAACATTGAGCAGTTCAGGAAAGTTGGTAGGTTATTTCACTTATTTAGGAAAATGGTCTAACTGATCACCCCGTTTTACGGTAATCAAGGGAAAATATTTTCCCCTATGAGAAAAGACGGAATACCCAATGGAAACCTAAAGGAAAATTTTCTAAATATTTTTTTCCGTTCGCCAATTGTTAAACTTTTAATCATAAAAATTTCACTGCTTTATCGCTAAAAGATTGTGACCCACAAGGCACAATTTCGGTGTAGTAATAAATAACTAGAGTAATGTAATAAAAACTCAAGTTCAAATGCCAATCCCGCAGAAGTCACGAATGAGCCAAGCTTTCAAAAGTGACTATAATCGAAATAGCCTGATGCTCAAAAACTTTCATAAAGAGTTTCTAGTAACTCGAGTAATGAACCAGTTCGGTAGAGAAAGACAAGGGCGAAAAATTTCCCTGAAAAGTATTATGAATTTCCCCGTAACCCCAATATTATTCGTATATTCATCCAGCGAAACCATTTCATCTAAATCATAGAATATTTCTATATTAAGCCCGTTAAAAAGCACATTACCCTCCATCCGCTGAATTAAATTTAGTTCAAAAGAAGTAAAAAACCATCTGCCGAAAATTTGAATCTCCCTGCCACATTTTCCGCGTTATGGGAAAAGTAGAGCAGAATGGTGTTTTTTGCCTTTGGCAAACCGTTCTCCTCGCAATCAACCACATACCGCCACGCCGGGCTACCAACCGAACGGCGAATTGTTTCGTCGTTGCTGGAAGGTAGCAGCGAGCAATGCATTGCACTTCAAAGCATCACCGCAGCTTGCCGTCGTACGTCGCGTCGCCGGAAAGAATTTGCAAAAATTCTTATCGCAGAAGCTTTTCTCATCTGCCATCACACAGGGGAAACTGGCAAACTCTTTCTACCATAGTCAATTCCTGTCTGCTCGGTCGCTCGTGGAGTGACGCTAGTGAAGAGGCTGAATCAAGTGGATATGTTAAGAAAACATTTGCTGAGCTGGTGCAATTTCTATGCTGCACTCCGGTTCGCCGGTTTTCGCCGGTGCCTCCCCCGAGAATCGCCAAGTCGTTATCAACTTTTGCGATAGTTTTGTTGAATCGGCGAAACTGGCTGGCTGTAGGTACCGCGTACAGTGTAACCTCCAACCGTGAACGGCGGCGCAGGCATACGATGAGCAGCGTTTGCATTATCCTGAAGAACTGAAACTGACATACAACAGTTCTTAAGAGACATAGCAGAAATTCTCGAGCAACTTTTCACAGGATTCGCTGCTGCAAAGTGGTGCGAGTGAGTGTTTCGGAACGACCGGAGTTTGGTGGGAACAATTGTTGAATGCACTGACGACGGGGACGGTTTGGAACAGCGGCAGACAATGCAAGGTGCTAGTTAAGTTAAGACACACTATGTTGCATCCCCAGCAAAACTATGCGCCTGAGCGACACAAACTTTATCCTGTTGTTTGCCTTGTTCGAAATACCGGTGTGCCATTCACGGAAAGCCCGGAACGATACGGTGAACGGTAGTGACGCAGACTGAATTTGATTATCCAGGCAGATTGTCCCGATTTCATTGGCCGGGAGTGGGCCAAATTTGGGGCCCACAAGTGAGACGGGTAATTTCTGGGTGGCACAGTTGTCAAAAGCGGACAAACTTAACCAAATGTTGGTACGACAAAATGTTTTCCATTGCTCGATTCTATTTCGCATTTTAATTACCAGTCTACGTAGAACATTTTAAGCCATTTTGGTTTCAATGACTGGATGTGAACAGCCATGAAAATATTTTGCAAAACTCCTAGGATTCGGCACTCGTGAAATTATTTGAGAAAATTTGACTGCTCTGGATATGTTTTTATTTGCTCCAATCGCTGATAACAGCTCAATTTTAATGCTCGGAAATACGAAAAATCACAAAATTCTACAGCAGGATTTGTATTTTGATGTTTGGAATATAGCCAATTTGGTTGATAACGCAACAAACCTAACGTGTAATGCGAAAAAAATCGTAAAAAACACAAAATAAACAGATTTACGACCTTTCGCGAAAACGTTGACATCGCAGGGGAGGCCAGTTTTGATTGATGTAAAATGATTGCGCTAGCAGAGGGATGATGGTTGTCAGGGTACCGCAGCACCAAAGGCCCCGATACCGGCCATGACATTACGGTCGTCATAAATTCTCTGAAACGAGATACAAGTTCGCAGAAGCACTAAATTTCCCGACTGTTGTATGTTTACAGATTTCGAGTTCAAAGCTGAAAGTTCCTTTTTCTCTGGAGCAAACTGGATCAGAAAGGAACGGGAGAAAGGTTATATTATTGATCTGCATATGAGCTCGTGGATGAGAGCTGGAATCAAGTAGGACCAGTGTAAGCAATATTGATGCTTCTTAAGAGTATGATGCTTGAAGCAAACGATGAACGATTTATGCTTCAATGCGAAAACACCAATCGATTCTGCAACGAGTTTGAGTTGCAAGAAGATTTATGTTTTGATCTGTTTGCACTTTCATTTAGTTTATGTGATCCAGTCCTATGATATGAGTTCCTGCTTGCCGTCATCCGTAATCGTTTGATGTTAGCTAGAATCATTGAGCATAATGAACATTGCAATTATGAGCAAAGTCACAACTTTTGAAATGGGAAATGTTGCCAAGTCAAACCATAAATTTTCAACAGAAGGTTGATGCAACGTAGAGTAACTTTCACTTTTGTTTCATAGTTTACAGTGTACACCAATTGAATGGTCTAGATATAGGACGTTGAACTCAATAGCTAATCGAATGATTGGCAAAGTATTTCAAAACAGAAGATCAAGTTTAGCAAGATTTTCCTCAGCTGCTAATAGCTATCATTCCGGACATACTTGTAGCGAAATGTTACCATGCCAAACAGCCGGAAAAGGGTCTAAAGTTTCGGTTGGTTTCACTCACTTGACATTAACCAGCTGCTGACGCACGGAAGTACCATTCCGAGAACGACGACGACGATTACCGTCTGTGGGCTACTGGGCGCGGATGTTTCCCATTTGTAGCTAGCGCTCATTTAGCAGCCACCAACAGTTACAAGTTCTTCGGTAAAGACCGGCGGCGTCGATGGGGGCACAGCGAGAAAGACTTGTCAGAAGTAATTTGGTCGAGAAACGGTCCATACAAGTTAATCGGCATAACGGCTACGGCGGCGGCGTGCAACATTCACCGTTTTCGCTTACAGAAACACTCGGTTGATTTCATAATCCACTACGGAGGGAATGCAGACGAGAGGCCAGCCAATCTCTTCTGCTGGTTTTAATTAAATTTGTTTGATTTCGTGGACTTTGGAAGCGTTTTTGCAGATAACAAAAACAGGCGGACATAGTTTATGGATTTATGAACGAAAAGAATATTGAAAAAGTTCTCGTCTCGAGGGAAAAAATCTATTTTCTAAAAAATCCATTTTGCTGGAGTTTTCATTTAACATATAAAATAACTGCCTGCCGCATTAAATTTTAAAATAGCGCTAAAAGTTTTTATGCAAAATATTGGAAAACTATCCACCATCTTGGATACTAAAATGCTGTCATACATCAATGTTTGTATTCCTACTGCCGCCCTCGTTTCAAATATCAAATTTGGTTCATTTTTCCTGTAAGTTTTGATGCAAATAAAGATTTAGAATGTTTTTGTTACGCATCTTTTTATTATCGTCAAGCGTCAGTGACTAACCTGATCAAAGTTCAGAACACAGGGACCGTTTTGCGTTCATCCCAAGAGGGCACAGGCAATACGCGTTATTTTGCATGCAAAATCACACTACAAAAACAAGTAAGAATGTATATCGCGCACAATACCTATCATCGCAATATACATCGCAGACTAACTTTTGAAGCAGAGTGTTGTGATCCAAAGCATCAAATGCTTTTTTTAGAGAGGAAAATTTATTATCAATGTTACTCAACAAAAATTCAACTAGTTTCACTATAGCTGTTGAAGTACTACAACTTTTTCTAAATGTATAGAGTAGAACAGGGCATAAGTGCGATGTTTGAAATTGCCATCAATTTTCGTGAGATATAAAGAAGGACAACAACATAATGTATTTTATAACGATGCAGTAACTCAATGTCTTCACATACAACTATAAATCATCTGCGGTAATAGTGTTTTGCAAAATATATTCTTGTTTCTTCTGATCAAGTGCCAATTCGCACTTTTACCCCACTGGCGGGGCAAAAGTGCGAAGCCCGAATCCATGGAATTAGCACAAGAGTAGCTAACAAGACCATATTATCTTCAATCTGCGTTATGTTTCGGTAAGGAATATTCTCAATTTGCACCTTTCCTATTTTGCGCTGGTGTACTGTAACCTCTGTTAGATCGAAACTTTTCCAAACGTTTGTTTTTTGTTTCATCAGCGGAAAAACATTGTTTTCCTTCGGCCAACATCTGTAAAGCACACAGTTTTCTGCAGATCTTCCATTTCTAGTATCTGTAATATAGTGCCTAAAGCAATATATAATGAGCTATACATTTTTGACATGAATCGCACTTTTGCCCCGTCAGTGAATCGCACTTTTACCCCGCTAGGCGCTTGACGGGGCTAGATTAAATTACGGAAAAGCGAAATATATTTTGTAAACTCTTTTCACCGTATTTTCAAAACAGATATGTGAGTGTTGTAAAACGCTGCTACAAATTTTCAACAAGTAATATCCTCCTGTTGATATCGTATTTGCCGTATAACGATTAATTACATCAAAAACGCCCTAAAATAACATTTGCACATAACTCAGTAACTATGCTTTGTAAGCAACCATTGTTTACGTTAGATTGAAGCTAGAAAAGTAGTCACCCATCCATGTCAATGTAGTCAATTCACTCGGAATCTGCATCGATAAATCATTGAATCGCACTTGTACCCGCATCGCACTTTTACCCCTCCTTACTCTTGAAAGTTAATAATCTTTAATCAGCATTGCTTTGGTGACTCTTTCTTACCTGTTTTTCCGCTACTAATCTATTTATATAAGAGGCTTATGTCTGTACCGAAAACCAGGTCTCTGACAGAACGTCATAAGAGGCTTATCGGTAACTAAAAACAGGTCCCTGCCAGGGCGTCATGCTTTCGTAGCAATGGGTTGTATTCTCAGTCGCCTCACTGGTCGACGGCTGGACTGCTCGATTGCTCAACTGGTTGACTAGACTGCTCGACTGGACTAGTCGATTAGACTGCTCGATTTGGTTGCTTGACTGGACTGCTTAACTGAACTGGTCGACTGAACTGTTTGATTCGACTGCTCGACTCAACTGCTTGATTGGACAGATCGACTTGACTGAACAGCACGATTTAACTGCTCAAGTGGCTACTCGACTTAACTAATCGATTCGACTGCTTGACACATTTGCTTGATTTACTACTCGACTTAACAGCACGATTGAACTGCTCGACTGGACTGTTCGATTCGACTGCTCGACTGGACTGCTTAACTGGACAGCATGATTCATCTGCTCGACTAGACTGCTCGACTTAACTGTTCGACTTAACTGCTCGACTGAACCGCTTGACCCGACTGTTCGATTCGAGTGATCGACTAGACTACTCGATTCAACTGCTCGACTGGACTACTCGACTTAGCTGCACGATTAAACTGCTCGACCGGACTGCTCGATTAAACTGCTCGACTCGACTGCTCTGTTCAACCGCCCAACTCAACTGCTCTACTCGACCAGCTTGATTTAATTGCTCGATTTTACTGCAAGACTTGACTGTTCGACTCGACTGCTCGACCCAACTGCTTGACTCGATTGCTTGTCGCGATGTCATATGGTCGGTGTTAAATCAGACCAGACCAAGTCGCAAAATTAAAAAAAAATGAGTTAGCATATAGCAGGATTAGGAGGGGTCCTAGTTCATCATATAAAAAAAATTTGCCTCCAAAATCTCCCACATGCCAAATTTGGTTCCATTTTCCTGATTGGTACTCGAGTTATAAGGAAATTTGTATTTCATTTGTATAGGAGGGGGGGGGTCATAATTCTCCTCCTAAAGAGGGGAGGGGTCTCAATTCATCACAGAAAAAATGCTTGTCTCCAAAAGCACCCACATGTCAAATTTTGTTCCATTTGCTTGATTAGTTCTCGAGCTATGCAGAATTTAGTGTTTCATTTATATGGCAGCCCCCCCCTCCTCTTAGTGGAGAGAGAGGTCTTTAACCATCATAAAAACTTTTCCCGGCCCCAAAAACCTCTATATGCAAAGTTTCACGCCGATCGGTTTAGTAGTTTTCGATTCCATAAGGAACATACAGACAGCGTTATCGATTTAAAAACAGCGTTATGATCACGGCTTCGGAAAAATGTTGTCAAAGTTTTGCAATGAACGAGGCACGAAAGCAAGCGATGTAGATCCTTTACATTAAAATTTTCAGAACCTGAACACCACAGCATCATTAACGAACATTGCGATTGATCATTTGCTTCATGAATGATTAGAACAAAATTAAATTAGCAACACTGACCACTGCGAAACAATTTCAAATTCTTGGCGATTTTTATGAAGATGTAATGTATGAATGTATGCAAATTTGAAGAGGTATACCACTCTATACGCTCGTTTGATTATCATAACACTACACGCTATGTCCGAAAGCCCTTATTATTTAGCTTTCAAGCACCTCAGATTTCTTTTCACAGGATGTTAGTATTGATCAAAACAATGATTTTAAAGAAGGTCCTAACATATTCTATCTTGGGGTTTTCACAAAATTCAATTCTGCTAAGCTTTGCCAGGTTTCCTGGTAGCTTTTCCACCGGCGCCATTCTAACAGCACCTTTGCATCTGTTTGCCTCACAGAAACTGATGACCCTGCCGAGTGGTTGACCGTATTTAGAAGGTATTTGGAGCACATAAACGAACTAACTTTTCCTTCTGCCTTTCAACGTGCACGATGGCTCGACCAGGTCGAAAGCGATTTGCGACTTCTGAGACGACTAGGAAATTGGCGACGAGTGGCCCAAGACCGAGTTGAATGGAGACGAGTGCTTGAAACAGCACGAGTCACCCCGGCTCTATGCTGCTGAAGAAGAAGAAGCATTTCGGTTTCAATAACTGATGTACAAGTGGCTGTGAGACAAAGGCGCCCTGAGTAAGATCGGGCACTCAGCTAGTATCACAATAATTAAATGAAAATTGTGAACCTTGCTACAACTAACTGGTTGTTTTATTCAGTTATTGCCATTGCACACCTAATTTTATGAATGTTTCTTCTAGCATTTTTTCTCAGCTTTCCAATGTTAGTCTTAAAATGAAAATCTGTTGGGGGGCTCATGGTGAAAACGGCGATTTTTTGATAAAATTCAATATGGCGACCAAATCCAAGATGACCGCCAAAAAATTTTTTACTCCATTTGAAAGCCCTGTTCTTCTTCTTTACAGAACCGAGCCATTTGTTAGTTTTTTCATGGCAAATTTATGAAACAACACAAGATATAGATCTCAAGATTTGCTCCAAATTCAACTTTTCTTGAAACTGTTAGGCCCCTTGGCGAACGAGGGGTTCACTATTTCGAGGTATAAAAAGTGTAATTCTTATTTTTTCACCATTTTCAACCAATTAAACGCAAAAGTTCGAATATTTGAAGACCTCGCGTCAGTAGTGGCCCATTTTCAGCGATTACTAACATATAGAATCGTATTACAATCGAACACTAAAACTGTAGCGCGCTTTTTTAACACAAAAATCAAATTGGTCTATGCTTAATCGTCGTATAAAGAATCTTCAATTTGTTGGGACAAGAAAGTTTTTCTGGCGTTTCTGGTCGTAAGAAATCTTGTTGGGACGAGCGGGTTTTGTCACTTTTTCAGGCATACTTCCCAAGCAGAGACATCAAATTGGTCTAGACTTAATTGTCGTAAAGAATCTTCGACCTGTTGGGACAAGGAGATTCTGTCACCTTTTTTCCCAAAAACTTTGATGTCGTATTTTCCAACCAATCACGGCACGAAAATTTCCAATTGAACAATGCTTTATTATTTTCAAGTTTTCAATGAAGCGTCCTCAATAATCAATATTTTTTTTCATTGGGTCGACGCGTTCATTTGGGATTTGGGATAAAATTGATCAGGAAACCGCTATGTTTTTGGCGTTCAAAACCTGAGCACTTTTCGAGATAGATTTTTTGGGCACACTTGGACTAGCTAAACTTTGTCATACGACGTAGTCCTACATGGAAACTACCGTTATAAACAATCTATGCAAATACATTTTTTGTCATTTTCCATGAAGTGCTTTTGATCCGAAGGCTCTCACTTTACATACCTACATTTGAAGCATATTACAGTGGGATTTCGAATTTGGCATGCCTCGATTTTGGCAACAAAAGTATCCGTTTTTGGCAACACAAAAAATATTTGACTTCCAAAAATCTGCTTAAATATCAGTCAGTTTCCGCATACATACTTTAAATTACGAAAAAATTTTGCCTTAAGGGGAAACCGAAAGTGGCTCAAAGATGGCTGGGTAAATGGCTACCATTCGAAGCATGTATTGTTTTGTGCCTTAAAAATGCATCTGTATTGGCAGAGCACGCTTTCGCCACCTAATCAGTACTTCCAGCGCTGTTATAATTTCCTAAAACTTGTAATTCAATTTATCGATCTGCTATGTCTCAATAAACGCTCAGCAAAACATAATTGCTAATGGAAAATAAATTCAATTGATCATATAGATCATTAAGTGTTCATAAAACGTATAATCTGGAATTAGTTAATAGATATTTGGTTGCGCACATATTTCGTTGAACTAGCGATTTCCGGAAAAGCAGCAACACAGTATCGAACTTTCGTCACATCAATGAGCTTTTAAAGAGCTTTCAACTTTCGCCGCATCGATGAGCTTAGAGTGAAGTAAACAAACAAAACGCAAACGCAGGAATCAAAAACGCAATCCGATGCAAGCGGATTAATTAAACATCCTAGTGGTCCTACGCATTATTCAGTTGCTGCTGTTAATGTTGATTGAATCGGAATGCCTTTATAAAGAAAACAAACCCTTTTTTGCGATGTTTGTAGTCAGTGCGGTTGGCTGCGGATCAGCTGTTTATGTTTGCAAGCTCCGCTATTTGACATATATTACCAATACTGATACAATATTCAAATAAACGTTTAGGTTTTTGACGAACACATGAGATGTACAGTACAGTGTTTGTCGCACTAACACAATAACGTTAGCCACTTTTGGTTTCGCCTTAAGTGTGTTCATGAAAAAAAAGTTTGCGGGTATAGAATGTTTCGACCAATAATATTTTTATAGCCGTAGGACGACGTCTTACCGCAGTTCGCCAAAAACTTACTTGCGCCGCACGGATAGCTCTTGGTGGATTTTGTAAACATAAAAAGGTTGCAATCGTTGTTTAATAACTTTTAGTCGATTTTTAACAAACTTACATTCAAAAAAGGGTCTCGATTTTGGCACGGTTTCGATTTTAGCAACATAGGCGACACGCATTTTTTGCCAAACTCGAAATCCTGCTGTATATGATAAAGTTTTAGGTATGTACACGTCTGTAATACGTGGTAATTACCAGTTATTCTTTGCACATTATTGTAACCAATCGACAGGATCGTTTTGTCAAGCCTCCAAAATAAGCTATCCAACTTACCCGCTCTCGTAATGCCGCACGCATTAATCCCTCCGTTTCCGGCAAGGCAGGCGGTGCGGTGGCATAAATTACGACTCGCCCCCCAGCTTCCATTAACCTAAGCTAATAAAACATCTACCATTACACGGTAATTTATGTCGGCTTTTCAGAATGGAACTTCCCGCGAAGCAAAGCGAAGGGTACGACTAAAATAGGTAAAGGTAAAGTAATTCGCACTTTTGAGCAGAAGCACGCAGCAGCAGCCCAGGTCCAACCAAGCCCACACTCAACAAAAGTCACCATCCGGCCGGCGTCGTAAACATACCGTGCGCGAATCGTCATCATCGTTGCGGAAGTAAGAGGTTGAATGGGTGCAAGTGGAATGGGTCGTTCGTTTCTCTCTATACATACCCTAGTTTCGGTGTATGTTCAGGAAAAAAGGGGTTCAAGAGGCAGAGATTTACATTAGATATCCGTACTGTTCAAAAGGAGTATTTAAACAGTAGAATCTCTCGTTCCGCTAGGCAGTGAGTGAAATCGGTTGAAGTAAGTCGTAAGGAAAGGCGGAGTTAACCAGGCAGAAGTTGAAGCGTAAAAATTGGATAACTCAGGATGGGAATTAAAGGACACAAGGCGGTGCTTTCAGAGTTTTCAGCTGAAACGACTGATATATGAATACCAGTTGTACTTTTACTAAACCGTCCCAATGTGCATAGAATAGTTATCGGTTTGTATTCAGTTTCAGAGTGACAAACCAATGACAGATAATTTGTCCGGTAGTCAATAAAATCTAACTCAACGACATATCGTGAAGCCATAAAATCTATTTTCCTAGGTTGTTACGATAATTATAACAACCATTTATTCCGCATACCATTACTAACAAGGTTCCATTACGGTCGCTCAAGCCAACCAATTAATATGCCTAGAAATGGATCAGCCCTGGTATTGCAAATGACCATGTATGAAGCTTTCGTGCCCCAACAGCCGGCACAGATCCACGCAGATGCTGGTGAAACAGCAAATTCGGAAAAAAAGTTTTCCTCCAAACGGTCGAAATTAACGCACCACACCAGCAGATGACGGCTTCTTCGGGTGTAGTTTACTAAACGGCGCAGGAGGAGTACGAAATAAAACAATCACGGTGTATCCTCCGCCTTGAAGTTCCTTGAATGATCCGGCTAATTGCCGGCTATGAGTACTGGCTAACGAAGCGTGAGGATTTGTAATGGAAGAATGGTGCTCGTTCATGTGGCTGCAGTGTGCAAAGCTATATCCTGCTGGATGATTTTTCAGCATCAGTTGTAATAGCAAAGAAAAAAAAAACGGAAACTGTTGTAAAACATTATGGTTATGCAACTCATTTCGCTATATTATGGTTACAGCGAAAGCCTCAAACGAAGCGGAAGGATAATCCCTTCTTTTTATGGACTTTTGTGCTAGTTAAACATTTTTATACAGACACGAGTAAAGGAAGTGTGATTAAGCTAATTTTTTCAATTCCTTCCGGGATAAGTGGAACTCCGAATGCAGCGTAGTAGCATTACCACGGACCGGATCGTCAGGGTGTCCTTCAACAATGAGTATATAATTAATTGCAGATTGTGAAACTGGATCGAGCTGAACGGATATTTATCATTCCGTGCGGCTTGGGGAACTTGCATGACTAGGGATTTATGAGGTGAAAGAAAAACGATGACTAAGAAGCGGTCTAGATTTTCCCTTGCCACTGAAGCCTTGCTGCTGGAAAAAGTTCGAAGAGTCGTAATTTTGCTTCTTTTGAAAGTGTGTCAGAAACTTTCGCCATTCTTCTGATCTGTTCAAAAACTTAACTGATTATTATTTATTTTCTAAAATTAAACTCATAGCTAAATTTCTGGTTCAAGTCATCTACGACGCAGTTCTAGACGTGTTGAATTATTGCCCCATTAAACCTGTTTTAGATAAAATATTCCCCAACTCGGCAGTCCTTTGTGCGAACCAGTCTGTCGACATCGGGCACAGCCCGTTCGGCAAACAGTGGCCAACAGGTTGTAATCAATAATATTTGCCATACACAAAAAGCGACAAGACAAGACAAGACAAGAATTCCAACTAAGAAATGGACCAAACCAAGCTCGGTTGCGGGCTGCAAAACGGTACACACCAGCTGACAGCAGCGGGCGGCCCGTATATGGAAAAACTGCCGCTGCTGCTGAAGGGACCGACCGACCGTCCGCCGAAGGGGAGGACACAACCCAACCGGTCGGTCGGTTGGTCGGTCCGCGCATACTTATGCGGAGAGATCACGCGCATTGGCTAACCTACAAACACTGTTTTTTTTTCGCGCGCTGTTGTTTTCGTTCGTTCCACCCGTTTTTATTTTCCGAAGCAACAACCCCGGGAAGGTATTTGTGTCGTGAGCCAATGAGGCTTGTCGTAAAAATTTCAATTTCATTAAATTTATGCTCAGCCCTTCTTGCCACGGCACAGCACGTTGATTTTCGTTTTCCAATTTCAGCATTTCGTGGCCACCACGACGAGATTGCGGCCCAGGAGCCGAGGAAGGCATCAGCAAAGGCAGAGTGTGGAAGGTAAATAACGAGACACAGCAAGACAAATTACATAACTGCACATAATTCTCGTTGGATCTGGGCGACTATACTAGGAATGCCGTTTTGCTTTCTACGGTTGAAAATTTACCCCAGATAGACAAGATCAAAACGAACGTGCAAATAATTTTCGTCCAATTGAATTTTTCCTCTCGTGTTGAAACAGCTAAGTACGGTTGGAAAAGAGATTTCCACAGCAAGTGGAACGACGTGGGACGTCGTTCAGCGTCATCTAGTCGGGGATTCGGATGATTCATCTTCTCAATTGCCCGACACAGGCGATTAAGTTACATGTGCCAGGTGTTCAACATTGACCCCAAGCACCCGGAGCAGGTCCTTCAACCCAGACCAGAGTTTGTTTGGAATTTTTCTCACGATTCATAATAATGACAAAATGTTACAACTCGTGTGCGATTGGCAAGGCAGACTGGAATGGAATGCTGCAGATATGATGACAATCGATCATCTTTTCGTCGAGGTGCTTATCACTGTCGCCGCCAAGCCAATCCGAGCAATGGTCGAAACAAACGGAGACAGAGAAAAAATGTTACGAACAGTGGTGTGCAATATTTTGCTTGAAGGCAATGAAGTTGTAAAGAATTTTATGGTTTCCCATGGTTTGTCCTAACTGGGAATAAACTAATCGGAAAAAAAGCATCTCTTTCGTTTAAGGCACACCACCATTTCAATCGTCAACCAAATAATAAAAAAGCGGCAAACATTAATTTGTAGCCAGCCGAGACGTCTAATTATGACACAGATACCCGCTTCACACCTGTGTGCAATGTTGAGTCTGCATCCAAAGCACCTTCAATTAGACAGGCAACGACACGCGAAACTGTTTTGCATAAATTTTCACGCGAACATGACCATCGCCACCGTCGTTGCCACCCATCCAGCTCGGAATCGGAAAGTTTTCAAGCAAGGCCGGGGACGTTGGTCACGGAACACCGCCCCGGCATGTCTGTTGGGTGGGCGAGTGGGCGCGCAGGCTCCCTTAAAAATTACACTAATTATGTAAATTGTGGTCACAAGTTAGATTCGGTGTTACAATCTTTTTTTTGCCTTCTTGGGCCCGCTCTCTGTCTCTATCTCTGTGTCCCTTGGTTCGTACCGGCGGCTGTTGTCATTGCATGCTGCCTAGATTCGAGATTTATGCAATTCGCTACCGGTATTAGTACCTACCGACCTTTTTGCTAGGTTTTTCTCGGTTCAATTAGAAAACTTACGATGGAGGACAGTGTAAATTTAGGATCCGAGGACTGTAGCTTGGAAAGTAACTGCTAATGTTTTATTCAAGCAATAATTTCCGGTCAAAGCTCAGAAACGGGTTTAAACGACATTTTTGTGAAATAGTATAGACTAGCATTAGTTTGTCTGGAAACAGTTGTAGATTTATTTACTAACTAAACAATTTAAATAAGTCTACGAAAAAAGTAAAAGTATTTAAGAGAGTCAAGAATAATTTGCAAATTCCATTGCTATTCATTGATCTGGTGTTAAAATCAACACTAAATATTCCATCGATGTTTTTGGCTTTCCATCGAGCCATTTGCTTTCCATCGTCAAAAAACACTACAAGAATGCACCAACCCGATACCAACAAGATTCTGCACCGTCTCACCAGGCGAAAGCCACACAGGCTAAGTGCGAGAATAATTTCCCGGATTTTATTTCTTCGAAAGAGTGGCCTGCATCTTCGTAGCCTGATTTAAATCCACTCGACTTCTATCCATAGGGTAACGCGCTGGGCGAACTAGGAAGCACCGAAGGACTGACTGTGGATACTTTTAAGCAACATTTGGAGAAGATTTGGTATGAAATGCTTCAGGATATCGTGCGTGCGAGCTGTAACGCTTTTTAGCAACGATTGCGACTGGTAACTAAAGCAGAGGGAGAAACATTTGAATTAAACTAACTTAAGACAAACATTATGGATATACTTTACATGAAATACAATCCAAATTAAAATTTATGCAAGCGTCTCACAGCGGTAGGTATGAATAATGGGGAGAGTTACCTGGAAGAAGTGTCAAATATAGCTCTGGCTCTTTCAAGCCCGTACCAAGCGGCTCCTCGAAGATCTAAGTAAATGATGTCGATCAATCACCAGACCTAGAAATACTTCATGTACATACTGGAGCAGCTTGGAAGTACGGACCTGAGCGCCTGTGCCCCAGTTGAGGGGCGGCTCAAACAGTGCCTGACTCGGAGCAAGCGGCTAAATATGAAACGCTATATTCAGCAAACTACACCTAACATAGTAGACCCATCATCGTGATCCCGGTAAGGTAGTATACCGACACCCCCATTTAGTACGAGAAACGAAAATGGAAATATGTAATTGATCAATCGGCATAGAGCACGGTATAGAACAAGGAAACGATTATTGGATAAGGATAACGATTGGATAATTGATACCTGAAATGTCAGAACTCTCCATGAACCAGCACGAGCTTGCTTGCTTGCTCGAGAGCTACATCGACTCGGAATCGTTGCCATTCAAAAAGGTCTATGGCCAAATTTCGGAGAAAGAGAGTTCCGTGCAGTAGACCCTATTGCAGGCACTTCTATCAAGTACCACATCTACCACAGTGGCAGTGTACAGGCAGAATATAGAGTCGGTTTCGTAGTGTTGGGAAAGCAAAAGTAATCCGGTAGATGGCCTAATAAGTATGTGTGTTGAGAATTTCAGGGCGAATTCTTCAACTCTAACCTAATCAACGTATATGCATTGACAAATGATAAATCCGATGATGCTAAGGATGGCCTCTGCGTTAGACTCGAGAGCACCTATGGAGAGTGCTCAAAATGTGACGTGAAAATCATCATCGGAGATGCAAATGTGCAGATCGGGAGGGAGAAATTCTTCCGTCCTCTCATTGGAAGACATAGCCTTCAACTTGACCGCGTCTAACAAGCCAGTCGTCGTATGTTCGAATCTCGGTGCTTGCGGCAGTGCTTGCTAGATAGAGTCAGTTGGATCGTTACACTGGCCCCCGTAATTTTCCTGTACTGTAACAGCCGGCTGCGAAGTCTGTCGATAAAGAAAGGTAATGTCTAATGACGGTAAGCCCACGGTTTTGCTCTTTTTAGCCTTCAACTGTGGACCAACGATAACGGTCTGAGGCTCACAAATTACACCTTGGCCAGAGGAATGGCCTTCTCTAGCACCTACTCACTACGTCTGACTGTTCGAAAACACACCTCAAGGCATCCAAATGAGGACTATAACTCTTCGGATTCTTCGGATGTCATCGATGGTCTTTTCGGTGACCAAATATCGACTCTGACCACTATTTCGCAAGACTCGCGTAAGATTGTCGATCGCGAGGAATGCTCGCACTGAGAGAAAACTACATTTCAACGTCCAGCAGTTGACGGCAGATGGCGTGGTAGCGAAATACGCCAGAAAGCTTGATTGCAGAACAGCAGGAAGAAAGGGGAGAAGATATAAATGGGTTGTGGAGGATCTGCTGCTGTAACTCTGCTGGATG
The DNA here is from genome assembly GCF_943734655.1 of Sabethes cyaneus. Classification (NCBI taxonomy): domain Eukaryota; kingdom Metazoa; phylum Arthropoda; class Insecta; order Diptera; family Culicidae; genus Sabethes; species Sabethes cyaneus. The sequence continues at coordinate 23,921,145 of NC_071355.1, forward strand.
TAACTGCTGGTTTAATGCTGAATGCCAGAGGGTGACAGATGAGATGAATCAGGCGCAGACCAGAAGTCGCATCCTCACTGCGGCTACACGTCAGAACAGAGAAAGATATAGAGAGACTAGAACTGCGAAAAAAAGATCCCATCGTCTAAAAAAATGCGTGTACGAGGAGCACATGCTCCCCAGCTCGGAGGAGAGATTCGCCAGTGACGACACACGCAGATTCTACAAAATGGAGAGGTGCAGTAATTTTGCCATGCCTATCATGTACTGACAAAACGGTGGAAGAAGCACTTCCTCATATGGATTAATGGAGAGGTAAACATGGAGATTAGCAGAAACAGGGTAGGAATTGTGTGCGCGGACCAAGCTGTGGAGCCACCAACATAGGAGGAGGTTAAGAAGGCAATCAACAAGCTGAAAAACGGTAAGGCTGCTGGGAAGGATGGTATTCCGGCTGAACTTCTAAAAGGGGGGAATGAGCGGCCGAACGAAGCAATCTACCGGATCATTGTCAGGATCTGGGAGAAAAAAGGAATGGTTGGATGGCCATTGTATTACTCAATTCTGCATATAAGATGCTTTCCAGGCGTATCCTGTTCTGTAGACTGAGACCGTTAGCGGAGTCCTTCGCCGGCGAGTACAAAGCTGGTTTTCGTGAGGATCGCTCCACGACGGGTTAGATGTTTATTCTGTGTCAGTTACTAGACAAGTTTCGCAGACACATTATCTGTTTGTAGTCTTCAAGGCGACGTACGATTTAGTTAAACGAAATGAACTTTGGCAGATAATGGTAGAACATAGTTTTCCGACGAATCTAGTCCGACGCTGATTCGTGCGACGCTGGATGGGTCCAAATCATGCGTTAGAATAGCGGGTACCTCCATCGTTTTCGTTGGCTGGACTGAAGCAAGGGAATGCCCTCTCTTACCTGTTATTCAACAGCCTTAGATGGTGCAATACGAAGAGCAAACGTGGAAAGAAATGGAACTAGCATCACGAAATCTTACAAGCTTCTTGGTTTCCCGGATAACGTAAGCCGTGAAGAGAAATGACGAATTACCGCCGCGAATCGGGATTTCTACGGATTACGTAGCCAGCGGAAGTCTTGTAGTTTGCAAATTCGCACAAAACTGGCGTTCTACAGAACACTAATCCTCCCGGTGGCACTGTACGGATATGAATCAGGGACGCTAAAGGAAGCTGACCGGCGCGACGAGTGCTTGGTAGCAAAATGGAAATCGAAATGTGGCGCTGGCGCAAGAACCATGAGCTGTATCAAGTAGACAAATATGCTGATCAGGGCTTGTTCGTTCACTTTCACTCAATTTTGATTCATTTGACAGTAGCGTCTCAGACGAGCAAAATTTGACAAAGTCATATATGGAATATTTGTAGAACTAGTTATCATCTTCAATTTGCTGAATAAAGTTTTGCTGTATCTGTTGTAGTTACGATTACGATGCTACAATGCTAGTACGTCATTAGTAACTAAATGAGCATTCATTTAGTCATTCATTAAGTTCATTTAGTTGTGAATAGAAAACTCTTGATCGTTTGCTATCATTAACTCATTTTTTAAAATTTTGCATCTTGGTCCGGTCTGATTTCACACCGACCATATAATATCGCGACAAGCAACCGAGTTGAGCAGGCGAGTCGAACAGTCGAATCAAGCAATCGAGTCAAGCAGTTGGGTCTAGCAGTCGAGTCGAACAGTCAAGTCGAGCAGTCAAATCGAGCAGTTAAGCAGTCCGGTCGAGCAGTTGAGTCGCGTAGTCGAGTCGAGCAGTTGAATCGAGTATTCGTGTCGAGCAATCAAGTCGATCAGTTAAATCGAGCAGTCCATTCGAGCAGTTCAACCGAGCAATTAATTCGAGTAGTCCAGTAGAGCAGTTGAATCGAGTAGTGTAGTCGAGCACTTAAGTAGAGCAGTCGAATCGAATGGTTTAGTCAAGCAGTCGGGTCAAGCGGTTGAGTCTAACAGTTGAGCCGAGCAGTTCATTTGAGCAGTCGAGTCGAGTAGTTGAGTCGAGTGGGCCAGTCGAACAGTTTATTCGAGATTCGAGTTTATTGAGTCGAGTAGTTGAGTTGAGCAGCTGAGTCGAGCAGTCACATCGAGCAGTTAAATTAAGCTGTTCAGTCAAGCAGTCCAGCCAAGGTGAGTCCAGTTGAGTCGAGCAGTCGAGTTGGGCAGTTGAACCGAGCAGTCGAGTCGATCAGTTTAATCGAGCAGTCCAGTCGAGCAGTCGGGTCAAGCGGTTCAGTCAAGCAGTTAAGTCGCACCCGTTCCAGGTGCCACAGAGCGAGAAGGCTAGCGCAGAGGGCCCGGACCGATGCAGATGCTGAAGCTCGGGGAGTTGATCTTAGAGCGGCAAGGTCGGCGCTTAAGAAGGAGGTTAGGCGTAGCAAGAAATCCTGTTTCCAGGAGCTATGTCGCGATGCGGATTCAAACCCCTGGGGTGGTGCATACCAGGTGGTAATGAAAAAGATGAAGGGTACATCTGCGCCGCAGGAAACCTGCCCCCAAAAGCTGAAAGTCATCGTGGAAGGGCTCTTTCCGCAACACGATCCAGTTTGGTGGCCTCCGACCCCGTACGGTCAATCGAATGATGTCCTCACTCCGGTCACGAATGAGGAACTCATCGTAATTGCCAGGGGTTTGAAATCGAAGAAAGCGCCCGGTCCTGACGGGATTCCGAATGAGGCACTCAAAGCGGCGATCCAAGCATATCCCGATATGTTTAGAGAGACGCTTCAGAGTTGCCTAGAGGTATGCGAATTTCCAGACAAATGGAAAGTCCAACGATTGGTACTGCTGCCAAAGCCGGGGAAACCGCCTGGTGATCCCTCGTCGTACAGGCCAATTTGCCTATTGGACACGCTAGGCAAATTGCTAGAGCGGGTAATCCTAAACAGGCTGACGCCTGTAGTGGAAAGTGATGATGGACTGGCAAACACGCAGTTTGGCTTCCGTAAGGGGAAGTCCACTGTAGATGCCATAAAGTCCGTAGTGGAGAGGGCCGAGAAGCCTATGAAACGGAAAAGGCGAGGCGACAGGTATTGTGCCATAGTCACAATCGATGTCAAAAACGCCTTTAACAGCGCTAACTGGGGTGCAATTGCGGTAGCGCTGCATAGGATGAGGGTACCGGATCATCTATGCAGGTTGCTTAAGAGTTACTTCGAGAACCGGACGCTAGTGTACGACACGGCGGACGGGGCGAAGAGGTACAAAGTGACAGCGGGTGTTCCACAGGGTTCGATTCTCGGCCCCACGCTTTGGAATGCCATGTACGATGGGGTGCTGAGGCTCGAACTACCCACTGGGGTCGATATCACTGGCTTCGCCGATGATATAGTCCTTACAGTGGTAGGCGAGTTTCTAGAGGAGGTGGAAATGCTGGCATCAGACGCCATAAGCATAATAGAGGGTTGGATGGCGGGCGTCAATCTGCGATTGGCCCACCATAAGACGGAAGCTGTGATGGTCAGCAACCGAAAGTCGGCCATAGAGGCAAAAATAATCGTGGGGGGACAGGTGATTGTCTCCAAACGAAGTGTGAAGTACCTGGGTGTCATGACAGACAACAGGCTGAACTTCACCAGTCATGTGGATTATGCTTGTGGTAAAGCGTCAACGGCGGTCACTGCTCTGTCTAAGATCATGCCGAACGGCTACGGTCCTAGCAGCAGTAAGAGACGCCTGATGGCCAGCGTTGCCATGTCGGTGCTACGATACGGTGCATCGGCGTGGGCCCCGGCTTTGGAGAGTAAGCGCAATCAGGCATGTCTGAACAAGGTGTTCAGGCTGTTAGCATTGCGCGTTGCGTGCGGCTACCGTACCATATCGTTGGATGCGATTGGGGTTATTGCAGCCATGATTCCAATATGCATACTCCTAGGTGAGGATATCGAGTGCCATAGGCAGAGGAACGTCAGGGGCGCTAGGGACAGAGTTAGGCTGGACTCTATTAGGCGTTGGCAGGCGGAATGGGATCGCACCGACCATGGTAGGTGGACCCATAGGCTGATCCAGAACATATCGTCCTGGATCGGCAGAGGTCATGGTGAGGTAAACTTTTTCCTTACCCAGTTTCTGTCGGGTCATGGATGCTTTAAGAAGTATCTACATACGCGCGGGCGGGCAGATTCACCCTTTTGCCCCGTTTGCACGGTAGCCGAGGAAACGGCGGAGCATGTGATTTTTCACTGCCCGCGGTTTACGTCCACTCGGCAGGTGATGCTTGCGGTCGTTGGAGAAGACACCAACGCCGACAACATCGTGCAGAGAATGTGCGCTGAGCAGCGTGCATGGGGTGCCGTCGATAGGGCGGTAACCGCGGTGATAACGGAGTTGCAACGGCTAGAACGTTTGCAACGACAGGGCCGACATAGCTTGCTAGGGTCAGTAACGGGCTGATTGGGCAGCCCAGGCCCTAGGCGAAGGGTAGTGGCGGTATGAAATGGCAAGGATGTTGTGTGGACCCACACACGCAACGGACAAGTCGGAGTGCTTCGGCACGTCCTCCCTCCTGAAGTAAAACCTAACGGTAGTTCCGGGAGGGGTTCAGGAACGGGCAGCAGGAGAGTTTTTAGTAGGTAGGCGCATGTTGGCACCATGTGAATCCTATTCGGCACCGCGAAGGTGCTGTCTATGAAGATTTTCTCCCTGCATAAACAATACAAAAAAAAAAAAAAGCAGTTAAGTCGAACAGTTGAGTCGAGCAGTTCAGTCGAGTAGTTCAGTCGAGCAGTTAAGTCGAGCTGTCGAATGAAACAGTTAAGTCAAGCGGTTGAGTCGGGCAGTCGGGTTGAGTGGCTAAGTTGAGCAGTCTAGTCGAGCTGTTGAATCAAGCTGTCAGTTGAGTCGAGCAAACAAATCGAGTAATCTAGTCCACCAGTTTATTTGTTTATTTGTTTATTTGAAATTAATTCATCTGACAATGATGGTGTCTGAATGAAAAAAACTACACTAAACTAACAATGACTTAATTCTACTTTTGAAACGCTCAGTCGGTTCGTCAAACTCGAAATGCTCTTTAACGGTTGTAAATGCACGGATGCACGCTGAGACTGGTTCGTGGTAGTCAAACACCGTTCGATAGAAAATTGGTTGTAATAACCTCGTATTCCGAAGAGATCTACCTGGTATGCGAAAATTCAACATTGAGAGCAGTTCGGGGGCATCAATTTCACTATTAATTAACTTCGCAATAAACAGTGACTGCTGAAGTTTCCGTCGTCGTTCTAGAGTATCTAAGCCCAACAGCCGGCATCTATTATTAGGCAAATTATTAGGATCTCGCCAAGGCAAATTTTTTAGCGCTAAACGAATAAACCGTTTCTGACACGTTCAATCCTTAGACGCCATGTAACTTGGTAAGGATGCCATACGATTTGCCACGCATTTTCCAAAATTGGACGAACGAGAGCACAGTACAGCGACTTCCAACAATATGGGTCCGAAAAATCCTTCGCAATCATGGCGACAAAACCGAACTATCGTAATGCTTTCGATATGATTGTTGAACATTGTAAGTTGAACGACATTTTTGAGTCAAGTACAATTCCTAAATCCGTCACTTTTGTAACTCTAGTAAGAGTAACGCCGTCGATGTTATAGTCGAACAAAATTGGATGTACCTTGCGATGGAACGTGACCACTTGACATTTTTCCACACTGATAATTAATTTGTTTCGTTGACACCAATCAGCAAATGATATTAGCGAGTTTTGTAAGCGCCAGCAATCTTCTCGTGTGTGTACTACTATGTACAGCTTCAGATCATCCACATAAACTAGTTTGAGACTTCCATTCGGAGTCAGAGCAGCATCGTTAAAAAATAAAATAAACAACAGTGGTCCCAGATTGCTACCCTGCGGGACTCCAGAACTATTTGTAAAAGGTCGTGATATACAACCGTCAATCTTCACCCGCAGCTCACGCTCCGTAAAGTAAGATTCTAGTTAAGCAATCAATTGCGCAGATACACCAAGACGAGTCAGCCTATTTAGCAGTATTATATGGTCAATCTTGTCAAATGCTGCTTTCAAATCGGTATAAATTATATCGACTTGCGCTTTGTCATCAATACCATGTATCGTTAAAGTTGAATCGAGCAATCGGGCTGAGCAGCTGAGTCGAGCAGCCGGTTCGAATAGTTCAATCGAGTAGTTGAGTCAAGCAGTTCATTCGAGAAGTCGAGTCGAGCAGTTGAGTCGAGTAGTAGTCGAGCAGTGGAATCAAGTAGTTGAATCGAGCAGTTGAGTCGAGCGTCGAATCGAACAGCTAAGTCGAGTTAAGTACAGTCGAGCAGTCTAATCGAACGTCGTTGAGTTGAGTAGTCCACTCGAGCAGTTAAATCGAGCTGTTCAGTCAAGCAGTCAAGTCGATCTGTCCAATCAAGCAATTGAGTCGTGCAGTCGAATCGAACAGTTCAATCGAGCAGTTCAGTTAAGTAGTCCAGTCGAGCAATCAAATCGAGCAGTCTAATTGACCAGTGTAGTCGAGCACTCTAGTCAACCAGTTGAGCAATCGAGCAGTCCAGCAGTCGACCAGTGAGTTGACTGAGAATACAAGATATTGCTACGAAAGTATGATGTCCTGACAGGAACCTGTTTTTAGTTACCGATAAGCCTCTTCTGACGTCTTGTCAGAGACCTGGTTTTCGGTACCGGTTTTCGGTTGAATGTGGTGTCGGAATGAGCAATTATACCAAATTTGGTTGAAATCGGAGGTGGTCGATTACAACGGGTAAGATCACTTAAGAGGGGATGACCCCCAGTCTGGGCCCCAGATAAACTTAAAAATTTAATTTTTTTAAATCCTAGATAGAATATTTTAATATCTTCTTTAAATTGATTGTTACGGCCAAAACTAACATCCTGTGAAGAAAAATCTGAGGTGCATGAAAGTTAAATAAGAAGTGTCTTCGGACGTAGCGAATGTCGGGCCCCTTGACGATCGAGGGGTCCACTGTTTCCAGGTATTGAACGTGTAATTCTCATTTTTTAACCACTTTCAACCAATTAAGTACAAAAGTTCCAATATTTGAACTCCTCGTGTCAGTAGTGGCTCCGTTTCAGCGAGAATTACTCAGATAGAAACATGGTTTGTTCGGAAAAGCTGTAGAAAATATAAAAGAGAGCAACGTTGCTGAAAAAATGGAATTTCTATTTCTATCAGATGAAGAGTTATATAGAGGATTTTCTTCGGAAGTACATTAAAAATTAGTTTTTCATGCTAATCTTTGGTCAGTTGCATTTTACAAGAATACATTGTTCTAGACAATTATCGAAGCAATCAAAACACACGTTTTCTGCAAACCGCAAATCTCTAGGACCTGGTTTTGCGAAGTTATCGTATATTTAAACTTTATTTTTCCTTCACTTCAAGAACCAATGGGACAAATGAAGACATAAAATAAGTACTTTATCTTGAAGCTTACGAGTGTGTCATTTTCAATCATGACAACGCTCCACCGCACTTGTTTGTTACACTGGTCAAACTACTTAGAAAACATTAACTGGAAATGCTAACCCTACCCACCAGAGACGGAGCCGTGCATATGCATTGTCTGAAGCAAGGCATACTCAGGGAAACACGGTTTGCGGCACAGCAAGGTATCAAAAACTAGTTCTTGGACTCAAAGGACGAAGCCTTTTTTCAAATCAAAAATAATATTCGCTACCGAATAAATACTGCTAGTTTCTGTATTTGAATCAATACGTAGCAAAACTACCGATTAGTGGTTGCAAGTATCTTGTAAATTTGTTAAGAAATGTCCACGTTCAACTATTCAATAGAATAGTGTCGTTATTCCTCAAAACATTGTACAGTTTACAAAAAGTGTTGTAGAAAGCACCATAATGCAACTATTTGTTCGTCAAAAATGAATTACAAATTCCCAGTTTCCGTTCGCCTAATTGAACACTTCTGTTGGACGTTTATGAATTGGTTTGCATTTACAAGTGTCTGAAGCGACACCGACGACGACGACGAACGACGGACGACGGTGTAATCTGGCCATCAGCCGTCGGCCCCATCACAGATGTCGCCTTAATTGATGCGATTGTATTTAAAATCGCATAAATCATCTTGACGGTTGTTTTCAATTTTTTTACAGTCGACCGAGACCGCTCATCAGCTGGCTGGCTGGTGGACAAGCTGATTGAATAGCCCTTCAATTGGCAGCTCGCCGGGTTGCTCGCCCGGTTCGCAAGAGCTGTAAGGAAAACGCTGCTGATCTGGAAAATTGATAGAGACAAACGGAATCTGGCACGTGGAACAGCCGCGCGGATGATTGGCTGTCCGGGGGTCGTTCATTTGCACTCCATTAATAAATCAAGCGTTTGCAGGCGAGTTACCTAAAAAATAATAATGCGCCGCGTTAGAATGTTGCGAAAAGGTGTGACACTCCGCTTCACTCCGATCGGAGCGCGGAGTCGCAAATGTCGAAATTAATGTGCAGGCGCGCTCACGCGTAGATGTCGATTTAGTAATAACGCCTAATGAAATGAGACGCTGGGGTCTCAATATTGCGCTGTAGGTATGGGCCGGTATACAGCCGAGAAATAGACCAGCCAGCCAGCCAGCCGGCGTTCTTGCTTAAGACAAATGAGCTTACGAGGAAAAGGTGCGGCATTTATCACCGTTAAAAGGATTGACGCGGTTCGAATGGGAAGGAAAACCGGTGCGGCGGTGGCCTTCTGGCAGCATTCTTTTGCGTTTGACTGATGACCGTAGCGTTTCATCAATCTAGCAGCTAAAGGCATTCCTTAGAACCGGTTGAATTTGCTAACTGTTATTAGCATGCCTTCCAAAATTAAGCAACATAATTTGGCGATAACGAACTGTACAATTCTATTTAAAATATGGTCTCTGATTTTTTATCTTTAAAGATAGACTCGAACAAATAAACATGACAACGCTAAATCCTCTCCCGTTAAAATTTCCATTAAAAATTTAAAAAACAAATCTGCATACACTCACAGTGCGACCAGGAACCATTTGTCGGAGGAAACCAATTTAAATATTTAACGCTTTTGGAGCTCGAGAGCCCTGTCGCTTTTAATTGCACGTGTCACGGCACGGGGCTCGTGTCCATCGTACATATAGGTACCTACGCAGCTAGGGAACCAAACACTCATTTAAATCGGTCGGTAAAGTTCGTTTACCGATTCAGTGGACACTTTGCAACCCTTGCACTATCACCGTACCGTACCGTAAGCAACGAGAGCGAGCTTGCACAAAAGGGTCCTCTGCTCCTTGGCCGGACGTCAGACGCTTCTCGGTTGTTTGATTTCCCGTTGCACGCATTTAAGTATGAGCACAGGGAAGTTTGAGGGGCTTTATCAGGTGGAAACATGTAGCCTTGCTCGTGAAATATGCATGCCACAATTCTCCGGTGACGTGTCGGATGTGTGTCTGAGCGAGCGAACGTATGTCGGTGGAAAAATAACAGCTTGCGGTTTTGATTTTACATTGAGAAAGGTTTTCCCCCTTCGGGGATTTAAAATTTTGCATTTATATGCGAGTTTTCGTTTTTTCCAGACGTACCTTTTGATCGTGCTGTTGTGAAATCTGAAAAGAAAATATAAAGATTAGTTAGTATTTAAATGTTCTGAAGCATTGTGAAGTGTAAAAATAAACTTTCGATAGAAAAAACACCACTAAAAATACACTACAGTAAGGCAATCGACCTCCATGACTCCCACGCACTGAACTGAACCAACCAACCAACAGTCTGGCAAACGAGTGGAAATTTATGGTAACTGCCATAACTTGCAATAACAATTTTCGAATAACACCACTGCAGAAACTATTGCCAACTATCGATTGGCGCTTTCCCGTCTCGTTTGGAGATTCATTCGAAAACCGCAAACCGTTTAAAGTTTTCCCTTTATTTGCCGGTTCGAAACTGCAGTGGCGTTGTGAAGGGTGTGATCGAACGGAGGAGCAATATTATGTTGATAATAGAATCCAAAAGACTAAATTATATATACAATATTTTGTTTTTCCAAACAAACAAAACAATTACACTCAAGCCGCTTTTTACGCTCAAGTCGCAGTTCCGCGTAAATCAAACTCGCGTAAAAAACCGCGTAAATTCCGAAATTCGCGTATAAAACCAACCGCGTAAAAAGCGACTTCAATGTATTTGTTGTTCATGATTAACATAAAACCATTAGTTTTCGTGTCTTTTCAAACAAATATGATAAATAAAGTTGTCATTTTACCTAGAGACAGAGCCGTGGAATGCCAAATTCTAGATTTCACTCCCGTGTTGTTCAAACAAACTGTACCAAAAATTTCCTACAAAGTTCAAATATTACTATTTAGCAATATCAAAGCAGTAAGACCATGTACAATGTTGTTGTCCGTGCTTGTGAAATTGAGAAATTCACGATAATCCAGCTGATGTCTGTGCTAGTAAAGCAGCTCAAAAATGAATAGTTTTGTTTATTGGATGCAGTGGGACTAGAAGAATTTTCAAGAAATTGGTGTAATATTACTAAAAATCGACAGGAGACCGCTAGAAGTGATTAGCACTTACAACCTAACAACTTTTCGAGACGCTCGCATTTTCACTTTTTTTGGAATGACGCCCTATCTTTCGTTAAGTTCGTTCGAACGTAAAACAGTTTAATGTTTCATTGATTATAACAAGAATCAAAATCTGGATATTGAAGAGAGTACGAAACAACGTTTCGTTTACGTTTTCGTCGCACTGTCATTCGGCATCCTTACGACGTGTCCCGCCCACCGTAGCCAACTGACTTTCACCAGATGGATACGATGGGAATCTCTCCAAGCAGTGACTGTAGTTCGTGATTCATACGCTTTCGCCACTCTCCGCTTTCAGTTTGCACTCCACCAAATATCGTCCGCAGCACCTACTGCTCGAACACGGCAAGGGCGTGTATGTCCTCCGTAAGCAGCGTCACAGCTGATAAGGGTTTTGTATCATGATCAACTTCATACGGTGGCGTATGCTTCTTGATTGTAGCGTTTCATGTATTTGGTCTTCGACGCATTTATTTTCAGCGTCTAGCGTAGATTGCCTTCACCGTCACAAAATCATCTACAAACCCTAGGAGCTGGTCACCCTTATTGAAAATCGCACCTCCCATTTCGATGTCCGCTCGTCGGATCACCCCCTCAAGAGCGAAGTTGAATAGCATGCAGGATAAGCCGTTACCTCGTCTCTAGGGGACTCGTGAGTGTCCCCGAGATGCATCCGAAATACATCACTCGATTCAATATAGCTCAACTCAGACAGTTTGTCCGCGGAAAACCGTGTTTGTACATATCTGCCATAGCTGGTTTCGATCGACTGTATCGTATGCTGCTTTGAAATCAATAAAGATGTAATGCGTGGGCACGTTGTAATCCAGACATTGCTGCAAGATCTGTCGGATGGTAAAAATCTGGTCCGTAGCGGCGCGAGCCCACATGAAACCCATCTGATAGCATCCTACGAAACCTTGTGCTATCGATGACAGCTGGCGTAATAGGATCTGGGAGAGCACCTTGTAGACGGAGTTTACAAGTGTTGTGCCGCGATAGTTTCAGTAGTTGAGCCGATCACCTTTTCTGTTGATGGGGCAAACCACTCCTTCCATCCATTCCTCCGGTAGCTTCCCCTCTCCACAAATTTGGAAATTCCCTAGTGTAGAGCCGTTGCCAGTGTTTCTCGGCCATGTTTATAATGCTCTGCCATTCTTGCCAGTGGTCTTCAGCAAGTGTTGGTCTTCAGCAACCCGATTTCTTGTTTAACTAACACGGAGTTCAGGTGCTGGGACATTACTGTCTTCCATGAGCACCCCTAGGTTAACTTCCGTTTCGCCTCCTTGTGCAACTTCGCCATTGAGATGTCCATCGAAGAATTGCTTCCGCGTGTCAACCACCTCGCGCTTATTTGCGATTCGACTCCCTCACTCGTCCGTACACATGTCAGGTTTTGGTAAGAGCTATCTCTCTTACGAGGTTGGTACGCTTTCGCGTAAAACTGTCGCGAGTCATTAGTTCGAAACAGTTGTTCTGAAGTCGATCTCTGTTCTCCTTTTGGCGCTTTTTACTCCTCAGGATCGTGGTCAACTGGGTTGCCATCTGCGAAATTTAGGAGTTGCAGTTTCAGTTCCGATCTGAATTCCCTTGAATATTTGTAGTAAGGTTGGTTTAGGTAGGCTGCCTTACTAGGACCGCACTACCGAGTCTTGTGATGGGGCTGCTATCTTATAGTACCGAGACAACATAGTGTATCCTTCTCTGTTAGTGTATGACGATTGTTTCCACCGGGGTTAATTACCAGATCTTCGCTAAGGTTGCGCGTATTCCGGCTGGTATCACGACGATGTAGGGATCGGAGTTGCTGAATAAGGGGCTAAGAACCACTATGGGGTCTGTATAAAAAGTTCTACCTGATAGAGACATTAGCTTTGAAATTGCTTGCAAGAGCTAGTGCAACCTTAAAACACTTTATTCTTCAAATAGGTTACATTAGTGGATAGAAAATTGTTTTTGTTAACTCTATAGCAATCAGGCATAAGCTTTCTTTTCTTGGGAATAAGTAAATACTTGATAGGAAAAGTGAAAAATTGGATGAACTGAAAGATTTTTTATGTTTGTGTGGGACGGTGGGACTTTATTGAACAATTCTCAATATTCGGTAGAGTAGGTTGTCCAATTACACCACCAAAATAGCTTCCATTTTATAGAGTCTAACATAGTTTCGTTACGGATTTACAACAAACTAACGATTTAAAATTATTTTGAGACTGCAAAAGTCGAATATTTAACCTAAGTACCATCCACAGTCGAAACCAATACGGTAAAAGAAAATGATGGAATAATTAGCCTACAGAGACTATTGATTACAGAGGCGCTGAGACACTCAAAATCCGCTAAATGTTGAAACAAAACGGAAAGTACCATCATAAATAAAGGTAACTCTTCGCTTTCGTTCAAAATTTAGCGGTTTTTGCGTGTCTAGGCGCCTCTGTAATCTATAAAATCTCTCTGTCTCTGTAAATTAGCCTCTCAACAACCTCTAAGCTTTTCAAAATACACTCAAGTCGCTTTTTACGCGAAGGATACGTCCCGCGTAAATCAAAACCGCGTAAAAAACCGCGTAAATTCCGAAATTCGCGTAAAAAACCACGTAAATTCCGAAAATCGCGTAAAAAAACGCGTAAATTCCGAAATTCGGGTAAAAAAAACCGCGTTAATTTCAAAATTCGCGTAACAAAACCGCATAAATTCCACAATTCGCGTAAAAAAACCAAAATTTTGCGTAAAAAAAACTTTATGGATTTCAACCGCGTAAATTCCGAAAATCGCGTAAATTCCGAAATTCACGTAAAAAACCGCGTAAATTCCGAAATTCGCGTAAAAAAACCGCGTAAATTTCGAAATTCGCGTAAAAAACCGCATAAATTCCGAAATTTGCGTAAAAATAGTCGCGTAAGAAGCGACTTCAGTGTAGTTGGAAGTACTGTTGTATAGTGCATAACTAAAAATGATAACTCTAGTGAGCTTTTCCAGATGACACAAGATCGTATTATGAAGTTCACATTAAATCGTACGCATGTCAATTTTACATTCGAATTGTATAATGATTAGAGTTTGTCAAAACTCACTGAATAATAAGTCGTTTTGCAGTCGTGCGTGTCCTCATATACAACTCATGACTGTGAATTATAAAGCAGTATAGATGATTGCAATATTAAGCTATATCTTGCTCATATATTCAGGAGTATAAAGTTGCGTGTTCTAAAAAGCACACCCCACTTTGATACTTGATGCTTGCCTCCACTTTGATGCTTATATGTTCTTATGTGGTGTGAAATATAACTTTTTCGTTCAGATATGATTTCGTATTTCTCAGTTGCAGTCGAGATATACAAACCAAATTGTTTACTGGATTAAGACGCAAATTGGCTGTACGAATCTTCTTGAATTTGTATCTACATGAATTTCGCACATGGACCAAAAGGCTCAAGTGGACGCTATTTTTGCCTACCGATTTGCAAGCGACGCTCGATCGAATAGACCGCAACATACTGTTAAAAACATTTGACGCCTTGGTGCACCACAAAAGTTTACTGTTTACTGAGTTTGAATCTACGTGGTGCGTGTGATACTCAACTTCAGCTGCTCTTCTTAGTTCACAAATAATTCTGATGTCCCACAAGGTAGTAATATGGGATCTTTGCTATTGAGACTGTTTAAAATTGCGGTAGTTTATTGTTGGTTAAACGCTATACGGGTGTACGCTAATATACACTTATAGTCTGACGGTATATCTAACTGTACAATCAATTGACAACCTAGTGTATTCGTAAAGACTCATGGAGCATTTTTTCGACTTTGACGTGTCGTCTCATAAGCGTTACCAAGAAATTATCGGCTTATCTAGCAGAAAACAGACCCTGATGTAGGTTGGAAGTCGTAAGCAAAATGTGTGTCTATCAGAACGAAAAAAGGCCATTGCAAACTATGTTTAAAGTTTTGTTACCTCCGCTACTCCCCGCCCCCCTCTGCCTTCTTCAAAATTGGATTTAAAAATCGTTGAACTTGAGTAAAACTTTTTTTGTATAAAATCAATTGTCTGGGGGGACTTTCTAGATTAAAGAGCTCGAAAAACGAGTGTACGGAGCGTTAACACTATTAGCTTTGGTTTTCGTGATTGAACTTTTTTATCTGATTATAATAATCACTTCAACAAGTTAGGTCATTCGTGATTTCTTCAGGGTTGGGATTTGAACCCAGATCCTCGGCGTGAGAAGCGTGAATGCTAACCGGGATTGCTTTTCGCAATTAAACTTTAAGTAAAAATGCATGAAATGCTTAACTTTTTTGTGTGATTACTAAACGCTTTTTTTGCCCCCCTTCCAGTGGCTCAACATCGGAAGGACCGAAAGTTTATTAAATATTTGTAATGGCCTGAATCAGTAAAAGTTTCCTTTTCTCTTTATTTAATTGATTTTGCAAAATGCGTTGTAATAGTTTGTCACTTACCTACGCTCCTATTTCCGCGATGAAGTTGTTTCTTTTCACAAATAAATTTAATATACCGCAAGGTTGTATTTTCGGACCATTTTTTATAAATCATTTGTTTATTTAATTATATTTATTCATCTGATAAAATCCTTGTGGCTTAAACGTCTTTCTAAGACTTGGCTCTTCTTTTTCAACATACAGTCACAGTCGGCTAATAGAGTACAGCACAGTTACGGTGCAACAATCCTACTGACTCTATCTAGCAGCACCGTCTAGCCGAGTTTCGAACATACGACGCTTGGCTTGTTAGGCCAGCATCGTACCTCGAAACTAACTAAGCGTATACATTATTGTAAATAAACGTATCCGTAAAAGAATCGTAATATATAGTATACATAACTAGTAGAGTAAAAAAATATTTCCCAATACTATTTTTAATATTCATGTTCACGCACCTGCCTCATCAAATTCATCGGCCCTGGCAAACACACACAGACATATTTTCCGCCCATAGACGATCGAATGTATGTATAATTGGATTGGAGTGTAAGCTGCTAATACACTATCGAAACACGAAGTGACATGCGAGAGGAAAAACTTTTCCCGGTACCGGGGGAACAACGGCAAATGCGACAATGCAATAATTGCTTATTGATTTTTGCTACCAATTTCATTGAAGAAATTTTGCTCGAAGCTCTAAACCTGTCCAAAATCGAAACCGCGCGCCTCCCGTCTCATCTGCGGGGGCAGCAGGAACTGTTTGCAGCAGGATTTGTTGAGTTTGCTCTACAGCCAACGTACAAACTGAAGCCAACTCAAGTGGAGTTGGAAAACCCGCAACCTATTCGTCTTGTACCTTTCGGTCGCCGCAAATTTTTTGATAGCAAACAATAGGTGTCTGATTGCAACTCAGCAGGATTTGTGCGGAAACCTCAACGCCGGTACGCTGTCGGTAGCAACGTTTCAATGTATCGCGCCAGTTCAGTTTTAGATTTTCCGGAGACGACAACGGCAGCTCGGGACAAACCCGGCCGGCTGTCACTCGCACTGCAGCCAAATTTAGTTTATTAGACTCGCTTCGGCGAGGGTGGTGGTGGTTTGAGCGCGGGAAGCGTAGCGCAACGGCTAACGAAATTCAGACAAACTGGCACCATATCGTGTTTGCAATGCCACATTTTCCCGGCTGGACTCCAATCAAAAGTTTCTCCTCTCGAAAGTGATGCTTTCGTATACGATGCTGTCGATCTGTGTCCACCCACCAAGCTCCAGTCGAAGCGCTGTCCATTGCTTCTTGGTCAACGCAACGGGTGCGGCCGGTGCTGGGTGAAAAAGGACAATCGTCGGATCGAAGTTCACACACCAGTGAATCGACTGAATAGGGGACCAGCCAGCGAACTGTTCGAGAAAGTTTTCCTTTTTTCCTAGTCTTTTGTTGAGTTTGTTTCCAGTCGGGGTTTGGTGAGGGTTTGCTTCGGTCTGGTCTTAGAGGAAAAAAGTCAGAAATCATCCCCCGTTTACGCGACATTGAATGGTTGACAAGTGGTGGAAGAAAAGGTCAGCCGGTTTCTTTGGTGTTTTCAGTTTCAATTGTGAACTGGAAAGTGTTCTGACTGGAAAGAAAAGATTTATGATTGTTTTTAACGGGAGGACAGAGATTAGGTCAATTTGAAGTGTTGTTTTCATAATCCTTTGTCGCGGGGCAGAGATTTGCTGAAGTCTAGCCTGGGCTACGAACTGTAGGCGAAAGATGGTAAATGGTTGTCAGCTTTAACTTGCAAATTGTCGTGTGCCATCATACGCTTCGGTAAAGCTGGGATCAAAGCCTTAATTCAGACGCACAGGTTACGTAATTAGAAAGGTGTAACAACCCATTTCGTTACGCACTTTGCACGTCACGGCTCATCAACGAGCTCCTTTGCACTGATATGATACCTCCGTGTCTGCGGGGCAGCATTTGCCCTTTTCCGCTGGTACCACTTTTAGTAGTAATGAGACTCCTGTCCGTGAAGAATCGAGATTACACGCACTTTCGATTTTACACAATTTTATGCAGCACCCATGTTAATGGCCACCACGGCTAATAAATTGCAACGATCGGCATGTTTCGCGTGCCTGAGGGGCATCCCGTCGATCTGTCTGTAGGTGTGGCCAAACAGGTTCAAAATGCTTCGGTTTCAGCACGGAATGTGCGGACAGTATCTGAGGAGAAACCGACAAAACTGCCGATGCAGCAGTTGATGCCCTTGGAGCTAATCGACTTTCCTAGTTAATTGAGGTTGCGTCTGATTCGGATATCAGATAGACTGCTTCGTGCGTGTTTATTTAAATTAGTTATTACAGTACATGCTAGTGTCAATAAGTAAACATGACAATATTAATAAAATTGGTTCGTTGATGCTATCTAATACAACGATCATTGCCTAGTGAACGGCGATAATTTCAGGAGATAGCAAGCAGAATGGCTGTAATCAAGTCGAAGAAAAATTTTGATTTGTTTGCTGTTTGTGATTTGTCTGTAGCCAAAGATGGTTTCTTGAAATCTGGCGAAGCTTGAAGCAAATTGATATTTATCTCGATTCTGAGAATCGAAAGCATTAGCAATACAGCAAATTATTATTGATATGGTCTCTCTAAATGTATAAAAAATATTGCGTGTTCGTGAATAATTGTCAGGAGATCCTGGCGTGCCCAAATCCTAATCAAATGCGTTCCAAAATTTATTTATTAAGCCAATAATAGTTTTCATTTGAACTCAAGCTAGTGTGAATTTCAAGTCTATTTTTCGATCAATATTCAAATTTTTTTGTGTGTGTGGATATTATCACTACGACCAGCATTTTGATCTATTGTGATGTTATCCGGGTGTTGTTCCGCACTTCGTTGTTATTGCAGTATCGCTATAGAGTGAGCGAACTGCTTATTATCCGTGCTTAAAGTGTCGGTGTGTTTTCACCCCGTTTTCCCTCTACGCTTTTTACTACTTTTCAACCAACTTAGCGCTAGAGCCAGGAAGTGCGGAGACTAGTT
This sequence comes from Sabethes cyaneus, assembly GCF_943734655.1. Classification (NCBI taxonomy): domain Eukaryota; kingdom Metazoa; phylum Arthropoda; class Insecta; order Diptera; family Culicidae; genus Sabethes; species Sabethes cyaneus. The sequence goes on from NC_071355.1 coordinate 23,939,176, forward strand.
ATAATTTGTCCTTGGACAAGAGGCTTCATTCGCATCTCGAGCAAGTATCATTCTTATAACCAGTCCCGGCTAAAGGCTTCATAGTCGGTAAAGCAGAGTTCAGCACAGAGTGAGGGTGTGTATGTGTGTATGTATGTGTTCCTTACTACTTATGCTAAAAAAATAAGTTAAATAACAAAACTGCATTAATATTCCGACACATTTTTGGAAAAATTGCAGCAAAATTAGATGCAAATTATCCACATCTGGCCAAGTTAAGATGCATTTACGGCAGCATTGATAGCAGATACACTTAAAATAAGATAAAACTGAGACAAGATCAATTTATCAATGAAACGAAATTATAGACATATATCGTAACTTTAATCGAAAATTGAAAATAGCTATCACCAGCAAACTATAATTCAATTCGCGAAAAAATTTATTTAAAGTGGGGTATAATAGCGATAATGAAAAGGACACAGAGGAAACTGAGCTAAAATATTGAGACATCCAAACAAATATCAACAAATTGGTAGACAAACATTAGAACTGAATTGGAAAAAGTAAAAAAATGAGCCTTATGTTTAGCTCAGTTTCTTTAAAATATGTTTGTGTTTTTCTCGTATTGATTCGAATTCGGGTGTGCAGGAACATTTAAGAAAGTGCGGTTGTAGTCGCGAGTGCTCTGATATATATCGCGTGTTTTCCAGTGAAAATCAGTGCAGTGCTGTGTAAAGAAAAATATAATCACGAATAACGATTGTTATCTATTAATGATTAAGTATTAAGTATGATTTCCGACCAAATAGAGCTAAATTCTAGTGTTTTAGGTTAAACAATACAATACAACAACTCACCAAGCAGAATGCATTAGTTAGTGTATGTGTGAGCGCAGTCGCTTGAAGTGCTGTTTTACACTATCTTTGTTCCAACGGAGAGGAATTGAAAAAACCGATTTCGCCGAAATACCTACTGGCCTGACACCAATATTTAAATCTAGTCGGAGCCGCAGAAAAGTATTTGCTTTTTAATTGTGTATTACATATTATTAAAGTACCAGTATGAATATAATTTGTTGAAGTTACGTGGTATGATCGGGTTAGGAGAGTTTTTACTTTTGTCACCATGCATTAGAAGCTATGAGAGATGTCATGTTGTTGCGGGCGGCCGGCCTTCGAATTCATTTTCGTTGTGCTCAAATAGTTCTCGTTGTCGATGCATTAAACTCACGATTATATCACAGTCTCGCGCCCATCCCACCAGGACCCGACTTCGGACGAGGCCGGCGTCGGTATTGATCAACATGCAGGGATCGGAAAAGAGGAATAGCGTGCTGTCCCAAGTATGCTTTTTCCAGCCATCATTTTGCAATTTCAATCGGGCACGGGCGGCATCCTGTGCTTATGCTTATTAATTAGAATTTGTATTCTGGATTTGGATATTTCACAGCATCCTTTAAAGTTTAAAGAAAATAAATAAACCTCTGGTACTCTGTTGCTAAGGTCTGAAATTGAAATTAGTTTTCCTAAGAAACCATAGCTCAATATCATAAAACAAAAAAGTTTGAACCTGTGGTTTAGTTCCGAACTTAACCCAATGATCAGTGGTTATGCCTGTTGATATACAAAAATTCTTCCAAAGCCATTCAATTAATGAAATCAGTATTAAAAAAATTATCAAAAAAAATCACGATTTTGGAGTTTCAAACCACCATGTAGCCTAGCCACGCCGGTGGTAATGATACTTATCTCATAGCTTCAATTTGAGTTAGCAAGGTGGCAAACTCTGCAAACTACAATCAAACTTTTTTAAAGACCTTTTTCAGATGTGATTTAACACGTTATACGTTGGCCACCCGAAGTCCACCGAAGCGGAACTGTCCGAGGAGGAATAAAGTTTCCATCCATGATCCTGTATAACTTTAAAACAGACTTGAAATCAGATATGAAATTGAGCTGGAGGTTGGCTCTAACATTGAACTTCAAATTGCGTTTGAAATTGCTCCTGAAATTTTGCTTGAAATTGGACATAACTGGACTTAAAGTTGATCATAAAATTGGACTTGAAATTCTATTTGAACCCAGAATTAAATTAGACTTGAAATTGGATCTGAAATCGGAAGTCAAATTGTACTTGAACTCGAAATAATTTGTAAGTTTTACTGCACAATTGCAAAAATACTGGGCAAGTAAATTAAAAACTCCAGGACTCCGAGTTATAAAACAGTGGGCCATGTGCCCCAAATATAAGTAAGTCTGTGTTAAGTATAGCTTCATTTTGATTCAGCACAGTGGCAAGCTCTGTAAAGTAAAATGAAGCTGTTTTTAACACTTTTTTCAGATGCTGATTTGGAAAACGACCAATTATGTCTGAAGTTTTTGGAGCGCCCTAGTAGGTTTCTTTAATTTCAGAACACAATTATGTCCACGTGTACTTATTCTATAAATTAAACAGCTGTTAACACAGTATCACAAAACAATTCTACTTCTTTTTATCAAGGAGGAACACAAAAATTCCTCTCTAATATGAATATATAAATCAATTTTCATTCACTAGTTGTTGTTGTTAATTCCAGCCTAAACAAACTGAGGTGCATCATTTATTGTCCCGCACTAAGAACTAGATATCCACAGCGCAGCATGGTTTTATGCCTGGTCGTTCCGTTTGCACGAATCTGATGGAATTTACTTCGTTTTGTATTTCGGAAAGGAGAACAAGAAGCAAGTTGATGTAATCTACACGGACTTGAAAGCTGCTTTTGATAGAATTGACCATACCATATTATTGCGTTAACTTTCTCATCTGGGGACTTCTCAACAGATGATTTGTTGGCTAAGCTCATACTAGCGCGGAAGAGTGCTGCGTGAAGCTTGGATCCTGTATTTCTTCGCAGTTTACGAACATGTCTGGAGTTCCGCAAGGTAGTAATATGGGCCCGCTGCTTTTCTCGCTGTTTTTCAACGATGTTACCTTTCTATTGGGTGCTGGTTGCAGACTTGTATATGCTGATGACTTGAAATTGTTTTTAGTTGTTGAAAAAATGGAGGATTGTCGCCGCCTTCAAGCTTTGCTCGATATATTTGTTATATAGTGTAAACAAAACTGGCTTACAATAAGTGTTGCGAAATGCGAGGTGATGAGTTTTTACCGCCTAAAAACTCCGATTCTTTTTAGTCATCGGATAGATGGAACTAAATTGCGCAGAGTCGACCATGTTACTGACCTTGGAATTTTGCTGGACACTAAGCTCACATTTAACTTACACCGCGAGTCAATTATCTCGAAAGCAATGCGTCAGCTTGGATTTATTTCAAAAATTGGTCGGGACTTCAAGGATCCCCACTGCCTCAAGTCGCTATACTGCTCCCTAGTTCGACCGCTGCTTGAGAACTGTTGCTTAGTTTGGTATCCTCAGCAAGTATCGTGGAACTTACGTGTCGACAGAGTGCAGAGAAAATTTATTCGAATGGCTTTGCGACATCTACCGTGGCGTAATCCAGAGGAGCTCCCACCATACTTGGATCGTTGCCGTCTTCTTAACCTAGATTCACATGAACACCGACGTAGAATCCAGCTGGCAGTATTTGTGGCAAAAGTCCCCAGCTTTTGTTACGTATGGATTTTCGCGCTTCACAGCGTAATCTAAGATCGACCGGATTACTGCAAGCACCATTTCATCGCACTGCTTTCGGTTGTAACGAGCCTGTAACTGCTTGCATTAGAACATTTTCGACTGTGGAAGACCTATTCGACTTCGGACAACCATCGCATAAGTTTGTACAAAGACTACGTAATAGACACTTTTAATTAGCAATTAGTATTCATGTAGACATTGTCAGATGAATTTAATAGAATAAATAAATTTACAATACTACAAATGTGCGAGGCAGAGGCACCAAGAACGCTTCTGGCATATTGAGTTAAAGTTGTCAGTACTTGAAAAACACCAACACATATTCTATTTGACTTCCTTTTGGCCTGCTGTTAAAATACACCAATCCACCGAATAGGCCCTTGGGTTGTGCTGTTTGCTCGTAGTAATTTTTAAGGTTTCTTCGAAAATTGCTTTATAACTGTTATGGTTTGTACCATATATTGATTTTGATAAATACCCATATGTACCCTAAGTGCTGTGAAGGAGTATACATGATGCCAGTGAAGCAACTGCGAGAGAGGTGGAAGGCAAAACGCGCGGCAGGCAGCGTAACAGCTGGTTTCATGCTGATTGCCTGAGAATGACAGGTGAGAAGAACCAGATCAGGAGTCGTATGCTCATTGCGGCTATACGCCAGAACAGAGAAAGGAATAGAGAGACTAGAGGCAAATCAAACGCGAGTACGAGGAGCACGAGCATCGATTCGCCAGTAACAACATCCGGAGTATCTATAAAACGGTGATATGCAGGAATTTTACTATGCTTGTGATGGCAACCTGCTTACTGACAAAACGGTGGAGCAGCCAGGTGGAAGGAGCAATTCCAAACATTATTGAATGGAGGGGTAAACATGTGGATCAGCAGGAACACGTTAACAATTGTCAGCGATTTTTTTTCTGTCAATCATTGTATTCCGCACTTCGTTTTTTTGGCATTTTATCGCTATGGAGTGAACCAACTGCTGATAGTTGTTATCTGTGCTTAAAGTGTCGGCGTTTTCATCATTTCTCTTTTAATGCTATTTACTACCTTTCAACCAATATCACACTGTAGAACCAGGAAGTGCGAAGTTAAGTTATAATTTGCTCTTGGACGTTGGACAAGAGGCTTCATAAGCACCTCAAGCAAGTACCATTCTTATAACTTGCGCTGACAAGTGCCTTCATTGTTGGTAAATGCAGTAGGAGGGAAATATGTAGAGGGGCTGAGAATAAACCCATGCTAAAGTCACTTAACATCGAATGGTTTGATTCTACTAAGTTTCCTACCCACGACCACTCGCTTCTCAGTTGCCTCGCATGAGAAATTAGTGAGTTGAAAAACGGTTAGGCTACTGGAAATCACGGTACCCCGGCTGAGCTTCTTAAAGCAAGGAGTGAGTGGCTGTTTACGAAGCAATCCACCGGATAATTGTCGTAATCTAGGTGAAAGAACAAATGCCAGAGGAGTGGTTAGATGGTCGTATTTGTCCTATTTAAAAACAACGACAGCGTCTCGACTGTCAATACTATCGAGGCATTACATTGTTCATTTCTACCTATACTGTGCTTTTCCGAATACTGTTTTGTAGACTGGGACCGTTAGCAGAGTCCTTCATCAAAGGCGTGCATCAAACTGGGGTGACATTGCGATTCTCGTTTCGAGTGATTTTGGTTCGTTTCGCCCATTCGTTTAACGTGGTCGAAACGAACCAAAATCACTCGAAACGAGAATCGCAATGTCACCCCAGGTTGGTGGTTGAAAATGTGATTAAAACTGTTGCCCAAAATCTTGTTTTTATTTCGATCCAGTTCCAGAATCTGGAGCCAAATTTGATGCAAAATCTGGTCCAAAACCTGGTAAAAAGTGTTGTCCAGCTTCGGGGCAAAGTGAGCAAACTGGTCCAGGGGTTACTCCAGTACGAGATGTTTACCTTGTGTCAGTATACCTTGGTATGCTCGTGCAGCGCTGTAGCATGCAATTGACCAGACTGGCCTCCCGCAAGGGCGCTAGCTCCAGGAGACGCCAAAAACAGCTTGAACCTCACTAAGGCTTTCTTGAGTGTAGCGAAGTACTGGATGTTAAGAGTAGTATGAATCAGGTATGACAGTCTAATTCTAAAAAATAATAACTAAACTTCGAAGGAACACTGATTTAAGAAACGAGGGGACGTCAAATTGGCCTTCACCAGGACAGCTACAATGTCACGCTACGGCTCTGGAACCAGGTCAAGCATCTGGGTTTAAAATCTGATAAAAACCAAAACATGGTCCACAATCTAATCAAAATCTGCTCGAAATCTGGAACAAAATTTAACAAAAGTATATGGTCCTCGATATCGTCCAGGTCCAAAATATGATCCAGGCTCAGAATCTGGTTTGAAAACTGATCCAAAATCTGGCTGCTGGTTTAAAATCTGATTAAAAATGTTGCCTAAAATCTACTCCACGTCTGGTCAAAGGTCCAAATCTGATTTATAATGTGACCCAGTTTAAGAATCTGGTCCAAAATATGGTCCAAAATCTGATAATAAGTGTGGTCCAGAATCTGCCCAGGCCCAAAGTCGGTTTATGGTCCAGAATATGATTCAAAAACTGGTCCCACGTCGGATCCAAAATCTGATAAAAGTAGTCTAAAATATTATCCAAAACCTGATTTAAATTTGATAAGAATGTGGTTCAAAATCTGGTCCAAAATCTGATGGAGGTCAAACATCTGGTTCAGGTCCAAAATCTGGTTTTAATATACATAACAGACAATGAACTACAAAATCTGATCCAGAAATCAATTCAAATCTGTTCCAAAATTTCTAATAAAATTTGGTCAAAAATGTGGTCCGCAATCTAGTCCAGTCGGAAATACGGTCCAGGTCCACAATCAGGCTCAGAAAAAAACATGGTCCAGAATCGAGGCAAAGTCCACAATCTGGTCCGGGTCCAGAATGTAGTAGACAATGTGCTAAAATGCGGTCCAAAATATTATCCAAAATCTGGTCCAAATCTGATAAAAACGTAATCCTAGAAATTTGAAAAAATGTCCAGAATCTGAGGCAGCTCAAAGTGAGGTCCAAAATGTGATCAAAAATGTGCTCCAAAATCTTATTCTGAACCTGATTCAAATCTGATAATAAGGTGGACCAATATCTGGTCCAGAATCTGGTTCAGATTAGGACTAGCGTCTAGAATCTGGGTCTAAAATCTGATCCAAAATCTTGTCAAAAATTTCATCTGACCTGATGAAAATGCGGTTTAAAATTTGGTCCAGAATCTAATCCAAATCTGTACCGAAATCTGGAACAAGAATCGATAAAAATCCGCTCCACGATGTAGGGTAACCGACCTATTTTGGACCCCATCAGCAGCTGTACATAATTTGGACACTTCCATTTGATTTGGCTGTAAGTGTCCAAATTATGTACAGCTGCTGATGGGGTCCAAAATACGTTGGCTACCCTAGTACAGATCCAATATACGGTCCAAATCCGGAAACCTGATCCAAAATCTGGTTTATCTGGGTGGTTTGATCCAGGTCTAACATCTGGTTTTGGTCTAGAATGTGCTCCAATATCTAGTCCAAAATCTGACCCAAAATCTGTTCCAAAATGTTCAGAATTTAGTCCAGGTTCAAAGTCTGGTTGGTGGTTTAAAATCTTATCAAAAATAAATAACTTTTTTAGGAATTTATGACACAAAAACCAAAACTATTTTCAGCTCAGAACCAGGATGAGGCCGTAGGTTTCGGGGCAGACCAATGGATATTTTTTGAAACGATGATTCTACAATTGATGAAGGGACGGTAAGGGAAAGTAATGAAGAAGGATTTTTTTCCGGGAATGAAGGGGAAGGGTGGAAAGGAAGGGGGGGGGGGTAATAGGTAGCTATGCTTAACAAGTTGTCGTTGTGACTCCTATCTTTTGTCCAATTCTGGAAGGTGCATGGGTCGAACCAAGCTGTAATCAGAGATTATAACCGGATTTGAACCCACAACACCTGCCAGGGCGTGACAGTGAACCAATGGATGTTCACTGTCGTGGACGAAACAGAGATCTCCTCATTAGTCGAAGGGGCCCAACAGTTTAAAAAAAAGTAGAATTCATCTAACCTTGAAATCTACATCATATGAGCAACAAAGGACATGATTTTGTAAAGTAGAAGAACAGGGTTTTCAAATAAAGTAAAAAATTTTTGGCGGTCATCGTGGACTTGGTTTTCATCAGAAAATCTCCGTTTTCATCGTTCAATCGATTTTCGTCTTAAGACAACCATTAGGAAGTTGAAAAAAAAAATACTACAGGAAGCATTCAATACTATTAATGTGCAGTTGAATTAACCCGATCAAACGATTAGTTTTCGTTACCGTAAACGTACCTAATTCTGAGCATGGTTCCTAATTCTGCGCACTGCATATTGTCAAATTAAAAACTGTAATATTCTCAAATTTATAACTTTATGTAAACATATCTTTCTAGATGAGTCAATTATGTTTAAAAACTGCAGGAACTAGGAAGTTTTGGCTGAAATGTGGGGTGCGCAGAATTAGGAACCATGCGTAAAATTAGGTGCTTTTACGGTAGCAAGATTCAACATTATATGAAAATTGTCGCAGCCGGTTATTACAGTGCAGGACAATTACGAAGCAAGTGTTACGATCCAACTGTTTCTAGCAACATCGCCCAGTCGAAATTCGAACATACGACGACTAGCTTGTTAGACCAGCATCGTGCCTCGAACCTAACTGGGCGCTTTAGATGCCAATGCATATCTAATTTGATGAATGCTTCTCATAGCATTTTCTCTCAGCTTTTCAATGTTGGTCTTAAAAAAATCGCTTGACGAACGAGGGTCCACTTTTTCGAAGTATTAAAAATGTAATTCTCAGTATTTAACCATTTTCAACCAAGTACAAAATTTTCAATATTTAAAGTGGTCACGTTTCAATAAGAATTCCATTTAAATTTAGTAAGTAAGTAAGTAAGTAAGTAAGTAAGTAAGTAAGTAAGTAAGTAAGTAAAATGTTTTTATTTGTTAAATACCAGCTCTTGATTAATATCTCAGTAAAAAAACTGAAATGATATGATGTGCCCCCAAGGTTTAGTTTAACGTGAGGCGGGTGAACTCTGGTTTTTAATGTAAAAACAGCAACATGAGACATTATTTCAAAGTATTTTACTACATGATTTCAATCAGTTACGATGGGATACAATGACATACCAGACATGGCCCGTCAGGTTCTCACGCACCTTTGCTAATTTAATGTTTCTGCCGAAACAATCGCTTAATGAACACCTGCGATGGTCTTACCCAGCCAAAAAGCGGGTGTCAGTCGCAAATTTGTCGAAAGTGAATTTCATGGCCATGCCGTTGCACGACGGACAACCTTAGAAAACCTTAGTAAAAAGATGACGAAGAAGAAGAAAACAACGATTACTAAATCCGCCTTCTACGGAACCGATACTGCCTCTACCTCCGTGTGGGCACGGTTTCGACGGATGCAGAAATCGCCGCGCCTCCGCCGTCACCACGCTAATCCAACAGCACACCTCCCGCGTAGACGGCCAAAGGAAGGCGGTACCGCAACCAAAACGACTTTAACTAAATCCAATTAAACCGAAACCGGTCACAGATAAAGATCCGATTGTCGGTATTGATTTACGGTGGATTAGATACCTTTTAAGCAGGCCTTTCTAAATTAGACAAAGCCATCGAATCGACCCATGCCCAGCAAACAATATTGGGATTGAGAAAGGCAAAGTGGGGAACCGAGAGTGGTTGTAGGTCTGAGAAGGTCGTCAGATAAAGCTTCGCCAAACGGTGCGGTGCCTTGTATACCAGCCAGCACGAGCATCGACCTGCAGAGATGATGAAAAATTGCGCTGAAGACGAGCTGCTTGTCGGTCGTTACAGAAAAGTGGTGCCCTTCGTCATGGGAACACGGTAAGCCTCTGTGGACTCAATGCTGCTCGAGGGGATCAGTGAAAATGAAAGTGAATATATGATGAATTTATTTAATACCATATCTTGCCCTCTAATCTGGTTGAAGATAGGGTCCGCCGGGCAGGCTCCAAGGGAAAGGAACACGTGCTACCGACCAGTCACCAGTGTTTTCGCCTTTCCACCGCCATTGCAGACGTTTCTGTACGGCCACGGACCTTGGCCCCACGATGGATGCCCGTATGGATTGCCCGTCAATAGCGGTGTTACGATGCTTACGAGCTCGAGCTCGGGTCAATGAATTGGAGCTTTTCCACTCTGGCCCCCCGACACGACACGACGTGTTGACAGCCGTGACATCTGATAGAAACGTCATGGGCAGAAAGAAATGGCCTGCGAAACGGATCGGAAGTTATAATCGCTTTGCGTGATGGCGGACGGCCGGCCTGACTGGCGGCGAAAGCTAACATGAACATGAAGCCTTTCGCAACAGGCCGGGCGGCGGCGGCGACGGCTAATTGGCGTCACTTTTCAATGCTGGAAACCTAATTCCTGAGTGCAATTGTTTAGGGGAAGGTCCCCAGGTCGTGAAATTTTATGTCAAACGATGGCCAGTTCAACGTTTATTTATGTTCTATGTATTCCTTCTTATTTTCTGCATTAACGGTAAAAAATAATAAAAATAAATAACTAGAATTTTTCAATAAAATTTGCAAAATCGAAGCAGAAACTGAGAAAAATCTTGAACTGCCTGTTTAACAAAGGTTTGACATTCATCATCACAGCTTCTTTGTATTAAAAACTTTCACAGTCACAGTCACAAATTGATTTCAAACTGTATACTAGCAAAATGATACAGTTGTTAGAAACACTTTGCGTTAACTTATTGCTGTGAACAATTTCTAAACGAATTGTTCAAACCTCAAAATAAAGCATAATTTTACCCTTTAATATCCAAGCTCCCTGCCGGTGCAAAATGGCAATACCTATTGGGAAGCGAACAAGATTAAAAAAATAATGTATAGCTAGACAAGACGCACAGAGATACACCATGAACTGGCAAACCTGGAGCGTATCTCCGGGATCGCAAAAAATGCGGCAGCTGCCAAGCAACTTTTCAGACGAAACACGACGAGCAGAAAAACTACCACCGAACCAAGTCGAGGAAAAAACCACACGATTCGCGGAAATTTTCCACCTTGCGCGAATAACTGTGGGGCGGTCGATGGCGGTGACGGTGCGATGGTGGAACCGGTGGTGGGTGGTGAGTGATTCAGTGCTGCCGAGGACGACACCACCGCACCGGGAAGTGGGGCCAATCAACGCGCTACGGATATCTGCATACGTCGGCACGGGTGGTCTGCCCTCGGTGCAGGGATAACCGTCGTTGGCGCTGCGGCTTATCTACTGTGTCAGCGTAAATTCGGAGAATTTGTTTCACATTGCTTCGCAATCCGCTGACCGTGACAGGGTGGTGATCGGTGCGAATATTAGTGACATGATTCTCAATTTAATTCTCAAAGGATTTATCATTGTTCGAAATTCACAATAACAACATTGTTGTTACAACTGTTTTTTACTGAAAAGTCTGAGCACCCTGTATCGCGACGCAACGCTATCAGTCAGCCCTGGGTTATAGGCCACGGGGAAAAGGTACGCTTACCTCATCCGGGACACTTGCACGCTTCGGCCCGGCAGAATTGTGTAATCCAATTTATGCGCTTTTGCGAGAAATTCAATTTTATGTTATTGTGTATTATTTTGCTGAGCTTGTTTTCTACTCGCAGGGCGAAAACTGCCGAGACAGGTACCTGGGCCTCCTCGTCCCCTCGATCGCCTGCGGAATGCTTTACAATCATATCAATTTTCTCTAAATCGGCTTTATGTTCATTTTAATTTGAGGGCGATTGCACGGATAGCTTTGAGTTTGCAGTTTTCAATCCAGCAAAGCTCAACCTTAATTAAATGATTCTTATCGCTGAGTAACTATTTTTGAAATACCCATTGCAACGCTCTGTGGTCATACGAATCTAGGCATAACTAAAACTGACTGGCAAAAATGCCGCAAGGATGCAAAATAAAGCAGCTTAGGCCTTCTTACGCAACGAACTTCCCATGATCGAAACGGTATATACAATATGCTTGATGAGTAGACAGACGGGTGGAAAGCAAACATGGAAATTAAGCCAATTATTTTCCACAGCACAATTCGCGGTCTTGTGCCACGGTCCCGCGCACGGGCCGCCACCTCAAGTATGCAGCTTTGCCTGGCGTCTGTTAGGACTAATATTCCTCTAAAATGTGCTTCCAATAAAGCGATGACTCGTCTAACATGCTTTACTGCCCGCAGCCTGCATTCTACGCACTCCGCACTACCTGCGGGTTTATCCGAAGCGTATTCGAAGGAAAAACTAACGCCCTATTATGTTAACAACGTATTAGGCTTGATGGGCGAAACGAACCGCAAACACGCAGCCTTAAGGAAAAGCCGCCAGGAGTTTGTTCGAAGACCGCTAAGCGCGGTTGTGGCATGACGTTTTAATGTCGGTGCAATTATATTACGGTACTCAAATTGGGCTCACTTGTAAGTGGGGTTTGTTGTGACATGGTTCTAAGCTGATGAAATCTATGTACTGCTAAGCAGGATTGGCACAGTTGCTAGTTACAAGTTTTCAAGCCGATTTAATGATGTTTTAAGAAACAGAACAGTTTTGGAATTTCAATTAGGCCATTACAAATATTTTTTAAAGTTTTTGTCCTTCCGATGCTAGACAACGGAAGGGGAGGAGGGGGAAGGGGCGAAAAAAAAACAAAGAGATTTTTTTAATTACGCAAAAAAAATTAAGATTTTTATGAATTTTTAATTGAAGTTTAATCGTGAAATTAGTTAATTAATTCTTACTCTTGATTTATACGTTACTAGCTGACCCGACAAACTTCGTATTGCCACAAATTAACCTGTGTTGTACATAAATCATGAACCTCGGATGATCTTTGTCACAATCTCGAGTTTTGCAAGCCCCCCAGTGGGCGGCGCTTCCGACGGCGGGTCACCGGCAACACTCGCGATCGTCTCGTCTTGAATGATCTAGTGTTACTATAGATAGTTTTTGTGGTCTTGTATTGACTAATGTTTTATGGAAGAGTCGCGAATTTCTCGAGTTCGATTAGTTTTTGAGTTTCGCAAAAATTTCTGTTTTATTTGTATGAGAGTCCATATCCCCCTACCACAGGGGTGAGAGGTCTCTAACTATCGTAAAATAAATTCAAGACTCCAAAATCTCCTACATGCCAAATTTGGTTCCATTTGCTTGATTAGTTCTCAAGTTATAAGGAAATTTGAATTTCATTTGTATGGGAGCTCCCTTCTTAAAAGAGGAAGGGGTCGTAATTCACCATAGAAAAAATTTCTGCCATCTAAAACTCCCACATGCCAAATTTGGTTCCATTTGATTGATTAGTTCTCAAGTTATAAGGAAATTTGTTTTTCATTTGTATAAGAGCCCCCACCCCGCTCTTAAAGTGGGGAAATCCATAGAAAATATACCATAGAAAATATTCTTGCCTACAAAAACACCCACATGATAAATTTGGTTCCATTTGCCTGATTAGTTCTAGAGTTATGAGGAAATTTGTATTTCGTTTGTATGAGAGCCCCCCCTCTTAAAAAGGTAAGGGGTCCTAATTCATCATAGAAAAAATGGTTGCCTCCAAAAACACCCACATGCCAAATATGGTTCCATTTACTTGATTAGTTCTCGAGTTATGAGGAAATTTGTATTTCATTTGTGTAGAAGCACCCCCTCTTAAAGTTGGGAGGGGTCCTAATTCACCATAGAAAATATTTTTGCCTCCAGAAACCACCACATGCCAAATTTGGTTCCATTTGCTTGATTAGTTCTCGAGGTATGAGGAAATTTGAATTTCATTTGTATAGGAGCCCCCCCTCCTAAAGTGGGTAGGGGTCCCAATTCATCATAGAAAAAATTTTTGTCTCCAAAAACACCCACACGTCAAATTTGGTTCCATTTGCTTGATTAGTTCTCGAGTTATGAGGAAATTTATATTTCGTTTGTATAGGAGCCCCCCCTCTTAAAGTTGGGAGGGGTCCTAATTCACCATAGAAAATATTCTTGCCCTCGAAAACTTTCACATGCCAAATTTGGTTTCATTTGCTTGATTAGCTCTCGAGTTATGAGGAAATTTGTATTTCATTTGTATAGGAGCCCCCCCTCCTAAAGTGAGGAGGGGTCCCAGTTTATCATAGAAAAATTTTTTGTCTGAAAAAACACCCACGTGTCAAATTTGGTTCCATTTGCTTGATTAGTTCTCGAGTTATGAGGAAATTTGTATTTCGTTTGTATAGGAGCCCCCCCCTCTTAAAGTGGGGAGGGGTCCTGATTTACCATAGAAAATATTCTTGCCCTCGAAAACTTTCACACGCCAAATTTTGTTCCATTTGCTAGATTAGTTCTTCAGTTATGAGGAAATTTGTATTTCATGTGTATAGGATCCCCCCCTCCTAAAACGGGGAGGGGTCCCAATTCATCATATAAAAAAAATTTGTCTCCAAAAACACCCACATGCCAAATTTGGTTCCATTTGCTTAATTACTTCTCGAGTTATGACGAAAATTGTGTTTCTTTGGTACAGGAGCCCCCCCTCTTAAAGTGGGGAGGGGTCCTAATTTACTATAGAATATATTCTTGCCCTCGAAAACCTTCACATGCCAAATTTGGTTCCATTTCCTTGATTAGTTCTCGAGTTATGAGGAAATTTGTATGGAAGCCCCCCCCTTTTAAAGAGGAGAGGAGTTATAATTCCCCTTATAAAGAGGGGAGGGGTCTTAATTTACCATAGAATAAATTCTTGTCACCGAAAACACCCACATACCAAATTTTGTTCTATTTGCTTGATTAGTTGTCGAGTTATGCAGAAATTTGTTTTTCATTTGTATGGGAGCCCCCCCTCTTAGTGGGGGGAGGAGTTTCTAACCATCACTAAAACCTTTCCTGGCCCCAAAAAACCTCTACATGCATATTTTCATGCCGATTGGTTCAGTAGTTTTCGATTCTATAAGGAACATACGGACAGACAGACAGACAGACAGACAGACAGACAGACAGACAGACAGACAGAAATCCTTCTTTATAGGTATAGATTATTTTCCATGCAAAAACCTTCCAACATAGACTCAAAATCGAAAACAAATGTATGCACCTACTTCCATTTTTGTTTCGTTCTGGAAGCGTTAACGGCCGTACACTCTTTTTTAGAGTTCTTCAGGCTGTAAAACCCACAGATAATTGATTTATAGGGGAGTGTCGTCGTGGTTGGGCCACGTTTTGGAATTCGCCCATAACTTTCGTTTCAAAAGGAATTTTGTAAATCTAAGTACATCGTTGCAAAGGTCTAAGAATAAGGTATATTTCTGGAAAGTTTTGAACTGATTGCTTGAAAAATAAAAAAGTTATAGGCATTGACGTGAAGATAAACAATGTTGGGCCACCACTGAAAAACCAAAAAAATATGCATTGAAAGTTCATATAGACATGAAAAGAATGAATTCTGTAAACAACAGCTCATATAGGTTCAAATACCCTATTTTTAATTGCATTTTTGCGAAATTTTGGCGATCTTGTAAAATCAATATTGCTACAATCGCCTTTTCCGAAGTGTACAACTACAATGAAAAAACAACAAAAATCTAGGTTTTTATCATATTAGTCTTGCTTTATTTAATCACATTTTACGTGACTGACATTCTCTTGTGATTATTGCGTTTTTGCGCTTAAAATTATGGTGGCCCAATCTTGACTACTCAAGTGCCCCGACCTTTACAAATAGCGCTTTTCTAGTATTTCACCTTAGCGTTCCCGAACACCTTACTGAAGGGGATTTTTCTGTAATCTTCGTGTTTAGCACAACACACTTCATATATTTTCAAAATTAATCTTGATAATTGCATTTCATGAATCATTTCTTGAAGAAAAGTTCATTGCGCATGGAAAACTTTTTTTGTAAGATTTAGTCGCTGAATTCTGTACAGGTGTTTTGAATACACGATTGAAACTCACAATATTGTGAAAAGTTAGCTATCAGAGTAAGAAATTTTACAATGGTTGCATCATAGATATCATGAGTTACTAAAACTGTAAAATCGTGATGGCCTGACTATAACAGTGGTCCGACGTTAACGATAATACCCTACAAAAAAATTTTACTCAGGTTTAACAATTTTTTTTTGCCATCCGACTTTTAGAGCCTATTTTGTAGGACGGGGGGATAAAAACTTTATAAATAATTTGCAATAGCCTTATTTCATGATTTTCCAAGTATAGAGCAGGGCGGGGCATAAGTGCGATGTTTGAAGTTGTCATCAATTTTCGTGAGATATAAAGAAGGACAACATCATAATATATTTTATAGTGATGCAGTAACTCAATGTCTTCACATTCAACTGTAAATCATCTGGATCACTATTATGATTTGCAAAATAAATTCTTCTT
The DNA here is from genome assembly GCF_943734655.1 of Sabethes cyaneus. Classification (NCBI taxonomy): domain Eukaryota; kingdom Metazoa; phylum Arthropoda; class Insecta; order Diptera; family Culicidae; genus Sabethes; species Sabethes cyaneus. The sequence goes on from NC_071355.1 coordinate 23,955,231, forward strand.
TCTTCTGACTAAAGGGCAGATTCGCACTTTTACCCCACCAGCGGGGCAAAAGTTCGAATACCGCGGGGCAAAAGTTCGAAGCTAGAATCCATGAAATTAGCCCAGCAGTAGCTAACAAAACCATATTATCTTCAATCTGCGTTATGTTTTGCTAAGGAATATTCTCAATTCGCACCTTTTCTATTTTGCGCAGGTGTATTGCAGGCTATTGCAGCCTCCGTTAGATCGAAACTTTTCCAAACCTTTGTTTTTTGTTTCATCAGCGGAAAAACATTGTTTTTCTTGGCCAACATCTGTAGAGCACACAGATTACTGCAGATCTTTCATTTCTAGTATCTGTAATATAGTGCCTAAAGCTGTATATAATTAGCAATACATTTTTGCCTCGTCCATGAATCGTACTTTTGTCCCATCCGTGAATCGAAGTTTTACCCCGCTAGGCGCTTGACGGGTTTAGATAAAATTACGGAAAAGCGAAATATTGTCAATTGCAAGGAAAATTGCCCAATCAATAAGTGCGCAATCGCTCATAAAAGTGCTATTTTAGCTTAAATCGTTTCGGTCTCTTCGGCGCACTTATTGCTTGGAAGATAACGAAAAAGTGCGCCGAAGATACCGAAATGATTTAAGCTAAAATAGCACTTTTATGAGTGATATCGCACTTTGGATGGTACAATTTTCCTTGCAATTGACAATATATTTTGTAAATTATTTTCGCCGTATTTTCAAAACAGATATCTGAGTGATGTAAAACGCTGCTACAAATTTTCAACAAGTAATATCCTCCTGTTAATATCGTATTTGCCGTATAACGAAAAATTACATCAAAACCGCCCTAAAATAACATTTGCACATAACTCAGCAACTATGCTTCGTAAGCAACCAAAGTTTACGTTAGATTCAAGCTATCAAAGTAGTCACCCATCGATGCCAATGTAGAAAATTTACTCGGAATCTGCACCGATAAATCATTGAATCGCACTTTTACTCGCATCGCACTTTTACCCGCATCGCACTTTTACCCCTCCTTACTCTATATTTTTTCTTAAAGCTTTGCAACGAAGATTTTGTTTTTTCTAAAATTGGTGTTTAAAAAGTATTGCCAAATTTGCGCCGCTAACCAATTTAGCGGTTAGTAGTTAGCGTTAGCTTCCGCTAAATTTTTGGTTAATTTAGCGATTAGCGGTTATCGAAGCTAACGTTTTGAATTAGCGGTTTAGCTGTTAGCGAATCTAAAATTTCGGTTAGTGGTGCCCACCTCTGATAATATTGCTGGAAAAAGAAAAGTTGTATCTTTGTATTTAGGCCGCTATAGGGCAACAATACCGTTGGCAGCAAAAAAAGGCTCTTTGCGCGCCCCCTGGCATGAACTGGGAGTGCGACGTAAATACGTAAGATAGAGCAATAGTTAGTTCAGCAATCTTATGGATAATAATTAGCTCTATAAATGCTGTGGTACAGTTAAATAAGCAAAATCGGTGCACTAAATACAGGATAGGCCTGCCTGTGGATACTATAAAAATGCTATGTTCCATTAGTTTCTTCCGGTTTTGATACAGGCTGACATTTCCGCCTGTTGTTGGTGTGCTCGGGCACCGTAATTAATTAATAAAGTTCTTAACACAGATGCTTCACATGAAGCAAGAACAAGAAAACCGTATAAAACTCAAATCAGTTTCAGCTTTAATTAATTGGTTAATTTAAGAGTACCTAAATGAATTGTATTCTAAAGCTGAAATCGTTATAGACAACATAACAAATCTATATTGCAACGGCAGCTCGTGCCAACAAGCACTGCTCGTCACAGAATTAGAACATATCATCAACCAAGTGACACCGATTATTCAATCCGATGCTCACCAGCTTAACACTCGCTGTAGTAAGGCATCTTTCTAACAACAAGTGACACACTTGCTGTCAAAAAAAAGGCTTGACAAACATAAACCTGTGCAAATCGGCTGTTGGTCGTCGTCGTCGTCGCGCCGCAGGCTGGGTGCGTCGTGAGAGCACGTAATGCTAGAATCCGTCATTTTATCCACAGGCCGGCCGGCCGCGGGAAGGGAACTCCTCGCAGCTAAACATTTACAGCTATAGTAGAGGCCGAAGCATTTCAAGGCAAACTGGCCGCGGCTCCCGGCCCAGGGTACATTTGCATGCTGTATTGGATTACATCCTTCATCAGCGTCAGTGTCTACATTGTGTGTTTGTGTGTGCTTCAGCAGTGCTATTCACCACGAACGAAACCCCACCGCGGCGTAGCCTGAATCCGAGGAGGTAAATTTTTGCCAACGTGGATTAGGTGCGGATCAAATTACCGGTGTCCCCCGGTCTATCGGTCGGTCGGCCGGGTAAACTAGAAGCCGGGTGTTTCACGAGGAATTTGAAGGCTTTCTGATCCGGATTTGAGCCCTGTTCCGTTCCGGCTGGTGGGGAAGCAAGCCGTAGAAACAGGTGCTGCTCCCATTGCAAACGATTTGTTTGCGTTCGTTTTTTTCGAAATGTGATGTATTTAAATGAGCAATGAATATTAAATTGTTCTCACAGCTGGTGGTGGCGCGACGAGCCGATGGATGGAATGGAATGCGATAGAGATGGTGGACCGGAGTGGTAAAAATGTGACGTAGGTGTCATTTAGGTTGGAGATGTAAACGATTTTACGTTGGAATTTTCAAAGCTTCTCACGAAGGAATGTGTAGAAAAGATTACATAATCAGTGTAAGAAAACTACGGTAAAACTGCTACAAATTATTTCGATGTAATGCTGTTACACATCAAGCGACTCTAATTGAATTTACAATATTAAAAGCAGTGCTACGCCACCGCTGAATTGTCTCTCGCAGGATAATTCTTAATATTTTGTAGTGATTTATTCAGCAAAAGCCTAACAAAATATTTTTACCTTATACATATGAGTTGAAACGCCAAAGCAACATTGCACTTAGGAGCAATAATAAACAATGTAGTCATCCCTACGCCGAACCTTGTTTAAGATTATCTAATCTGGGTGTTTTCCAATGGAACATCTCTCATCTCTCACATTTAACATTCACACCAAATTTACATGTAAATAAAATCTAGCAAACTAAAGATCATGAATGGCTTCCCCGCTTTCGCAAAGCCGAGTAGAGGTCTACATCTCTGCACCGCACCGGTAGCGTAGTGGCGGCGGTGGTGGTAGAAGCGTCGGCGGAAGCGGCTGAAAGTGAACGCACTTCAGACAGAATCGCTGCTGTCATGAACCGCGAGGACGGGTAAAACAGCAAAACCGACTCGTCGGTAGTTTAATTTGATTACTATGTTTGACGAGTTTACACAGGTTCTGCCGTGGTACCGTGACGGTCGCAAGGTGTTTGTTGATGCTGCTGCTGAAGGCGTACAACACCCTCGCAAACCGCATCCGCAGCTGTCTGCCTGCCTGCCTGCTTACCTGTCTGTCTTTGTAGTTATTAGCTTCACCACACCTAGTGACTTTGCATAGCGTCCGCCTCAATGCTTTATTGCCGAGGGAAGGTGTTGCACCGCATCTTCGACCCGTACACCCGCACAGTACCGACAAGTGCAGCCAGTGTTTACTCACTTATGGAGTTAGTTGACGTGATTGCGCAAACTTTTGTCATCATGCTAATAAACACATTGAGCCCACGCAAGCGTTGAAGATGATGATGGCAGCCACTTTGGTATTTGCTAATTTTCTGCGCAAATTAGCACCTACAGAAAATAAGTTTTCGTCAGGAATTTCGACGCTTACGAATGACCTTCAGCGGGCCACCGACTATTCTTTTACCATTAATAAATTTCACAGCTCGCGTAAAGCACTAATTGCAGCAGCAAAATGTGAATTTAATGCGCAGCGGGAAAACGTTCGACCCCCGTGAGTGCTAATTACCGAGCTTAACAATGCGGTATTTGGAAAGGCGAAGAACCAGTTGCTAAAACATTCCATTTATAATTCATACTGTTCTGGTTCTAAGGCGACCCGAAGTCTGCGGCTATCACTAACCGGCGCTGTAATCTTCCAAAAGTGCCAGACCAATAAAGTAGAAGAACAGCAAGTAAAGCCCACGGCAGGTTTCAAATTTACCTTCCGAGTCCGGAGCCCATTTATCGTGCAATAATGTGTCCAATTACGACTTACCAGCGAGAAATTATTATTTTCATACCACACCACGCCGACGTCAACCGAATGCCACAGCTCTTTAACCGGTGCGAGACTTTCTTGACATTCCTAACACCTAACAGCAGGTTCAATCGCTGGCCGGGCCCTGGCCCTAGTCCTAGAATCGCGACAAGACCACGCCGATCGAGTGCCTGCCGCTAGTTACTCACATCGCAGTGCCGCGCCGCCGGTTCGCATCACTGTGTGCTGTTTCAGTCAGCCTCGGAATGAATACATTGCCTCCTCCTGTAAGTAACGATACCGCGCCTTCTAATTTACCGGAATGACTTCGCACCGGTGTGATGGTTGAATTATTGCTCTGTGCACAGCGCAAACGTTCAGCGACGATTACCGGCAGTGGCTTTTGGTCCTTGCTCGTTTATGGACTTCCAGTTGACTGTAGAATTGCTTTTAATTAGTATAATCCTCCAAATGGATTTGCGAAAAAATTGAGTTCTAATTATAGTTTTTCGAAAATGTTTGACCTATTGCTTGGGAAAACTATTAGCAGAGAAATTCAATGTTGACATTAAGCCATTGCAAATTATTTTTAAAGTTTTTGTTTTGTTATTTCTGGATTGCCAATAAAATTTGCTTACGTATTCACTTAAAAATATATGCTCTAATTCTAATACATGGTTCGTTGTGTGCTTAAATTATCGAAGTGGTACAGGAGATCTCCTAATAAGGCGATGGGGACGATAAAAGGACGACTGCGATTTCTCAGCTAGCTATCCCCATAAACCCATTAAATTAACTAAAAGAAAACTGATAAAATGCAGTAGGCGTGATAGCACCACTCACCGCCTTATTCGGGGGACTGCTGTTTATGAATATTTTATGAAAACGACTTTTTTGGTCATCACTCAGAAATCACACTATCGTGAAATTTCAATCCCTAACAAGCACACATTTGTCAGTTTGTGAAACAAGAAAAAATATTTTGAAAATGTTCCATAAGGTAAAGTTTTTTTAAGTTTGCTTTGAAATTTTTCGCTTCCATGAAAATTTTTGTGAAAAACTGCTTTCCAGATAATAATTTTACTGGATTCTTGAGAAAACTTAGTTACATTTTCATAATATTTTTTCAAAGATGCTTGGTTCAAGGCTTATGAATTTTTGGAAATAATGTATGTGATGTAAGTGAAGTGAATAAATCGAAAAATGTTGATGTTTTTTGAGACTATAGGTGATCGCGAGTTTTTGAAACATTGATTCATTTTATGAGTCCATTAACTGTTTATGAAGTTTTGGGATCCTTCGATCCAGACCTATGTAGTGATGTTGATAGATAACAGCTAAATAGTTGAATCTAAAGAAAATTTTGAAAATTCATATTTCACAACAATTTTCCTTTTGCTAAAAAAAAGTTAGCGGTTTATTTAGCTAACGGTTTTAAAAATTAGCGAAAACGCTAACCGCTAACCAAAATGTTATCTGAGCTAATTAGCTGTTAGCGGATTAGCGGAATTGTGCTCACCTCTGAATATTATAGATAATGACTAATTCTACAAATACCATTTATACCACTTTTTCAAATTGTGCTTGGCTGGGGGCCAATAATTAAAAGGACAAAATCGAAACCAAAAGAGCATGTCAAGCCTGATCACAGATATTCATAAACTTTGGGTAAAAGGTCGGAAATTTTTTTCTGTTAGCAAAATCACGAGTAAGCTACTTGTAATATCCCGAATATCATCACTTTATTCCTCAAGAGCTAATATGAAAGCTTTCACTAGAGTTCTTCTGAGAAAAAACGGACAAAATAGTAAAGAATGTTTGTTTTAATGAGTAAAAATGGAACTAATTTACATTAGTGCTAAATACGATGTAAAATACGATGAAATGTTGACGAAAAGACAACTAAAATACGTGGAACAGCATATAAATATACGCAGAACCGAAAAAATTCCACAGCATGACAAACTGGAACAAAAACACGAAAAAAAGAAGCCAAAATGGCGACCAAAAATGTAAAAAAGGACGACGAATATACAATAGAAAAATGATGACAACAATAGAAAAACAAATAAATTAACTTAGTTAAAATCATTATACATTAATGATTAAAAGGATTTAGATAATTCATTTTTCCATGTCGAAAAAAAATTCAGCCAAATCGGTCCTCTAAATACACGTAAAAAAGCAAAGCCTTGGGTTCAAACGTCTTTTCTAAGACTTGACCCTTCTTTATTTACAGATTTCACTGCCGACTATTAGAGTACACGATAGTTTCGGGGCTAGTGCAACAATCCTACTGACTCTATCTAGCAGCAGCCGTTTAAATTATTGTATAGCGATGCACTTCCCTTCAGGTGATCCCACTGTTTTTATTGCAAATTTCCAACATGACCACGTATCCTTTGGGCTAAACATTTCTGAAGCTAAAAGTTTCCTGAAAACAAACGAGTTTTTCAGGATTTTTTGATTGCTTTCAAATATTCTACAAATTTATTCCGTACGCACATGCACATTGATGATAACCACAGTGTTATCAAAAAGTTCCGAAGACGTGTCGAATGACAAATGAGATGGTATAGCAAAGGTTCCTTACACCAACAGGTAGATTAAATCGGGTTTTTGTCGTCTTTTCATGATCTTTTTACCATCTTTTGGTCGTATATCCGTCGTCTTTTGACGAACGTTTTCAACGACTTTTGTCGCATTCATTTTTCAGCGGCTTGTTACCGTTTTATTGTCTTTTTTGTTGTTCGTTTGACGTCTTTTCGTCGTTTTTTGCCATCATTTGGTTGTCTGTTTTGTATGTTTTGTTGCCTTTTTAAACATTCTCTTGTCATTTTCTGTTGAGTTTTCGTCAACTTTTCATCATTTTTCCCCAACTTCTCATCACTTTATTCACTTCATCACTTTTTTTTCCCAAGTAACAATTTGGGTTTTATTGCTCTCATGATGGTATTTAAGACCAAACTTGGTCTTGAAGACCACCATAAGAGTACAATAAAACTCACATTGTTGCCTGGGTTTTCATCGCATTTTCGAGACGTTTTTACGCTGTGTTGTCACCGTCTCTTGGTTGTCTTTTTTCGTATTTTATTTCATTACTAAAATAATATGAAGGCTTAAGGGGCTATCATACAGCTGGGAGGCCTATCAAATTGCTTTAATTTTTTTAGAGAGAACCTTTCAACTGAGTAAATTTTTTTAGAGAGAACCTTTCAACTGAGTTATTTGTTTGCTCTCGTAAGCCACTATCTAGCTCCTCCTCGCCGCAGTCAGACGACGAGAACGATGGCCATACCTAGAAATACGTCATTTACATATCGGGACTAGAACTGAGAGAATAAAACAAAATGATAGATTAGACTATCTAATATAAAGGGTGCGGTAGTAGTTTAGTTTGTAAAACACTCGGGTACCAACCGAAAGAGCGTGAGTGTGAATCCCACCCGCCATTGAACGACCCAATATATTTTTGGCATATATATCGAAAAACTCCTTAAAAAAGATACCGGGGCTGCTATGCTAGGAGGTGCGAACTTGAGCGTCTATTCCTCATGTAAGGGGCGGCTCAAACAGCGTATGCTTCGGAGCGACCGGCAGAATATGAAACACTGTATCCCGCGCTGCTATACCTATCTATGACAGACCTATCAGCGGGAGGCAAGCAAAGCAAAACCGTGGGATTAAACGTCCTTCCTAAGACTTGACCCTTCTTTATCTAGAGACTGCGCAGCCGACTATTAGAGTACAGGACAGTTACGGGGCTAGTTCAAAAATCCTACTGACTCTATCTAGCAGCACCGCTTAGCCGAGATTCGAACATACGACGACTGGCTTCTTAGACCAGCATCGTACCTTGAAACAAACTAAGCGGCTAATCAGAGGGAGGCAGGTATTGCAATTACTGTAAGATAGCCAAAATGAACAACGAAAATGGAAATACGGAACGGATCAATTGGTATAGGACACGGCAAAGAACATGGAAACGATTGATATGTAACAAACTTGGAAACTTGGTACCTGGAATGTTCGAAATCTTCATGAACCTGCACGGGCTGGCTTGCTGGCTCGAGAGCTATATCGACTCGGAGTGGAGATCGCTGTTATTCAGGAAGTTCGGCGGCCAAATTCCGGAGAAAGGGAGTTCCGTGCAGTAGATCCTATTGCAGGCACTTCTTGCAAGTACCACATCTACTACAGGAATGACAGAACATGGAGTAGGTTTCGTAGTGTTAAGAAAGCAAGAGCAATGAAGGAACGCAAAAACAATGAGAGTAACAGTGGAGGTGTGTAGCCTTAGACAGAAAGCGATTGATCAACGAATCGCATAACAGCAGAAAAGAAAAGGAATAAGATGCAAGTGGCTTGTAGAGGAATATCCATAATACTATTGAAACAACTGCAGGAGAGGTGGTTAACACGACGCGTGGAAGACTGCGTGGTAGCTGGTTTGATGCCGACTGCCAGAGAGTGGCTGATGAGAAGAACCAGGTCAGGAGTCGCATGCTCACTGCGAAAGCAGAACAGAGAAAGCTATAAAGAGACTAGAGCTGTGTAACAAAGAGTTCAATGTCTAAAAAACGCGAGTACTGTCGTGTCCAAATACCTTTTAACGACACTGTTAGGTTCGGGTACAAAACGCGATCGATTAAATGAGTTACCATCGGGTTAATCATTATGTAACGATATTAATAAAGTTATCTCTTGTTACACTTCGAAGGATACAGACGTATTTTAGTTACCTTTATCACCAACCCTATGTGTGATACACATTAGTGGCGACGAGAATTTTAAGAACCCGCGAAGTGAAGATTAAGTCAAGTTTTTTTTAATAGTGGTTTAAATTTTGTTTTAAAGTGTGCTATTTCGCTAAGCCGATTGGTTTGCTAAGGATTGAAACTGTAAATCGTTGGACACGTGTGTTTCTGATCGGTTTCTGAGCCGCTGCAGGATACCCTTTGAGCGCGCTAGTTCAAACACGAAGTACGTAGGAAAAATTGTAAGTCGGATAAAACTTTCCTTATCTTGGTGGCAAAAGAAAGCATATGGAAACCATATCAAATTAATACAGATAATATATTGAATATAGATTGAAAGCCATCACGTTTTACATATCGGCATTATCAATCTATTGTCTGCTATTATAATAGGATTCATCATCAACTTTTGTACAGTGAAAGCTACCATTTGTGAGAAGTGAGTGGCTTGACTTAACCAAATCTCTATAATCTGTCTTTGAGTACCGGTTACAATAGTTACAATAAGTCGATTCGAGCAATTTGCATCGACGACCGTTGTCTGGTTAAGTGCGTCATCACTTTGTTGAATAGAACAATCAATACTGGTTGCTAACTCACTTTCGTTTGCTCATATCAGGACTCGTTTTGGAAAAAATAGTTAATACTAAACAGTATGACTACTTTCATTGGATCGGTTGAACCGTACGTGCCAGGAACGTCTTTCAGCGATTACGCAGAGCGTTTACATTATGTATTCAACTATAATAACGTCCCAGTTGCCAATCGCAAATCGCTTTTTATAACGGTTAGTGGTGCAGCTGTATTCGCTGAGTTAAAAAAACTTTATCCGGGAACCAACTTAGATACACTGCAGTACAATGATATTATTCTACGACTAAAAACGAGATTCGATAAAACGGACGGAATGATGATTCGGAAAGCAATGTTCTACGAACGGAGTCAGCGAAAAGATGAAAATGCTGAGGATTTCATCTTGGATGTAAAATTGCTTGCAGAAAACTGTGGTTTTGGCGAACTGAAGGACATGTTAGTTAGAGATCGTTTAGTATTTGGAACGTGTGACAAAAAGTCACGAGACAGGTTAATGGAAGAAGATGAACCCAGTTTGCAAGAAACTGAGCGCGTTTTAATTGCAAGAGAACAATTGGCAAAGAGATCTCTGCTATTGGATCAACCAACTGAAAGAGTTAGTGCAATTGATAGATTAGGAGAACGTAGTCGGCGAGATCAGTTCCAGCATAGATCACGAGAATATAGAGGAGATAAAAAGGGACAATTTTCCTGACAGATGGCAACGTGATGAATATCCGTATCCACAACGGAATCGTAGTCGTTCATCATCCAGACAGAGTTGGCGGAATGGAAACGTGCTATGCAGTTTTTGTAAGATGCGTGGACATGTACGTAAGAATTGTTTTAAGCTGCAGCGATCACGGCAGTCGGTTCGGTTCTTGGACGATTCTGTGGAATCTCCGTCAACGAGTTCAAACTTTAAGCGTATTGACCGAGCCCAGACAAGTGACTCTGAGGATGATCTGGAATGCATGACGATTACCGCTGGAATGAAGGTAAATGATCCTGTTTTTATTAATGTTTTAATAAATGGCAGAGGTTTTCGTATGGAAGTTGATACAGGCTCAGCAGTTTCCGTAATAAGTGAACCAATTTACAATATGTATTTTAAATATTTGACGCTTTTGAAATGTAATAGAAAATTATCAGTGGTAGATGGTACTAGGTTAAACATATTGGGCTATATATATGTTGAAGTTTCACTTAATAATAAAATAGGAAAAGTAACGCTTATTGTGTTGGAAGGGAAAAGTCTTTTCGCTCCATTAATTGGTCGCGATTGGCTTGATGTCTTTTTTGAGAATTGGCAGTCAAATTTTCAAAATTCGGCTGCAGTAAACAATTTAAAATCAAACAATGAAAAACAAAACACAATTGACGAAATTAAACAAAAATTTGATACTGTTTTTAACAAAGATTTTTCCAAGGCTATTTTGGGGTTTCAAGGTGAACTTATATTAAATTTATTTTTTGAAAATCGACCGATTTTCAAAAAAGCCTACACTGTGCCACTTCGTATGAAGAACAAGGTAGTTGCTCATTTAGACTATTTGGAAGATAATGGTATTATAACCCCGATAAAAGCGAGCGAATGGGCCTCCCCTGTAATTGCAGTAGTAAAAAAAGATAACGATATACGATTATGTATTGATTGCAAAGTTTCAATTAATAAGCTTCTTATACAGAATACTTACCCGCTCCCACTAGCTCAAGACATTTTTGCCACACTAGCAGGAAGCAAGATATTTTGTTCGCTAGATTTAGCTGGAGCCTATACTCAATTAGAGCTGTCAGATAGATCTAAAAAGTACATGACAATAAATACGATTAAAGGACTTTACACCTATAATAGGCTGCCGCAAGGTGCTGCGTCGTCTGCAGCTATTTTCCAGCAGGTCATGGACCAAGTACTTCAAGGCATCGATGGAGTGTCTTGCTACTTAGATGACGTACTGGTAGCTGGCTTTAGTTTCGAAGACTGTAAGAAAAAGCTTTACCTGGTATTAAATCGATTAAAAGAGGCAAATATCAAAGTAAAATTAAATAAATGCCAATTTTTTGTGGAGCAACTACCCTTTTTGGGTCATATTATTAGCAAAGACGGTTTGCTGCCATCGCCAGATAAAATTGATACTATTTCCAAAGCGAAAGCTCCAAAGAACCCCAGTGAATTAAAAGCATTTCTTGGACTAATAAATTTTTATAACAAATTTATTCCGAATCTTTCAACTAGGCTTGCTTGTTTCTACAATCTTCTGAAGAAAGAAGTCCAATTTAATTGGGACGCTACATGCGATGAACAGTTTGAAAAATGCAAACAATATTTATTGCAACCAACAGTGCTTGAATATTTTGATCCCAGTAAAGAAATTATTGTTGTTACTGATGCTTGCGGATACGGGTTGGGGGGTGTGCTGGCACATGAAGTGAATGGTTTAGAAAAACCGATTTCTTTCGCTTCATTCACCTTAACTGACGCACAGCGGAAATATCCCATTTTACATCTCGAGGCCCTGGCAGTAGTTTGTTGTATAAAAAAATTCCATAAATACCTGTATGGTCAACATTTTGTAATTTATACTGACCACAAACCTCTTCTAGGGATATTTGGAAGAGAAGGAAAGAATTCGATATTCGTAACACGTTTGCAGCGATATATTATGGAATTATCAATTTACAATTATGAAATACGGTATAGGCCTTCGAACCGAATGGGAAATGCAGATTTCTGCTCCCGCTTTCCTCTTTCTCACACAGTTCCGCAAGATCTTGATAAAGATCAGGTAAATAGTCTAAATTTTTCTAAAGAGATGCCTATGGATTTCAAACTCATTGCAAGTGAAACAGTAAAAGATAATTTTCTTTCAAAAATAATAGGTTTTCTTTCTCACGGATGGCCGAATCACGTGGAACGTAATTTGAGGAATGTTAAAGCACAAGCCCACGAATTTGAACTTTCTGAGGGTTGTTTATTGTTTCGCAATAGAGTAGTTGTGCCAAAATCTCTACAACAAAACACTCTCACGCTTTTACATTCAAATCATGACGGTATCGTTAAGATCAAACAGCTAGCACGCCGAACAGTTTTTTGGTATGGCATAAACGTTGATATAGAACGTTTTGTAAAACACTGCGAAATATGTAACCGTACATTGGTAACACCGAAAAACGCTACAGATTCTTCGTGGATACCTACAAGTCGACCATTCTCTAGGGTGCATGCCGATTTCTTTCATTTTGGGGAAAAGATATTTTTGCTAATAGTAGATAGCTACTCAAAATGGTTGGAACTCAGCTATATGAAATATGGTACTGACTCACAGAAAGTAATAAAACAATTTATTACTGTGTTTGCTCGTTTTGGACTCCCAGATGTGCTTGTAACGGATGGGGGACCACCATTTAATTCTTCTGAATTTGTCAGTTTTATGCAAAGACAAGGAATAAACGTTATGAAAAGTCCACCTTATCATCCTGCGAGCAACGGGCAAGCAGAACGGTGTGTGCGTACTGTTAAGGAAGTGCTAAAGAAGTTTTTGTTGGAATCACAAATGAAGCCTTTAAGTGTTGAAGAGCAGATTGACTATTTCCTCATTAATTATAGAAATGGCTGCCTGACGAAAACAGGAATTTCTCCAGCAGAGCACATTTTGTCGTTTAAACCAAAAATTCTCTTGGATCTTATAAATCCTAAAAACTACTACAAAAATTATCTGGTTTCTAGTCCTACCGATTCAGCGCAAGTATTAAATCCCAAAGTTGATCGCATAGATAAATTTCGAAATTTAACACCCGGCGATAAACTGTGGTACAGAAACCATAGAATTAAAGACGCAGAAAGATGGTTAGAAGCAAAATTTGAGAAGAGGTTATCACTAAATGTTTTTCAAGTATCGGTTAATGGATACATTTTATCCGCTCATCGGGATCAGCTAAGAATACAAGAAAAAGAAAAATCAGTCAACAGAAAAATGGTATATATTAATTTAAAAAGAGGGCGGGAGGATGAAGAAGAACCGAGTCTATTAGAAATTCCAAATGAAACCTCTTCCAACCGTTCTCGTCGGAGAACGGATAATACACAATCTAATAATCTAATTACAGGCATTAGAAGGTCCGAGCGCTTGAGGAAGAAACGACTGCAGAATGGTCCCAGTTCAAATAGATCGTCGACGTATATACCGGCATAATAATGATTTACTAGTTTAGGCATATACCATCGTATTATTTTTAGTATGAAGTACATACTTTCGAATTCTCTAATTGATAATGATTGCTTACCTGTTAGAATTATCATAAAAATGCACGGTAATTTGTATATAATATTAAATATCATTAGCATATACATTTTGAAGGAATTTTAAGATTTTCGCCTATTGATAATGATTAGGTCTCGAGTTTTTATTTGATAAAAAAATATTTTATAAATTTAGGAAAAAATGAATAAATTTGTCTACAATCAAACAGCTTAAAGGATGGAGGACTGTCGTGTCCAAATACCTTTTAACGACACTGTTAGGTTCGGGTACAAAACGCGATCGATTAAATGAGTTACCATCGGGTTAATCATTATGTAACGATATTAATAAAGTTATCTCTTGTTACACTTCGAAGGATACAGACGTATTTTAGTTACCTTTATCACCAACCCTATGTGTGATACACATTAAGTACTAAACACAATTCGCCGGCGCAGATGAACGATTCACGACACACAGAGTTTCTGCAAAATGGTGAGGTGTAGGAATTTTGCTATGCCTGTAATGTGCAAATGACAAAACGGTGAAGGCAGCCAAAAGGAAATAATTCACCGTATCATTGTCAGAACAAATGCCAGAGGAGTAGATGAACGCATTTGGCCTGCTTTCAAAAAAGACATCAAGTCGAGTGTAACAACTATCAAGGCATTATATTGCTCAATTCAGCCCATAAGGTTCTCTCCCGTATCCTGTTCTGTAGACTGAAGCCGTTAACAGAGTCCTTTGTTGGCAATTACCAAGCTGGTTTTCATGAGGGTCGCTCCATGACGGTCCAGATTGCAGACTCATAATCTGTTTGTAGACTTTAAGGCGGCGTACGATTCAGTAAAACGACATGAACTGTGACAAGAACATGGTTTTTCGACGAAACTAATTACGCTGATTCATACGACGTAGGATGGGTCAAAATCATGTTTCAGAATAACGGGTGAAACATCAGTCACTTTCGTGATGTTGGTTGGTATGAAGCAAGACGATGCACTCTCTAATCTGCTATTCAGCATTGGGTTGGGAGGTACAATACGAAGAGAAAACGTGTAAAGGAACGGAACTATCATCACGAGATTTCACACACTTGTTGCATTTGCGGATGTCGTCGATATAATCGGAATCAACCGCATAGAAGTGCAAGTGGTCTACAGACCTTTTAAATTGGAAGCATCGATATTGGGACTTACCATTAATACAGCCATACTGAACGCTGAAGAAAGCTGCTGTTAGGGGTATTTGAGCGTAGAACTCTACAATCAATACTTGATGGCAAAATGGAAAATGGAATGTGGCGCGGACGCGTGAACCACGAACTGTATCAAGTATGCAAAGTTGCTGATATAATGAAGGTAGTACAATGTGGTAGGCTGCAGAGAGCTGGGAACGTGACCAGAATGCAAGTTTGCAGTTTTGCAAATCATTTTACAAATTACCTTATTACTTTTCTTGAAAAAATAAATATCTTTTTCAATCATTTAAACATCAACAACATTCATAAAGCATTGATCCAATCTTGATAACTGACAAACCTGCACAAACGGAGGAAAGAAAATACTTCCCTTCATGATTAATTGTGCCGTTGAAAGTTGCGAACGCCGCCGTACAGCCGCCGCATTCCATCGGCGGCGGTCACATCTGATTATTTCAACAGCGACACAATCTCGCGAGACCAATTCCGATTACCAAATGAGCCTGGAATTGCGAAATATGTTTCACCACCAGTGTAGTAGGTACAATCTGTTCCAACCGGCTGGCACTGGCACAGAGGCTGCAATAGCAGCCCGGGCTGCCGTGTGTCGTCAAAAATGGCCACAGCGGAAGAAATCCACACGCATGACATGGCATTCCGACTTGGGCCGGCGGGCCGGCGGTCACGGCCATGTCGGTAGAGGGTAGGAAGAAAAATCACTCTCTTCCGCCAGACGATGACGACGACGACGACGACGACGGGTTGGTGTGAAGATTCGACGCCTCCCACCGTGGACAGACCGTGCAGGGAGGTAACCACAGGAGACGCAAGGTAGCCTACTACCGCTGCTGCCTGGCTGACGGTTGCCTTAGGTAGATTGTTATTAAGTTAACCGAAAGAGAAAGTGGTCGGATATTACCGCATAGAGACACAAGCGGTTAAACCGGTCCCGATGGAACCAAAATACCGGCTCCATCACCAGCACCGGTTGGCTGGCAGTCCCCGAATGAGCTGCACCGTCCTTTTATCTGCACCCGAAATAGATGCAAGATGGTTTGCAGTGCACCAGTAAAGTACGAAGTTGATTTCGGGCAGACGTTGTTGAGAAAATGGAAAAAAGGATGAGTTAAGTTCATTGCAAAGTAGTTACCGTGAATCGCTTAAAAATGAGAATTAATCGGGTTTAGCTTGTTTAGCTATGTTTACCGTGACCACTTTCAAGGGAAACGACAGATAAGGAAGCTGGGTAATTTTTAATATTCTACGGCAGTGCACGATTTCCGTTTACAAGCTCGATTGTACATGTGAGGTGAAATTCGTTCGCTCAGCAACTAATCCGTTGCAGGTTAAATTTGTAAAGAAAAACTGTCTAAATATGAACAAGTGTTGCTCGGTTTGGGAATGGCCGATTAATAAGCCTTCAACTAAAAGAGTCCAAGACATTCACGCATTCGTGCAGAAAACGTTTCGTGTTTTTGGAATCCATTAACTCATCCCCTGCTTCAGGAATGTACACAATCAGCTAATGGCTCTTTTACTACTGCCCGGAACAGCAATGGAAACAATCGAGCTCAGCGTGCGTTCCATGACCGGACCGGACCCCGGGTGTCGACTGGTGTGGGACGTTTTCTTTAATTTTCACACACAAAAGCAATCTCATTACGCGCGGAAACGAAAATGTTTCTGCTAGCCCCGAGGACAAAATTCCTTGCCGCCTTTTGCGATTGATGCTGGCTGTAGATGGAATTGAGCAAATCTCATCACACAAAAAAGAGGCGGCTATACTAAAGGTAATTCTCCTGAGGCATAATCCGGTTAGAAATCACGAAAAAATAATATCAACAACACCCGAAATGATGCTGTTAATGTGAGGGCTCAGAGGCCAACCTAATAACTAGAAGCGACAATGGAATATTTCCGATTGCGTGAGGCTGTGAGTCACCCACCCAAAGCGAATCTTTGAAGCTGGGAGCAAATCAGTAAATATTGCGCAGTAACAGGTTGAAGGCAAATTTTTTACGCTCTTAGCTCTCTGTTTAGGAATTATTCACGTGTTTCAACCTATAAGTTCTATGAGTTTCTTAGAACTTATTCACATTATATGCACGATATCAAAATACGTGCAATAATTGCTAGATAAATCGTAACTAATCCATTTGCCATTAATGGACAAGTTGTCGGATCAAGAAAGCTGCGTAAAGTTCTCCTTGTTATTCTACACCTCTGATTATTTTTTTCTTATAAATTAAAGACATTCGCTTCATGTAATACGAACAAAAGCAATCAAAACACAGCATTGGATTTAGGATTAACGTTCAGCTACTTCATGGCTAGCAATTTCACACGATTCGTACATTCTTGTGCCATTGCATCACATTGTGTCATCCAACAAAACACCAACTTCGATGGACGTGACTATTGCCGTATCTGCTCAAGCTGCCACCATCAAAGTCTCCAATCCTTGGAGTTTGATCAGGTCTTCGCGTGTGTGTGCACCGTCTAAGGCCGTCGACAAGCCGTCAAGCAGTTGGTGGTAGGTTAGGCAGGTACCCACTTTATTCTGCGAACGAGCACCCAATCAAGCTACGGGCATATTCAAGTGCACGACAGGCCATCGGACGATGTGAATTCCGTGCGGCAGTTTACCGGTAACTGCGCCTTCTTACACAGCGAAACATGTGCGGCACCTTAAACCAACCACCCGTCCAGTCCAACACAGCATTCCTTCCTGATCTTTATGACCCGGCATTATGAGTCTCAGTTCTGTTCTAAGAAAACCACTCTGTTGAGGACTGTAGACAACACAGTGGCGGTCATTCGGCTCGATCATGCAATCGTTGATGTGATATTTCCTTACAATTGATGTCATTTATTGTAGTTTTGAGCCTTTGGAAACAGTTACGGTTTATGCAAACAGTAGAAAACACAACCGACTATCCGTCTGTAATTGCGACTTATTGTGATCATTTGACGTAAAACTTTCAAACCGGCAAAACTGGCCCGGACAACTCGGACCAATTCGAAGCACACACTAACTAGGATAATAACTTCGGACCGTAAACAACAATTTAGATTTATCTACACTGACTGTTGCCGCAGTCCGGTAGCACAACCGGTAATCGCGCGCGTGTATGTTTGAATGTTTGCGTATAATTAGACCCTCATATGCCTCCAGCAGCAGCAGCTAGTGTTGTTGGTTACTTGCGCATGTTAAAGGAAAGTGAAAGGATTTTGTTAAACTGCAGGAATACATAGCTGCCTGTGCTTACTGCCCTCGGCTGTCCGTCGTCGAATGCCTTCCCATTGTGCCTGATTGCTGAAATCCTACTGGCTTCTCGAGGACAAAGCATGTCGTCATGTGTAGGTACTGTAATTTCAAGATTCCAAACAGCGGTGTCATTCCGGGGATGGCGGCTGGCGCAAGCAACCAGCGGCGCAGCGCTGGCAGCGTGATAAACAATCAATGTCTGACCATAATTGCTGATGCCATAACGTTTCTGTTGGTACAAAGCTTGTAATGTAATCTTCTGAAAGTTTATGGTACATTACCCGTTTTAAGCCTTTTACGGTGGTACTTTTTTGTGGTTTCTCCTCGTTTAGCTAAGACTGGATCCTGTTTCAAACCGCATTGCCTCCGATATACAAAGTTTCACGCGCAAGCTCACACCAGCTAACTAATGTGAACACTTGCAAGAACGTTTTGAAGGTAATCCTCTCCCGTATTTATATTTATCCGATTACCGATGATACACAGGTGCCAGGTGGAATGCTGACAAACCAGCTCTCGAGAACAACCATGACATGGATAGTAAACTAGATCACTGGAAATCGCGTGGTGGAAATCGATTTTACGCGTTCAGTTTGCGACCCATAGATGAGACTAATCCCCGATTGAATGTTCGCACTTTACATATGTTGGTTCAAGACGATAGGTTGCAAAATTATTTTATTAAGCTCATAAAATTATATTCAGTGATTGGCTTACTGGAACAAATGTAATTGGATCGACGCGGAATTTTATTCAACGCAGCGTCAAAGTTGCAGTGTCGTAGTATTGATATTCTGCAATTGCTCTTTTTCGTATAAGAAGTTTACCATAAATTAATACAGTGAAAAGGTATCAATTCTATCTACCAGTCTAAGATTAAAGTACCTTCACAAAGTCTTTGTTGCCTGTGAATAGCTAGAAGCTGCCTGAGCTATGCAGTCCTCAGTCAAGTTGTTATTAGAGTTTCGAAAAATGCTCACCCCCAGAGGTCTCTGCTAGCCTAAGCATCAACATACAATAACTGTCTTGTTCCATCCAATAATTTTTTAACTGAAAAAATAAATATGGCAAAAGGAAAAACTCACCGGCCAGGTTTAGTGCCTTTCGGGATATTTGGGAGCAGTGCATATGGTCTTACCTGTAAAGAAATAAAAAGAGATAAGTACGGTGAATATTACAAGATTGCCTGCAAAGCATGTAAGCTATGTTCAAGAATACAGAAACTATAGAGGTAAAGTACCGAGTGACAGGTCGCCGACACTGGAGAACTA
Organism: Sabethes cyaneus; assembly: GCF_943734655.1. Taxonomy (NCBI): domain Eukaryota; kingdom Metazoa; phylum Arthropoda; class Insecta; order Diptera; family Culicidae; genus Sabethes; species Sabethes cyaneus. Next base: position 23,974,659 of record NC_071355.1, read on the forward strand.
AATGCCGGAGTTGGTATTTTGTAATGATGTTTTCCATTGAATTGTCACAATGAAAACCTACGATGAAAGGTTATAAAAATGAAATTTTTCAACGAAGTTGAAGTCTTTATATTTAAGCCTCTTATATTCGAAGTGTTTACTTCTGAGATGGCTTGCTCTGTAAGGGGGGGATGTAGTGTCCCTAGCCGGCGCGTCCACGTCGTTAACATAATCTAAACCCGGATTTTTGTCAGGGAATATATAGTCCGAGTGGACTGGTAGTCATCCACGACCCGCACATTAGCTCAATGCTATAGTTTTACAGTTTACAGTTTTACAAATCAACAGAACGTTCACGGTCGCCTCGAATTTTGCTTGGCAGAGGTGTTACAGTTAAATTATCAAAATAGGTGCATGTGAGGTGAATTCATGTGAATAAATAAATTAATTAGTCTTAATACTCTGAACCTACCGATTCTTTTTTGGATGAAAAAAAGTCTTAGGATAGCTCGCCGTGACCTACAGTTGTTTAAAAATTAGTCATTTAGTGAGGAAAGTGCCCACTGAAGCGGAAAACTTCAAGCAAAGACGCGTCATGGTGGAATCGAAAGCTTGAAAAGCTTAGAAAATTGACTAGGAAACTTTTCAACAAGGCCAAGGCTACTTCTGATTGGACTAATTATAGAGAATGTCTAACAGAGTACAATTGAGAAATCCGTAAATCTAAAAGAAGGGATTGGAGGAATTACTTGCGAGCAAGTTGACAGCTTGCCTGTTGTAGCAAGACTTCACAAAGCCCTTTCAAAAGATCACACTAATGCACTTGGAAACCTAAAAAATAAGCATGGCCAGTTTACAACCGATTCTCAGGAGTTGCTTAGTATCATGATAGACACACACTTTCCAGGCTCAATTCAAACGTCTTCCGATGACGCACAGGGCTTCAACGCAGCTCAGTTTAGTTCAACTAGGGACGAAGATGGAGTTCAAGAATTAGCCAGTGCTATTTTCACGGAGTCGAGAGTTGAGTGGGCAGTGGATTCTATAAGTCCCTTCAAGTTTCCAGGATTAGATGGAATTTATCCAGTGCTATTACAAAATGCAAGGATATCACGGTTGCTCTTCGTACATAGATGTTTAGGGCAAGTTTGATACTAGGATACATTCCTAAGAAATGGCGAGAAGTCCGGGTTATCTTCATTCCTAAAGCGGGGAAACGTGACAGGACAAATCCCAAAGCATACAGACCAATCAGTCAGACATCTGTGATATTCATGGATCTTCAGATCAAATTATCATGTTTGAAAAGAAGACCTTTGAACAAATTCCAGTTTGCCTACCAAGCAGGAAAATCAACTGAAACAGCACTTCATACGTTGATTTCAAAAATAGAAAAGTCTTTTGACAATAAAGAAATCTCACTTGCAGCTTTTCTTGATATTGAGGGAGCATTTGATAATGCCTACCACAATTCAATTCACAAAGCCATGGAGAAACGGGGTTTTGACAGGTGCATTTCCAGTTGGATACATGCTATGCTAACCAACCGCACAATAACTACAAAACTGGGAGGATCTACTTTAACGACAAAACCAACTAGAGGTTGCCCTCAAAGGGAGTCCTATCTCCTATGCTGTGGTCCCTAGTAGTCGATGATCTTCTAAATAAATTGGCTGAAAAAGGCTATGAAGTCATAGGATACGCTGACGATATAACAATTTTAGTAAGGGGAAAGTATGAACATACTATTTCCAATATAATCCAGTCTGCCCTGAACTACACACTTAAATGGTGTGACTTGGAAGGACTAAGTATTAACCCTTCTAAAACAGTCATAATACCATTCACAAGAAGAAGGAAATACAGTATTGCAGCTCTGCAGCTGAAAGGGAAGTCCAATTGCAGCTATCCAAACGTACAAAATACTTGGGTGTTATACTTGACCATAAGCTAAATTGGAACAATCATCTAGAGTATGCAATCTCAAAAGCAAACAATGCTCTTTGGGTTTGCAGCAATACATTTGGCAAAAAGTGGGGCTTAAAGCGAGGATGATTCACTAGATCTATTCGGCAATTGTGAGACCCAGACTAACATATGCTTCGCTATTGTGGTGGCCTAAAACTACACAAATAACAGCTCAAAAAATGCTTGGAAAGCTACAACGTATGGCGTGCTCTTCAATAACTGGAGCAATGACCAGCACATCTTCCAAAGTTCTAGATGCTCTTTAATATCTTCTACCGTTGCACCAATTCATACAACTTGAAGCAGAAAAAGGTGCTCTTAGGCTTGGGCATGTTAAACATTTTCAAGATGGGGATCTCAATGGTAGGTGTCCATCCTCCGAGATTTTCAACTGAACACCCTGGTAATCATGAACGAAGACTGGATGGAAACTAGGACAAACTTCGCTATACCCTTCAAAGTAAACGAAACCGATCGCTGATTATGGGAAGAAGGTGGTCCTAAGACTCGTCCGGGATCACTCCTGTTTTACATCGATGGTTCTAAAATTGGCAAATCTACAGGAGCTGGGATTACTGGACCAGGAATCGACATATCAATTCCAATGGGACAGTGGCCCACAGTCTTCCAACTCCAAGCAGAAATACATGCCATATCAACTTGTATAAACATTTGCTTGACTAGGAAATACAGACATGCCAATATCTGTATTTTCTCCGATAGTCAAGCAGCTCTAAATGCCTTAAAAGCATACACATGCCAGTCAAAGCTGGTTTGGGAATGCATCCTCTCCCTAAGACAACTGCCTTTAACTAACAATGTTAATTTATACTGGGTACCCGGTCATGCCGGTATAGAAAAAAATGAAAAGGCGGATCTCTTAGCGAGAATTGGCTCCTCAACTGAATTCGTTGGGCCTGAGCCATTCTGCGGGGTGTCTACAGCCTACGTAAAAGCTGAGCTCAAAGTCTGGGAATCATCAACGATTGATGCCAACTGATGCAAAAGCATCACACGCAGCTTAATCAGTTTGAATAAAGTGGATCTGAGTACGCCGACCGGTCTTTTAACCGAACACTGTCCGAGCAGATATCACCTTAAAAATATAGGTAAGCTGACAGATGATATATATCGATTCTGTAATTTTGAGATCGAGACTTCAGAACATATACTGTGTCAATGCAGCGCTCTAATTCAACGAAGACTGCGTATTCTCGGAGAAGGTGTTCTAACGCCTAGTGAGATATGGTCTGCTGAAACAAAAGAGGTACTGAAATTCATTAAGGAAGTCATACCTTCTTGGGGGAAATGTAAATTCATAGGGCGACCAACACTCTGACTCATAGTGATGGAACGAATTGATTATGCAAGCAGCAACTCGGAGTATACCACAATAGATCTAACTAATGGTCGCAGTGGTTCAGGCTCCCATAAAAAAACGACATTAATGAATTACGTTGAAACTATACCTATTCGAGAGATGATTTTCATACCAATTGATTGAATAACCTTTACTGAATCTCTGAGTGCTTGTTGGTCTTAATAAAACGCTTTTAAATTTGAGTTATGGTCGCGAGAAATGATGAGATTGCTGCGGCTTATTTCGGCATTGTGGCAGACACTACACTGTGTGGTTTGAATTTCTGGCAGGCCGAACGCACCTGTACGGTACAAAACCATAACAGTTATAATGCAATCCCCCGAATAACTCAATAACTAATCGAAACCGATCGCAGATTATGGGAAGAAGGTGGTTCTAAGACTCGTCCGGGATCACTCCTGTTTTACACCGATGGTTCTAAAATTGGCAGACCGCAATTTTTTAGCTCCGTAATTAACAATAAAGCAGATTTTTGGCATATTGTTGGGGCTTATCAAAGGCTTATCGCCTACCAAAAACCAACTATATCTATTTGAAGAAGCCTGAGAAATTGCGATGAGCAATGAGCATCTCCCAAGGGCTTATTCGGTGGATTGCTGTACTTCAACAACGGACCAAAATGGAGTCAGATGGTTTATGTGTCGGTGTTTCTCAAGGGTTGCCTACATACCGGCTCATTGAAGATAACTAGTTTTGCAGTGACAACAGCTTGCTACTAGCGCTAGTGTACATTAAATCGTCTATGTACACTAGCGTCAGAAGCAAGTGGTTGTCACTCAAAAACTAGCTATTTCTACATGTTAGAAGCGTTCCAGGCGCATCTGCCTCGCATATTTGTAGTAGTGTAAATGGAGTGTTCCTTCTTGATTAAAGAAGTAGAATTGTTCTGTGATACTGTATTAACAGCTGCTTAATTTCTAGAATAGGTGAACGTGAACATAATTGTGTGTTTTCCAAACCATCATCGAAAGCGGATACACGTAAGCGATTGCTACTATTTTTTCGGTTTAATTACGTGCTAGTGGAGAAATATAAAGCCCCTGTAGCGTAGGGACTACCAATTTTTAAACAGCACACCATTTTTTTAGAGAATGCTTCAATCTGCAAATATAAATTTTATTTTTTTTCCATGTGCGCACTCATTACTGCGACCAGTAGTAGTAGTATCGCCCGGGTATTTGCTGTATGACCGGCACTGCATTTCTTTTTGCTATAATCGCTATTGAGTGAGCGATATGCTTATTTTAAATTGTATGCGTGCTTGCGTGTATTGGGGTTTACCCTTCCTTCAAAGCTTGATCTACTTTACCCACTTATTCCTCGCTGCCAGCACTATCCCATATTATAGCCGTCCCTGGCGAAGACTCATTCGTACCTCTGACCAGTACACTTAACTATAGGATGGACATTTGCACTGTCAAGAGCAGGGCTTCGACCGATCCTTTTTTCTACCGCAGTCACACCAACGCGCATTCAAGTTCACACCGTCCGTTTAGAGGTGGAATACGAACGCTATGCATAACACAACTGGCAGTTTGCTCAGTCAAACGCCGATGGCACACAGCAGAACGAACGTGTTCTAGAGCTTTTTGACATTTTCGTTTCGATCAAGTTGCCTTTACCGTTTGAAGCAGCGAATGACTGCAAAACAGTCAAATGACTGGCAATCACCATGCTAACGAAAAGCAACCGCACAATCGTATGATTCAATACTACAAAAAAACAACCACTACATGTGCATGGAAGAAGTCGGTCGGACTCTGTCCAACACAAACGAATATTTTGCTTGCGTCGGACCGACGTCCGGGTGACAAACTATTACCGTGAGCAGACGATTTGGAGACAAAAAGAGAAACGAAAAAATACGTCACCGTATGCTTCCAGTCAGTTTGCAGTTTATATTCTCAAAGCGCAAAGCAAAACGGGAGATCGACTGTTTGCTTTTGCTGAGATGCCGCATGAATTGTAAGACGGGAGCAGCGCAAGCGGCAGAATGACTGAATTCAAAAAACAGTCAAATGATCGTTCAAAAAGCGGAGTTTGAATGCGGAAAGTTCGCATTCACGGCAGTCACATTCAACCTTTTCAAGCCCTGGTCAAGAGGCTTCAGAGGGTAAATATAGAATTTAGCACGAAGGAAGGGTAAATGGAGGGGCCTGATAATAAACCCATGCTAAAGTCACTTGACATCGAATGGCTTGATTCTACTAAGATTCTAACCCACGACCACTCGCTTGTCAAAGCAGACTCGGTAACCTTGCGGCTACGGAGCCCCCCAAAAATTTTATTATAATCAACGTTTTGCTAATTGAGGTTATTTCTTACAATTTTGGTGAATTTTCTAGTTGGGTTTGGATCGTTTCACTTCCTCGACACAGTATCTCAAATCTAATAAACAATTCTAGGTTAGATCATGCTCTGTTGCTCAGCATTAATTTTACTTACTCCTAATTACAATGCAGGTAAATTAGACCCTCCGTTGTCGCCAGATTGCCGAGTCTGTTTTGACAATCGAGTGGTCATGGGTTCGATTCTTAGTAGGATCAGGCCATTCGATGTCAAATGACTTTAGGATGGGGTTATTCTCAGGCCCCTCATTACCCTCCCTTCGTGCTGAATTCTATATGACCCCCATAAAAGCACTCTTTACAGTGCAAAAAGTCACTCTTATAGTTAAATGTACTGGTCAGCCTTGCCAGGGATGTAATTGGAGGCAGTACTGGCATTGAGGAGCAAGGTGGGTAAAGTAGATAGCATTGAAGGAAGCGTAAACCCCACTAGACTTAAGCACGCTTAAAATTTAATAAGCATATCGCTCATTCAATAGCGATTATAGCAAAAAATGCAGTGCATGTTATACAGCAGACACCCGGGTGATATCACAATAGATCAACGTTACTTATCGCAGTGATGAGTCCATACAATAAAAAAATCTATCTATCTATCTACCCAAGTAACAATTTGGATTTTATTACACTCTTATAATGGCATTTAGGACCAAAATTGGTCATAAAACCGCCCTAAAAGTGAAATAAAACTCACATTATTGCTTAAGTTTCTATCTTTCTATCTATCCGCTATCCGCTATCCTCTGTCCTCTGCATTCGACATGATGCTGTCGTGAAGAGAGATTGCTATATCTCGTATAACATCCGGATATTATAACAGCTTTGTAGCTTGCCTGAGATTTATCCAGCAAAATGATATCTTCCGCCTATTTTATTAAAATTGAATTATATGACCATTATTTGACATTTTATGCCCAATTTTGCTTACCAGAACCACTATAGGTACCAGGGCCCGGCATCGTCGAAACAAATAGATGAAACTGACTTTCTCTTACCTTCGCTTCATACATGAAGTGACTTGCTTCACTTGTTGAACGGAACGTTACAAGCAAGCTTCGGTTGAAGTTGGTGGTTGTTTCAGTTGACGACGGCAGAAAGTCAGGCACGATTTGTCGACATTTACAAGGTAACTTTAATATGCGTTGCATTGTAGGAAATGTTACTCAAATTCAATTCATTTGCATTCATAGTTGCTGGCCTTCTTCTGAATATTTGATAGAAAAGTACAAATGAAAAGCTGAACCCAATGGTCATGACGAAGTGAAAACCGTTTCGCTGACGCTAACTGAAGCCAGTTTGAAACTGAAGCGGTGCTGCTTCTGTTGAAACCGAAGCTTCACTACTTCATTGTTGAGTGACGCTATGCAATTGAAGGTGACGTTGCCGGGCCCAGATAAGTACATGATAATCCCCACATTGTTACTTGTGTAATTTTCTATGAGGCGATGGTAAAAACAGGTGCATAAACTCAAAGTTTAAAATACGCCGCACGCTTAATAAAGGCGGTTGTGGAGTCTTCTTTTATCCAGTCCACTGTGGTTTAAAGGTTAACCAATACCTGCGATCCACAGGGCCTGGAAGGACAAGTGGGTTCAAATTCGGGATGTAATTGGCGCCGACTATAGCTTGCCCAAGTAGCACACTTCAGGACCATTTAGTTAAAGCAACTGGATTACGACTGAATTTAGTCATATCTCGGTTACCACAACAACTCTCCGTTCGGCATACTTGCGTCGTGGTCGGCCCACCGTAGTCTCCCTCCAGCTTTCACCAGATATACGATGGGATTCTCTCCAAGTAGTGTCTGCAACTCGTGGTTCATACGCAAACGCCACTCTCTGCTATCCTTGATCGAAGCGTACTGCGGAGGGAAAAGTAGCAATAGTCGATTTCCAGCATGAATGCGTCATTGAATCTCCTTACTCGTATTTCGAACGAATTTATGGTTCGTTCGAAGCTGCAGCCTTCGCAAAATTTTAGGATCAACAAAAGCACAAAAAAATCTTGATTTGCATTCGCAATGCGTCTAAAAGTTGTCCAAACACACATAATTTTTCTTTCAATTTCAATTTTATTGCAGTGTAATAAAATGATCAAAAATCACAGAATAAACAAGCCTCCTCATCACTTCAAACAACCTGGCCAAACGATTAGCAATTCATTTCTCACCCGGGACGGGGCGACTGAATCATAAATTGGTACAAACAGGACAAATATTGATTCGATTTAAATTAATAAATATCACACCGAGCACGAAATGTCCGCTAAACGCAGCCAGCCAATCGGATGAAAAAAGGGGGTGGGTGGGTCGTAACAAGAGCAATCAATCTGATACGTATGAAATAATTATTGCGGAAAGCGCAGTGCATCAGTAATTCATGATATAGTGGCTGTGAAATTTTCCACAACCCTCCCCCAGGCGTTGATCGATTTCCTTTTGGTGAGTCTGAAATGAGCAAACAACGATAATATTCATTACCTCCAAACCTACCTAATTATTTAAACTTAAGCCTACCAAAATGCCATTATTTCCTTACAACATACGACCTTTCGGAATATTAATTGCGGGACGTTTTTTTTTCATAAATTCCTATCGCGAAAAAAAAATTTCCCATCGACTAGCTAGGGGCTCAGTTAGAGTTCAAATGTTTCGCGTAGGTGTTCAACCGCATAACGGAGGTAAAAGTTCAACTTTCTCATGCAGTTGTAGAGTCCGTCCGGTGCGTATAAATGGTTTGAACCCGGCACTCGCCATCGTCGTCGCGGTAGACGGTCACTCGTTGGTCATACAACGAACGAGAGCAGATAGACACTCCTAGCGCCGGCATTCGGCTTTCCGTCCTTTCCGCTGTACGCGCGATTCCGGCCCGGTTTCGATTGAATAATATTATTGCATGCGTATGAAGGCTCACTCAACGGAAAAGTCGAGTACTTGTCCGCCACACCGCCCGGCCGTCATCGGTGCCAAGTTGAGCATGTTTTTATTCCGAGTTGGGTTTCACACAAAAATGTGCTCAAATGTTTGGACTTTGTGAACACACTTCCAGTGTGTGTCGTCGTCGTGGTCACGGTTTCAAGTGACCAAGAGACGGTTTTTGTGCTGAATGATAAGATCCGGTGAAGACTTTTTCCGTGAACAACCACTTGACGCCTTCGGATGGCAATTGTAACTGTTACGTTGAAACATGTTTTGGTACTTTAGTAAGTACGCGCTTGGTGGTTGAGTGGGTTAAACGTCCAAGCGTTTAGACATTGGTTGCATGGTGCCAAATGCCATTGCTCTGAAGCATGATGTTTTGGAGTGCCATAATGATTATCGATGTTTTCAACGGTGCGTGTATAATACGTCGTTGGTTAAGAGCAAACGAATGGTTTCATCATGATGGAATTAAATCATTAACCCGGTTAAAATCAATTTGGACCATTTGCTAACAATAGATCTGGTGTGAGTTATTTCGATAGTTAAATTGCAATCTTAAATTTGCCATTTAACCTAAAACCGATCAAGCGCATTTATATCGATTAAATTGAGAAGAACACAAGAAAGTGTAAATGCTAAAAATTCCCAATTTTATGATCGATATTTCGTTTTTGATGCGATATTATCCAAGAGAAACCACAAAAAAAGCAGCACACGTTCGACCCACCGAAGGCGGGGTGTTTAAACTTAATTTAATTACTATCCGTTAGCATTCAGCATGAATGTGCGATTTCGTTTTGATTGGACACGAATTAGCTCACACCATAGTTCCAATGCTCTCTCGGCGGTATGCCAACCAACCAATTCATCGACGGGCCGGTACGCGGTGGTACGGTGCCAACCGACATGGTTGAATTGTGCGGCCAACGAGCGATGGTTGCACCTCGACTGAACGTGGCTGATTGCCGCGGCGGCGGCGCTGACGATTGTTATGACAATTGTAACAATTTCGCTCGACCCAAACATTAATTGCACGGCAATTTTCCTCTGCTCCAAAGGATACATACCTACATACCTACGGACATACGGACTGATGGTGCATGGCAGTGCGGTTTTTGTTTGCGGTGTCGAAGCTCACTCACACGGGATTTGTCGTTTCACTGCATTTGCCGGGTGGTGTCGTGAACCGCAGAAGATAAAACTAAACTGTGAGTTGCACATTAACTGTATTATCTATTCGTAATGGTCAATACATAGAGTTTTGTTCGGTACTTTGAACAAAGAGTGTTTTGACGTGACTAACTGTCTCACTGGTTCAATAGGATACTTGAATGATGTATTCACATCAAATTAAATAACATGAATAAGTAATAACACAGGAGTTTTCCACATATTTATAATACAGGATAATGGGGACAGGATAAAACGGGATACATATGATACAGGATAGTGTATTTATAATACAGGGTAAACGGGAAAAAGAAACCGAATATTTAATATTAACTGGCACCTAAATAAATAAGGAGTTTAGTGGAATAAAATTAAATAAACTCCTAGAAACTAGATTCCAGTATTACTGTTTCCTCATCCGGTGTGCGAAAAATCCAAATGTTCCTAGTAATTCAGATAAAAAGACAAGCTTGACTATCTGGAATTCAAAAATTTCAGTCAACCTTGACTATACTAAGAACCTATGAATACGCACTTGAGCCAATAATCGCTCCTTCACAATACAATTAGAATCAGGGCTGCCCATTTGACATAAATTCATTTCGCATACTGCAGTTTAGTATAACGTCGTTTGTCATAACAACATTAGCGTAATCACAAGGGATGATCTGGAGGAAAAACATTTGGTATAACAACCTTTTGGCATAATCCCATAAAAACACTTTATGACTTTTTATAGATGCGAGTGTATAGCGTAGACCGTAGACCGCGAGTGTTGCCGGTGACCCGGCGTCGGAATCACCTCTATTTAGGTGCATGCATTTTCCTAGATTTACTGACTATCCAGCTAGCATTTTTATATGTATAAAAAAGTTAAAAATCAGCATTACGTACATATATACATGCTAATAAATCGTATTTGCTGCGGCAAAACTGACATATTCGTACTATTTTGGAGTCGATATACGTGATGAGGAATAAATATACGCGTTTCAGCTATATAAGTAATTATATACGATAATATCCGATTAAGCCCAGCTCGCTCCGTGCTGCTATACGATTCTGTGCTGAATATCGTATGTGTGTCAGTTACTGTCATTATATACGACAGAAAATCAACTTGGGCGCACTTTATTAAGCATTAACTACGATTCTGAGTTTAATAAGAGATATTAACGTACTTTGTACTTTGATATACGAGTTGGTGCTGGCTGGGTACCTAGCTAACACCAAATCGCACGTCAATTTCCGAAAATTATTGTAAATAACTCTCAACAAATTCGGAATCATAATCAAAGCCCAATAAAGTGTTTCCCAGTTGATTTTCAATCTACACTGAAGTCGCTTTTTACGCGGTTTTCGGAATTTACGCGGTTTTTTACGCGGTTTTCGGAATTTACGCGGTTTTTACGCGGTTTTCTGAGTTTGCGCGGTTTTTTTACGCGCTTTTCGGAATTTACGCGGTTTTACGCTATTTTCGGAATTTACGCGGTTTTTTACGCGGTTTTCGGAACTTACGCGGTTTTTTACGCGGTTTTTTAGGCGGTTTTCAGAATTTACGCGGTTTTTTTACGCGCTTTTCGGAATTTACGCGGTTTTGATTTACGCGGGACGTATCCTCCGTGTAAAAAGCGACTTGAGTGTATACCTATAAAAATGGATTTCTGTCTGTCTGTTTGTCTGTCTGTCGGTATGTTCCTTATAGAATCGAAAACTACTGAACTGATTGGCGTAAAAATTTGTATGTAGGAGATTTTGGAGCCGGGGAAGGTTGTTATGATATTTAGAGGGGGGGCTCCCACACAAATTTCTGTATAACTAGAGAACTAATCAAGCAATTGGAACCAAATTTGGCATGCGGGGCTCTAAGGGAGTAGAATTTTTTCTATGGTGTACTGAGATCCCTCCTCCTAAGAGCGGGGCTCCTATACAACTGAAATACAAACTTCCTCATAACTCGAGAACTAATCAAGCAAATGGAACCAAATTTGGCATGCGGGGTTTCAGTTTAAGAGGGGTACAAAGTTCCTCATAACAGTAAAAAACATAACAGTCAATAACAAGACCACCGAAACTATCTATAGTAACCCTAGATGGTTCAGAGTGAGACGCCGGAAGTTCTGGCCACTGCAGAGGTGTATTTGTATTCCTAGGTCTATTGACCTCTATTACCTTCCTTCAGTGGGGTCCGAACGAGCGAGTATGGAGAGGATCACCCCTGCGAAATGGTACTTCCCACGAAAAGGTTTTCCGTTATATGTTTTATAAGCACTGCGGAAATTTAAGTGCTTTCCGCTTTCTTTTATCTGGCTAACCAACGAAGGGGCGAAGGGGGGGGGGGTTGTTTTCTACTTTACTGTGAGGAAAAATTTTAAAATTGTGTATTAAACCACCCATGCTTTCATAGTTACGTAACTGCTAAAATGAATCATCTAAGGTTGAGCTCCTCAGAAACTTGCGAAACTTGTGACAATGGTCATCCGAGATTCACAATTTATGCACAACACAGTTTAATTCGTGGCAATACGAAGTTTGTCGGGTCAGCTAGTATACATATAAAAATACTAGCTGGGTAGGAGGGGCAATCCCTTAGTGGAGATTTTCTTCAACATTCGTGTTTCGGCCAAGAGTGCTTCAGCCATTTGTGATTCAGCCATTCGCATTTCACCCATTTAAGATTCCATTAGATGTACTATGCCATTTGTAGCTTCATAAAATTGAGTTTCAACCATTCGTGATTCGGCCATTTGTGTTTCGACCATTCATAGGTAGTCCGATTTACCAAATGCATATGCATATATGCAATACTTTTTTATCTGAATCGAATGAAGCTTTTGCAAGATAACGGAAGGTTGTCTGACTTCCATTCTACCTACCACCCATCATGCCTTTCGCACATTATACCTATCGTCCATTATGCCTATCATCCATTATACCTATCGTGCATTATTCCTGCCGTATATTATGGCTATCGTCCATAATGCCTTTCGTCCATTATGTTTAATGTCCGTATGCCTAACGTCCGTAAGTCTGTCGTTCGTATACCTAATGAGGTACGCGCCTTACGGTCAATAAATACACTATTTATTCGAAAAAGCAAAGCCTAGACCTTCTGTTTTTTTATACGACAGACTTCGCAGCCAACTGTTAGAGTGCAGGACAATTGCAGGGCCAATTGCTACGATTCTATTGCCCCAGTCGGGATTCGAACATATGACGACTGATTTATTAGGCCAGAATCATACCACGAGGCCAACTGGGAGATTTATTCGACAGTTCGACACAATTGTCAAAAATAAAAAAAAAAAAACAATCTGGATATCATACTAAACCCGATCTAGTCTTGCCTCATATGTTTTTCCACAATTTTATTTTGCAAATGATTTGCAAAAATTTTACTCTACTTTTTAAGTTACATTCTTAAATCCTTAGAAGTGCCCCAGCGCTCAACTCTCGGACCAATATTTTTCAATATCCATGAGAAATAGGTGAATTTGAATTTGGTCTTCTCCTATTTATAACAAACTTTACCTACATTTTTGATAGGAGGAAACACTTATATTGACAATATTTTGATGCAAGAATCAGTTTTTAAAACGGTGTATTTATTTTAATGGGAATACTTAATATTTAAACAATCGTATCTTGACAATTATGGATTGCTCCAAAATGATATTTATTTTCCTTTTAGTTTTATGACATTTTTTATCTTCGACTTTTGATTTTCACTTGTAGATTTTTCATCCACAACTGTTGTGAGTAAAATTTTAACTTAGGTTTTTACTTGTGCGTTTGACTTAAACTTTTGAGCTTTGACCTTTCGCCTTCCGAAATGTTGACTTTCGATTTTTGACGTTTTATTTCTGAATTTTGGCTTTTGAATTTTAAACTTTTGATGTTAAATCTTCGACTTTTGACATTTGAATAAAAGTTCTGACTATTAACTTTGCGCCTTTAAATTTTGATTTTCAACTTATGACTTTTAACTTTTCATCTACAACTTTTGACCTTCACTTTTTGGTTTTTTTCATATTTCGGACTTTTGAGTAAAATTTTGACTTGACATATTTGACTTTTACCTATTGAACTTTTAACTTGTCGCTTTTGAGTTGAGACATTCAGTACTTAGTTTTTAACTTTTCACTTTAGATATGAGTTTCACTTTAATTTGACTTTCGCATTTACTATTGATGCAATACTTAACATTTCGCTCTCGCTGTTTTGACTTGACATTTCTATCTTTTAGCTGTGAACTTTCCATTTTTGGTTTTTGCCTTTTGACGTTTGCTCCTTAATTCTTTAGATTAAACTTTGAATTATGGCCTTTGGTTTTGACGTTCGTTTCTTTTTTCTAATTGTGACTTTTGACTTTCGTTTTGATTTTGGATTTTTCTGAATTTATCACTGTTATGCTAATCTTTTGGCTTTTGGTTTTCGTCTTTTGATTACAAGGTTACAATTCAACGTTCGTTTTTTATTTACAAGTTTTAAATTTTGAGTAAAGTGTTGGATTTTCACTTTCGGATTCTGATTTGATTTTCGATTGTTGGATCTTGATATTTTGCTTTTGGGATTTTGTACCTCGAATTTTCTATTGATCTTTTATGCTCTTTCGGTTCTCCATTTTTAACTTAGCTTGAGTTGTGACTTTTAATTTTTACTTTCGAGTTTGATGTTGGCTTTCACTTTGTCTTCACATTGTTTTTCTGGCTTTTAAAACTATTGTTTTTCTTTTCAATTTCAATTACCGTTCATTGCTTTTTGATTTTGAATTTTGGCATTTCAACGTTCGTTTTTGAAATTTTGACTTTCGAATTTTTGCTTTGACCTTTTAATTTCATGCGTTCAATGTTTTTATCTTTTGACTTTTTGGTTTTGATTTTTGCTGTTCTTTGGATTTTTGCTTTGTTTTTTTTAATTGAAATTACACGCGTGCAGGGCGCTATATCTCTGCATATTAGTGTGGATAGGAGGAAATGCTTATCAACTTAGGAAGTATATTGGCACACTTTATTGTGCCTGATTTTTAATTTCAGGTATAATAAATTTAAGTTTGTCAGGAGGTTTTCAAGCCACCGTAAATCTCGCATGTGCATAATATTTCTCGATATAAATTTTCAAACTATGGTTCATTATGTAGTACCATTACCATTATATTTCATTTATAAAAAAGTGGTATTTTTAATCTTAATTTTCTTAATTACTGGCTTTACACGAAAATTTCCGAATAACCAGGTTAGTCTCATACAACCGGTGCTTACATACTGCGAATCTTCTCGTATGGTATTTAGCATCGTTTGCTTTTATGTCTCACTCGTTGCAGTTTTCTGATTGCGGTTTTTTAGAACGCCATTTTGAATTCATTTGAGCACACTTAGCAATGGGTGTTTACAAACCGGAACTTTTATTGAAATCTTATTAACGTGCATTTTAATCGTAAAACCGGCTACCTAGGAACATCGCGCGTTATTTCTATCATATGATTATCAAATATCAAAAGCTTGATAGCTTTTATACAGCTCCCTTATAAAGTAGTCAGAGTTTTTAAGCAAATTCTGTGATCGAAGGATGCCAAAAGGTATCTCGCGCAGTCAATGTTTTCAATTTAATTGCCAAAATAAACCCGTTTGTCTTAGCTTTCGTGCATAGCAACAAATGTCTATCGGTATTTAATAACTGACCGCACGCGATTTCGAACGAATCGAATATGTTGATAGCACATAACTTTCGGTGCGGTAAACTGATTTCTCAAAGTTTTTTCCTATATCGGTATGTCGGATCTCCACTATCTGTTTCGCAATGGCCACGTAACCAAAAACGTCCTCAAATCGTACGCGAACTCGAATGACAGTGATCGCACCACCTGCCTCGGTGGATCCATATCAATTCCTTTCTACTAACAACAACTCCTTCCTGTGACACTTGTGTGGATGATGCAGAGGATTCCTCGGTCTCTAGTAGCAGCAAGTGTCGGACTAACATTCCTTTCCCTCCCAAATTGACCTGCATGGGTGTGGTCAGCTTTGCTATTGATCATCACAAAGAATTAGATCACCAGAAAATGCACACTGAGAATGATCTGCTACTCCCAAGCATCATTCTGATGGTTCTTTGTGCAATCTCAGCTGATCTAGATCAATCGCGGGCAACTCACGGGCGGTCAAACTATGCTATACTATGCTATGCTTATTTTTAATTGAAATTCTAATTTTTGTGGTTTTAACGTTGGACTTCTTACTTTAATTTCAATTTATTTTTATGATTTAAAAAAAATGAACTAATATATTTAAAAATAAATTTTCTGTAACTCCTCCTTGGAAATTATTTGGTGCAATCCATAGTTTTCGTAAAATGATTCTGACATAATTTCCATGAAAATAAATACGCTCAAAATGATTATTATGTTAAAATGACAGCAATATCTGTCGAAGGTATAGGTTTCCTCCCAAGCAACAATGTGAGTTTTATTGTACATTTACGGCAGTTTACATAGCCAATTTTGGTCTTAAATACCATCATAAGAGTGTAATAAAACCCAAATTGTTACTAGGGCTCTAGTAAAAACGTGGGTAAGATTTAATATAAATCAGAAAGGTTTACCCACTTCCAGCTTGTTTTCAGGATTTCATGGGAATTACTCTATATCCAAGGAAGTACCCCAAGCCTCAACTCTCGGGTCAAATTTTTTCCTATCATATATAAATAATTTTTTTGAGAGGCAAAATTTTTGTTTTTTTTTCTATTTTTACGGGCCGACTCACAGTATATTTTGTGTTGAATGTACTGGCATTCCCGTTTTGTAAACAATTCACAATTAAACAGTATTCTCGTCCCTACATTGCACTGTGGAGATTAAATTTACGGTCCTGTAGTACCTCCAGTAGATGGGCTGCCGTTCTCCCCATGATTCAATTCGTCCAACGTCACGAAAGCGACTGAGGTCTCACCCGCTATTCTGACGCCTGATTTTGTTCCATCCAGCTTCGCACGAATCAGCATAATTAGTTTCGTCGGAAAACCATGTTCTTACATTATCTGCCACAGCTCATTTCGTTTGACTGAATTGTACGCCGCCTTAAAGTCAACAAACAGATTATGAGACTGCATGTTTTACTCTCGGAACTCGGCTAGCAAGTGACGCAGGGTAAACATTTGATCAGTGTTAAATCAGCTGATGTCAAAAGACAGATATTTTTATAAGAATTTCAATGGTATGATTTTCGTTCTCGGCACGTATCGGTTTTCAGCAGTTTTAGTCAAATGAAGGGGTTTGCTCGATGTACAGAGACGTACAAATCAAAATCTCTGAAATCCGTTGAGACAAAATCAATCTTTTTTCGCCACAGGAATGTTTCATGAAAAATTCTTTGGTGGGGTGTTTAAATAAAAAATATACAATATACATCAGTCGATCTCAGTAACAAAAATTACAAAAATATCTTATTTTTGACACCAAAAGAACTAAGAAATTCAAAAAATGTGAAGAAGTACAAGATGCTTGGCCTGCATACGCTGTAGAACTCAATAACTTTTTTAGTAATTGGCAAGTGTAGTTAAACTTTCTACCAGTAATGGGGCGATTCATTGAACCCAACGCTATTGACATAACCAATGTTCCATTTTTATTTCAACTTCGTTTAGTTATCGGCTGCCCCCCGCTCATTGAACTAACAACCAACGAGATCTGGCGGTAATTTAAACCTTCACATGTACAAAGTTCAATCCTATTTGTTGCGGCAATATTTGAAAGTAATTTCAACTGTTTGCCCATTTGTCGCAAGTGCGTGATTGTGAAATTGAGCCATAAACTGGCTCGCTTGGTTGTTGTTCAGTTTCTCGGCATGCTTCTTGGGGTAATTGCAAATAAAAGTTCAAATAGAATTAAACATTCGCTGCTCCAATAAACTTAGCGAGACAATAAATGCATCGTTACAACATTTTATATGGCATTTTTCCCCCTTGCGTCGTAAAATGAATTGGAACGTGGCTGCCATTTATGCTAGAATTGCTGTTTGCTGTCCGGCATAATGAATGTTATCGATTTGTGTTTCGTTTTGCAGTTACAAGAACGAAACTCCAAATTATTTAGATAATTGTTACAATTAAATATTATTGTTTTCTTTTGCGGTTAGCCAAAAGCAGCTACTAATCATAATCTTAATCTTAATTTGCACTTGCAAGTATAACTTAAATAGCTTAGAGCAGATTGGTCAAACGGACAACCATTTTTAAAATGCATTTGGTAATTGGAATTCATCTGAAAATGGTTGATTTGATTCGTTAATTTATTTTTTTTATTGGCTTATTTGACTCAACTAAACTGTTTGTTCAGTTTTAAACAGTATTTCATCAAAAAGTATTGTATAATCAACAACTCTTTAGTTAAACACTACATCAATAAATTGCCATTCAAGATGTATTATTTGCTTACAACGAACATCAATTTGCAGTAAAAGTGGAAAAGTACAAACATCACTTAAATTTCAACAAAAATACAATGACAACAATGAAAGATATTACATCACACTACTAAGAAAAAAAAACAAGAATAGGTGAGTAAGCGGAAAATTCTCCAATAGAAAATGGTTTCCGAAAGTACAAAAGCACTCCTTGGCAGTTAGCAAATTGATAGGGCAACAAAGCCAACCATGAATGCACGCTTTTTAACTTTATAGTTCTGAAATAAAATTCACTTTACGACTTGTTAAGTAACACAAAGCACGGATGCTGGGCGCGTTTATTTCTATTCATAAACTTACAAATGCTTGCACTAAGCGAATCAGCTGTAACAATCTGCTTCAATAAAACGGTCCTTTCGCAATCAAAACTCAACAGCGAGCGACCGAAGTGCAACACCACCCGGACAATAACAAACGTAATTATCATTTCCTCGGGAAAACGAAAATTCTCGATACAACGAAACAAGTGAGTGACCAGGAGAACCACGTGAAATCGTTCTACACGGCTGGATGACCCTATATATATATAGGTACGTGGATATGGACATACAATGCACCTCAAATTCGATTTAGCCCCATTTCGTTTGCTTTCCATGCTAATCCAATAGAGTATTTTACGAAGCAGACGCCAGCAGACTACGAACGGAAGAACCGCTTATCCCATTCATTTGCAGACAGACTTTCCAGGACGGGGACGGTAACATCCCATGCAGTTCCCGTAGTCGAACTCAACCTCAACCTTGACACGTTGGAACAACGGACCACTGGAACGGCCGGCCGGCCAGTGCATGGAGGACACCGAACCGTACGGCTGGATGAGAAAATTGAATAACAATGAAAGTACGTGCGGGAATCCGAATTCAATTGACCCATAAATGGTGTTTTACGTTTAATGGTCAATTCTTTCACGCCGCCAGTCGGCTGTAGGGGCTTAACTGAATTCAACGAATGGAAAGTTATTGCTGTGTCTTGCCGCTCGACCGGTCGGTAGGCCCACCGACGAGTGTCCCGCTCCAAATCTGCTGCAAGAGGTTAGACAGCAGACAGCACTGGTTAATGTATCCGGCACTCCGGCGCATGACGTTTGAAGTTATCACTCCGAATTTATCTGAACATATCTGACCGGGCTTAGAGTGAATTTCGTTCGTTCGTTCGAATGGACAAGGTTCGTTAAGTGCTTCCTCTTCAACTTATTAGTTATAGGGTTGAACACCGCTAATAGAAAAAAACTAGTACCAATTAGCGATTTTTTTTCCTGTCTAGGAAGTCATTTTATACAAGTCGCTGATCAGTCTGTCAGTTTGTTGAATGTGTTCCGCACGTCAGAGCAGAAAAAAAATCCAACCTAACACTAAACTAAAGTTAAGCTCGAAGTTCATATTCGATCACACTATTGACAGCTAAACTGGCCATAACTCACGGAAATGTACGATTACAGATGCAATTTTGGCGTATGGTGAGATCACGACTTGTCGAGGAGTTGGGTTCGCTGATTGGTTTCGAATTCCGTGTCAGCCAGCTCAGCTCATGCTACCGACACACTGAAATCTGCATGTTAGCGCAATAATAGCGTATTCGTAAGAGGACACCAGATTATCTACCAATGCATTGGATCGGATGTGTTAATTTAAAGCAAAAGCGTTGAGCAAGTGGCGGCCGTGGTTGAACTGCCACAATTAGTTTCAATTTCCTGTTTGTGATATGAATTTTTCCCATTCCTCCCGTCATACGAAGGGGTACGACCGACGGGGCGAACCCGCTGCTGCTGGTTGGCTGGCTGGCTGGGTTCACGCTTCACAAAGGACCTGGCGAGAGTAACGGTCACAAATCGTTGCACTTGATTGCACCATAGCCATAGCACAGAGCCAGCCACAGTGCCAGACCGAGCGTCACTGTGGGATTAGCGGTCGCCTGAAGCGGAACACCACCGATCCGACAAACTGAGCTCCAACTTGGTTCAATGCAGTGCAGCGGGGTCCTGTCAGTCTAGCAAAGCAGTTGAAGTTATTTACATTGCCAACGGAGGCCTCTAACCAAAATTGTTGCGGTTCAACAGTGTGCCGTCTCTGTGGGTCTCTCTCGAACGGGGCACCGCACTAGCAGAGCATTGTGGTGTAAATATAACAACTGTTTCGAGATGGGGAACCGGTTTTGTGGAAGGGTGGCCTTCCCGAGCAAATACCAATGTTTTCTCTCCCGAAACCTTTGCTTGGGGACACAACACGAACCTACTACTGCGAGACCTACTGAAGGCAACAATTATTTTATTGGTTGGTTTATTGGTTGCAATTCAATAATGCAAGAAATCTAGCTCATAGGCATTGATGTAAGGTGCCATAACCATTGATTTCATGATAATTCGATGAATCTGAGGCTGTTGCATGATGGTTATTATGTTTGTTGTACATAGATTGTTGATTAGTTTAGTGCTATGTGGAAAGACTTCCGCCGTAATTTGCTACGCCCCGATTTTATCAGCTTTTAATCCCGATTTTGTTAGCCTATAAATTTTGTTTAACTTTTGTGCTTTTAAACCTGATTTATAAACATTTTCAGCCTGCTTGAAACTATTCTGATTCTCTGGGGAGAGTTTTTGAATAAAATGATGCCGTGTTGCGAGTAATTCGGGGTCAAAATTAGGGTATTTTTAAAGTAAAAGTTCTATAGTTCCTAAACAAGCAAAGATAAAGGTATACTATATTCAGTAATGTTGTGTATTATTACTATTTGTACAACTTTGTAAAACAAGAAAAAGTCATACAACAACTACAAAAACAGCTAAAAAAGAAAAACTGATGTTGACGATTTTTCATTTTTGAAAAATAGGATTTTTCTATCTTTATTGAAGAGATAGAAGGTTACTGTCTTAAGCAAAATTTCTTGTAATAATATGCTGTAAAACTTTGTAGAACGCATCAATGTGTTGTATTGAAACTGAAGAAAAATAAATTTTTTATTGCACTTTTAGGGGGATTAATCAAAATTTGAAATCCGCTGGACAATAGAACTTTCAATTTTAGGAAACGCTTCCGAAGGTTCCATAAACCCAAAACCAAGTTTTCCCGCACAAAGCTAATGCGCACCAAAAAAAGGTTCTGGACCAGTATGCTGTGCCCGGTTCATTGAGCTTTCGGTTGACCAAGTGAGGGTTAAAATTTAATTGTTAGTAGAACTTTTCGATATTGCACGGCCTCAAGTCGTGAATTTTGAAACTAAATTCCCGATTTTGTCACTTTCCCCATTTTGTCATCATTTTGTCTGAAACAGCTTTATGGAATTATGGGTGGGCTGTTGTAATCTCTAGACTAAAAAAGAGACAAAAATAAAGCAAAAAGGAAATAATAATGACATAAAAGCTACAAGAATTCAAAATTGACATAAACACAAATGATAATTATAAAGATGTGGCTTTTCGGTCTCGGGTTTCTTACGAAAACTTCATTTTACGTTTTCGGCTGACGTTTCGAAGGTCTATGCCTTCATCCTCGGAGCAAAACGTTAACAAAACATGACTAAGAAAACATTTGTTAACGTTTTGCTCCGAGGATGAAGGCATAGACCTTCGAAACGTCAGCCGAAAACGTAAAATAAAGTTTTCGTAAGAAACCCAAGACCAAAAAGCCACATCTTTTAATAAACACAAATGATATAAAAATTACTCAACGTTAGTATTTTGATTGTGTTGAAATGATAAAAATGAGCAACTGGGGCACGGGAGGGTATTTCCAGCCTATTAAGCGGTAGCCTGAAAAATATTCAGGAATTACGCTGAAACTATATTTATTCGAGACAAGATTTTTATACCAGTTGGTAGAATATTATTTACTGAATATCGGCGTGTATTTTGATCTTAATGAAATGCTACTGAATTTGAGTTATAGTCGCGAGAAATGATGAAGTCGCTGCAGCTAAATGGAGCCCATTTTCTATAGTGGTGTCTGTGTTTTTGAAATCCGACGGGCCGAAATAACCTGCACAGGGATTAAATGCTCTGCAAAAACAGATCAAAAGAGAGATGGATAACGTGTCGCTATTGCCTACATTCCGGGCTCATTGAAGATAATTAGTTTTGCAGTGACTGCACTGCAGTGACGCCAGTTTTGCTGGCGCTAATGTATCATTGAATCGTGCATATTCATTAGCACCAGAAGCAAGTGGTTGTCACTCAAATACTAGCTATGTCAACACGATAGAAGCTTTTCAGGCGTTTCAGGCCTCACATATCGGTAGTAGTGTAAATAACGCACCATATACTGGAATTAAAAACCAAATGGTGCTAATGGCTAGTGAATGAAAATTGATTTATATTTTCATATCAGAGGGGAATTTTTGTGTTCTTCCGTAATAAAAACAAGTGGAATTGTTCTGTGATAGCATATTCACAGGTGTTTAGTTTCTAGAATAAGTTAACGTGATCATAATTGTATGTTTTCCAAACCATCATCAAGATCGGATACGCGTAAGCGATTGCTGCTGTTTTTTTTTTCAGCGTGGTTACGTGCCAGTGGAAAAACAGTGGTTTTGATGTTTATTGAATAAAATTAAGCAAATTACTTACATTTTTATGAAAATAGTTATAACACATTAAAGCCTATGAGTGCTACATTCGTTTCAGTATTGTTATATAGCCTCAAAGTTTTTATTTGGGAAAGTGTAGCCAAAAAAGGTAATGTATACTGAAATTAGTAGCGTGATGGGAATACCCTCCCGTACTCTAGTATCAATTTCGAACCCCCTAAAAGTGACAAATGACCTACAAGCTGTTAAAGTGGAGAATTTTTCATAATTTTCGTACAAAATGGACCCAAAAATATCATAAAAAGTTGTAAACAAAAATATTTTTTTCAGAAATTAGAAAATAAACAAATAAACAAAAATCCTCCCCCCTTTTGGTGTGGTTTGGTTGTTTTGGTTTGGTGTGGTCCCTAACAAGGGGGAGCTCTAAATAGATAAAATGGGTTGCGTTTCTCTTGCATTTACGTAAGTGGTTGGAAGACAAGAAGGGGTGAGGTAATAGATGCAAAATGGGCTACATAACAAAGCGGGGGAGGGGGAGTCTGACTGAAAGGGAACCAACAGAATGGGGACGAGAAACATGTATGTTCCGCCATAACTCCGGACGCCTGCATGGTTCTTCATCAAACTTGGCACACATGTTCTTTTAGACATAAATGAATCAACACCGGGGAGGTTGGTTGACAAAAGGGGGATCCGGTCTGTTACAAGAGGGGAGGAAGGATCCAATGGGTAAAGGGGTGTGTTGTGGGGCTCCGTAGTCGCAAGGTTACCGAGTCTGGTTTGACAAGCGAGTGGTCGTGGTTTCGAATCTTAGTAGAATCGAGCCATTCGATGTCAAGTGTCTTTAGCATGGGTTTATTCTTAGGCCCCTCATTTACCCTTCCTTCATACTGAATTCTATATTTACTCACTGAAGCCTCTTGACAGTGCAAAAGTCCCTCCTATAGTTGAGTGTACTGGTCAGAGGAACGAATGAGTCCTCGCCAGGGACGCCTTTAATATGGGATAGTACTAGCAGCGAGGAATAAGTGGGTAAAGTAGATCAAGCTTTGAAGGAAGGGTAAACCCCAAAACACACAACCACGCATAAAATTTAATAAGCATATCGCTTATTCAATAGCCAGTATAGCAAAAAGAAATGCAGTGCAGGTCATACAGCAAACATCCGGGCGATATCACAATAGATCAACTATACTGGTCGCAGTGATGAGTCCACACAGGAAAAAAGGAGTGTGTTTCTTTTGCATTTGGACTTGAAGCAGTTTTGCAAGTGGCTGTATAACAAGAGGGGGTTTCTGAAAGGGGAGGGAATGGGTAGACCATTAACAAGGGGAAGGTTCAAAAAACTAAAACAGGCTTTGTCTCGCCTTATAGGGATTGTCCAGAAAAGACAATGTTACAAGTGGCCGGGGGGAGGGGGGAAGAAACTGACAAAGGGAGTAGAGAAATTCAACCAAAGAAAATAACTCAAAATGATATAAAACAATCATATTGGCAACAAAATGATACAAAAATGATAAGAAATGACGCAAAAAAAGAAACCAAAATAACATAAAAATGTTATGGAAATGATACTAAATTAAGGCAAACATCACAATAGAATAAAACGTCATTTAAAATGATGAAAATTATACAAGCGACACTAATGCTGTAACAATAAAACAAAAATAACAAGAAATGACACAAAAATGATACAAAAATTACATAAAATTGGTGTTTCTAAATGACATAAAACTTGACAGAGAATGACACAGAGATGAAACAAGAATAACAAAAAAATGACATGAAATTAACACAAAAATAGCATGATACAGGTATGGTGGAGAGATTTAAGAGATTTTCTTAAATGACACAAAATGTTACGAAAAGATACTGACATGCTACGATAAGGTTCAAAAATGGTGCAAAATAGACACCACCAAAATGACGCCAGAATGCACAAAACTAGCACTAAACTGTATATTGATTCAAGCTTAATACCAAAATGTATTGGAAAATATATAAAAGGAAAAAAATGACACATCTAAATACATAACAGTGAACGTGAGTGTATTTCTATGTATGTATGTTCCATCATAACTCCGAAATGCCTGAACCGTTCTGCACCAAACATGGCATACATGTTCCATTGACATAAGAGAATCATTTTTATTTGCTTGTACACTCTAGCCTTTGTCATCACGGGGATACGTGGCGCGTAAAAGAAAACCGTTAAAAAATACAGCGTTAATTCAAAAATCGTCATTAAAAAACCGCGTTAATTAAATAATAATCGAAAGAGCTATTTAAAATCCAAAAGTCGTCGGAAAACCATTCGAATTTAAAAATCGCTGAAAAAACCGCGTTAATTCGATAAATGATGTAAAACACCACGTTAATTCAAAAAAATATGTAGAAATATCGCTTAATTCAAAAAGCGTATGGAAATCGTTTAAAAAGACTTGATTGGACTCTATACACGATCATGACTTAAATGTTTTTTGAAAAGGGAAGAAGCGTCTGATGCGAAGAATGATTTAGTTGGACGAACTGGAAAATATTGATAATTTGTATTTGTATTTGTATTTGTATTTGTATTTGTATTTGCATTTGTATTTGTATTTGTATTTGTATTTGTATTTGTATTTGTATTTGTATTTGTATTTGTATTTGTATTTGTATTTGTATTTGTATTTGTATTTGTATTTGTATTTGTATTTGTATTTGTATTTGTATTTGTATTTGTATTTGTATTTGTATTTGTATTTGTATTTGTATTTGTATTTGTATTTGTATTTGTATTTGTATTTGTTTTTGTATTTGTATTTGTATTTGTATTTGTATTTGTATTTGTATTTGTATTTGTATTTGTATTTGTATTTGTATAAATTTTGATAAGGCCATTGCAAATCATTTTCAAAGTTTTTGTCACCCCCCCACTTGGAAATTGGCTTGAAAAATCGAGGGGCAAAAAAATAATTTGTAGGATATGAGTTAATTTTTTTCAATAAAATCAATTGTCTGTGGGCTCTAGAGCCTGAAAAACTTGAAAAATGAGTGTAGGAGTTGAGTTAAAGCTTCTAGCATGAAATAGAAATGGAAATTCAAACAACGGAATTTCCGAAAATCGGCAAAAAAAAAATTTCTTTCATTTTTTTCTTTTTTCGTAGATTTTTGCATGGGAAATAACAACGTATATATTAAAAGCAAGAATAGATTTGGTTTTCACGTTTAAACTTTAAATAAAAATGCCATATTTTTTGTTCTATTAAAAAATTGTCTTTGTTTTTTTTCGCCCCCCCCCCCCCTTCGGTGGCCCAATACCGGAGGGACAAAAACTTCTTTAAAATATTTGTAATGGCTTAATTTGTTTGTAATATGTACACGCGATTATGTGTTGAGGCATATACAAGTAAAAATAAAATGGAAAAAAAACACTCTGGTTGGTTAATCACACGAAAACTTGCTGGAGTGACCGTCGGCAACGCACTACGTGTTTCTATCGCACTGATTCTACCGTACAGTCTATCTCCTCGGCGAAAGAAATAACCCAAGTGACATTTTTGTTGTATAATAGCTTATTAAACTATTGTACACATAATTCCCGTATAACAAATGTTTAATAAACTATTGTACAATAAAAATGTTTGATACGAGTAGTCATACAAAAATAATATCGTCGCGAGAAAAGTGTGTGATGCGAATGTAGAATAATAGAGTTGGACAATAAGACAAATTTAAGTAGTAGACTATCTAATATAACGGGGCGGCGATAGTTTAGTTAGTAAAACACTCGGGTACCAACCGTGAGAGCGTGGGTGCCCAAGCAGCACTATATTAGCCCTTCAAGTTGCATCAACTTTTTTATTATCAGAATCAGTCATTTATAAGTTACCACAACTATGGAAATTAAATAAAACCTGCAAGTCGTAGGCGAAATACGTATCTGTCAAGAATAAAATATACATAGTAGAATTAAATTGGATAAGTTTTCGTTTTTATTTAGTTTCCAGGTTTCGTATTCTACTACGACGCTCCAAAAACTTCAGTACCACAACTATGTCAGTTGGGTTCGAACTTCCATTGCACAACTCAATATATTTTTGGTCTACATCGAAATTTTCCAGTTCATCCAATTATCACTCTCATTCTTCGCATCAGATAATCTCTTCTCTTCCAAAAAAATAAGAGAAGCAGCACCGGGGAAGATCCAAATACATAAAAGAGGTTTAGCTTCGTTTGATTTGGACCCAGAGGAGTTGCGCAGGGAGGTAATAGGGAGGGAAGGGATTTAGAAGAGGGGAAAGATGTTAATTTCTCTTCTATTACAGATATTTTTGGGAGACCAATCAGATGAGTACATATTCCCTGACATAAGGTCTGACATAAGAATTAG
Source organism: Sabethes cyaneus (assembly GCF_943734655.1). Taxonomy (NCBI): domain Eukaryota; kingdom Metazoa; phylum Arthropoda; class Insecta; order Diptera; family Culicidae; genus Sabethes; species Sabethes cyaneus. Next base: position 24,001,777 of record NC_071355.1, read on the forward strand.
TCAATAGATTCGTGTGAAGTTATCAAGCCGGCTTCATGGAGGGTCGGTCGACAACGAACCAAATCTTCGAATTCCATTGACTAATTACAAGTCCCCACGCATCACCGGTTCATTGATTTTCAAGCCGCATATGATAGTGTGAACCGACAGGGGCTATGGAAAATTCTGGACGAAAACGGCTTTCCGGGTAAGCTCACAACACTTATCATGGCTACGACGATGGATGGGATCCAGTACTGTGTGAGATGTGTTAAAAGACTAGCGGTAATCGTGACGGCAAAACTGCAAAATTTGTCCAGTTCCATAATTCATAACTAAAATTAATTGTTCAGAATCCTTCCGATTGGGTCTCAATGGAAGTAGCAAAAATATGTCCAAAGTTATTTACAATTTCCGGTTCCACTGCAGTCATCCTATGGGTGCAGCAAAATACGTCCCACAATACATTATCATAAATCTATGCACTGTGAATCTAAAATGAAAGCTCCCCGATAACGTCAACGTCGCATCGTCTAATGCAGTTAATACGCAGCATTGATCGTTGCTCTCCGTGTCGCTGCTGTCGGAATTTCCGCGATGAATAAAATTTATTGAACCAGCGAGCAAACATACCGATGTCGCTCGCTGCATATTTTCACACCACATGGAGCCAGGCCACATGGCCTCCGAAACCGGCACAGAACGGGACGGTCGGTCGGTCGATCGGTATGAGCCACCTATGCAAAAGTGCACTTGCACATCCCATTCCCAACATTGAGATACATTGAAGGAGATGTTCAGATCGTGCCGCAGCAATTTGTCATGTCACTCGAATTTACCTCACCCTAATTGAGATTTCTCGATTGCGCCTCCCCTTTCGCGCCGCATATAGTGCCAGTGGCAGCGGCTTCGATGCTTTTCGAAGAAGAAATCGGACAGATCCAATGCACTTAATTAGTTTCATCATTGCAACGGACTTGTACGGAAATGTGAGGAAGAATGACGAGTTGGTTGGTAATGAGTCAAGTCGAGGCGAAACCACAGCCTTGTAGTGCGAGGCACAAGCGAGACACTGCCACGCCACGCGAGGACAAGGTTACGAGCTGCAAAATACGTCATTAGCAGCGAAAGTCGGATGCATTTTATCTGCATTATCAGGGTTTCCTGTCAACATGCGCAGTGTTTTTGCTTTTATACATGGCACTGCGGTAGTTTGTTTATTTGCATGCATACTGGCAGCTTCCTGGTTTCGAATGTTTCTTCTCAAACAGGTTCCTAGTTCAGTTTCGTAAGGATTTTCATTTTCACTCTTAGTGTACAGAGCGCACGCAACACGAAATCACATTCTCACGCACCATTTCTTCGGCTCAAATAACCGAATCGTTCCCAGCGGATTGACTTGATAGTCCCAACAGTGGATTCGAGCTAAAGAAATTTCTTCTACTACTGGGTCGAAAGGCCACCGAGATTAGCTATCGCTTTATATTATGTTATCGGCAATTTGAATAAATTTCCCTTTTCGGTTGTACGACCACGCACAGTAGACTAGGCAATGTTCCGTGGCAACCAATCGAGCCCGACCCTCCCTCTGTCTCAGTTCTGATCCTGACTGTCTGCAAAAAGTACAAATTAGGGTAAATGATTTTGAAATGGACCTAGTAGAATTCTGATCTTGAATGGACCTATTTTTAAATAAGAATTTTAGGATATAATTATCAAGTCTTTGTACTGTATTTAGCTTTTATGTTTATCTTTAATCATTTCTGAACGTAAATATACTAAAATTAAATTAAAATTATAGCCAAAACTACTTTATTGCCGCGTATTTAAAAGTTGGTGTTTTTCAGCGTTTTGGCAGTCACCATAGAGTATTTTCAAACTGTTACTACCCGGAACCCTTCTGGTTTGAAATAAAACAATGCTCTTAAAATGATGCAAAAATATTTGTAATTTCAATTTAGGTATTTAAAAGTTCAGTAAAACCAGTAAAATCTTCAAATTCCTTAAAAATGTTAACCCCCTTTTTTGATCTTGAATGGACCTAGTATTGATTTTAGAATGGACCTAGTTTTGCGCTCCGAGACATCACTGCCGGTAGCTATCATTGCCTACCACCAACGAACACGCCGTTCTATATTCCATAAAACTGCTTGTTGTCACTATAGTATCTCCGTTTATAATTAATCTATAAGCACGGGATATTGAAAGTAGGCTTGATTTATAGCCTAAATAAAAACTTAATTATATTGATAAAACTAACTATGACTCATCCTTTTTCGTAGTTGCTTCATAGTGTTTGTACATTGTACATACATTACATACATACATTGCCTCTAGTTTTGAAACTAAAAAGTCTTCCTAATTAGTTAGCTAGCATATGTCATTTTATGCTTAAAATAATATAAACTTAATTTGTACAAAATCAGTATTGTACAAAAATTTTAACCATCATTGATTAAAAGATAAGATGGATCAAAAGATAAGAGGGATACTAACTGCCTTCTGTTAAGGGACTATGCCCCCTTTTCAATTTTTTAAAACCTAAATTTTTTTATTGATTATTTCGAAAGATTAACATTTTGACCATATGTGTTTGAAGTCGTTTGCATGAATTCCAAATATTGACAAAGTTACAGCTATTTGTACCGCGCATGTCTGGAGCGATTAAACAACGAGTAAAAACTTCAACGTCGTTTTTCTCGAAACCAGGTTTTGAAAGTCGGTACCATAAATATCTCAAGAACGGCTCAAGCAATTCTTATGATTCTTTTTTTGTTTGAAAGCCAACAAAATTATCTAGTGTTTGACCCATCCTTTTCTTGATATTGTGATTTTTGTATTTTTTAGAAATGTTTAAAGTCAATTTTTTCGCTTAAAAACCATACTTTTATGTATCAATGTCCGCCATTTTGTTATGTGTTCGGATTCTAAAAAAGGATGGATCAAACACGAGATAATTAAATGTTCTTTCATGTCGTTTTGGAATTTTTCAATTCGGATAAGCCCCCAGCGCCAATCCATGGTACCGCAATTCATGGTTTTTTTGAAGACTTTATTCAAGAAGCCGTAGGGGCAAGGGGAAGAGGTTCCCTTATGAAAACAAAATCGGTCTTTTGGTCGATTGACAGATAGATTAAAAATCAGTTTAGTAAAATATTCAAAATCATGCAACCGGACTAACGTTGTAGTACGTCATCCATGGTCGTATCTTATACACAACCCCTCTGATTTTTTTCTTGGGGGATGTAAAGTTTTCTTTAAGCACCTCTCCCCTCTGACTTGTGACAAAATTAATACCTCCTTGTCCACCGAAACTGAGTGACCCTGAGATCTAAAATATTCAACTGTACCAGATAGAAAATAGGAAGGTTCACCTATTTTCTATCTGGTACAGTTCTTCATCGACTATCATTTAAAATTAAAACCTAGTATCTAACCTTACCTTTAAACCTAGTAGAATTACCAAGTCTAATTTTTTCAAGCACCATTTACAGTATGATTTCGAATTTGACAACAAATGCGTGTCGCCTATGTTGCCAAAATCGAAACCGTGGCAAAATCTAGACCATTTTTTAACTGAAAAATTGCATATAAATGTGTCAAAAATTGTATAATTACCACTAATTAACGAATTTTTCACGACTGCAACGGTTTTATATTCAAAATGTTCGACAGGGGCTGTCGCAAACCTTTAGATACTTTTGCAGTAAGACGTAGTCCTACGTCAGTAAAAGTCTGACCTTTCGAAATATGTAGTCACTAAATAAAAACTCGAACCCCACTGTACTTGATAAACTACGTTTAATACAAGTTATATTACATATTTTTAATGAATGGTTTAAATTTTTGAAACTAATAGGCGACATAATTTTTTTATGACGTAGAAATCGTTTCAACCATATCTGAACAACAGGTAATAATAAATTCCCAATATACAAATGTCACACACAGATACATACATAACGCATATCAAGTCACTGAAACATTGTTCAATTGTTGGGCTGACATAAAAACAAGGCCCTCGGCGACTGTGACTGATTTCAAATTTTTCAACCGACTTTCATACGTTTCTAACAGAGTATAAGAAAGGTAAAAGCTGTTCAACCTTGTGTCCTATTAATAAATAACAGTAGTGTAGTTGCACTATTAAAACAAAATTCTTTGTTATTATTTTGTTCATTTACATGGAAGAAACTATGACAATCCAAATTTAGGTCCATTTCAAAATCAAAAATAGGTCCAATTCAAGATCATGTTGGGTCCATTCAAGATCAAAAAAAGGCTTTGGCAAAAAACGATATATTTAATAAAAGTTTCATCAATTATACATTTTTAAAGTACTGATAATGTAGAAAAAAGGTGGTACTTTCCAACAAATAGTAACATCACCACATATTATTTATAAATGACGAGTAAATTGAGCAGGAGTGCGAGTGGTGGTGTTAAAAAGCGCTAAATAGGTCCATTCAAGATCAATTACCCTACTATGGATAAAGCCCAAATAAAGCAGACAGTAAAATTTAATTCATCGTATAATCCATACAAATTTGTCCTTTTCGCAACGCCATTCAGCTCATTGTGCGATTTCTACTGCTTGCTACGCCTGCCGGCGGGGACACAGTCTATCCGATCCCTTCGGATGCCAGCCAGTCCTCCCGACACACTCACAGGTGGCTCTACGAATTTATAAAACAGCATACCTACCATCGCTGCGACTGTGGCCACACTCTGCCCGTCCCGTTCGCGCCGTTGCCATCCAGCCGTTGCTTATTATTAGCAATGTCTCCACCATTTCTTCTCCGGTTTATGTGGCAATCTTATAGAAATGGCTATTGAATATGCAAATTTATTTGAATGGGGATAGCTTTTCTTTCACACTGACTTAACCCACCACGTTCGGTGCCCTTTCCGTTCCTTCTTCCAAAGAGGTTGAGATGCCTACGGTGTACTGCCATACTGATGGTCGATGATGAAATTGTGGAAAAGTGGTTGTGGATATTTTACAACGAAGCGACCGAGGAGCAACCTATCGAGAGGCGGCCTGTCGCAGAACAACGAGATTACATAAATCCAATTGACAGCGGGCCATTTCAAAATCGGCCAAGTGTCTGGCGCGCTCGACGACGATGGCAACGACGCGATGGACGACGGCTGAAGTTGTGGCTGTTGGGTGTTTTCGACGGTAAATGTGTCTTTCCAGCAACGCTGAGATTCGAATTCCAGGCCGAAGGTGATTGACCAACGGCACATATTTGATGGTTGATAATTGACCTACACCGAGCTGCCTTTAGTGGTTGGTTGTTAGTTTTAGTCTTGTTGATGGAATTTTTTTTATAATTCTTCGTATTCTTCGTGGCAACGTCATTCGTTATCCAGTACAGTCGTATCAAAACTTTTAAAAGAAATTCCTTTCTAACTGTAGGTTTGTTTACTCATAGTCATAAATGATATCATCGATCCTTCGCTTTGCTTTAATGTTTCATTTCTCTTTACATAAACATGTAGCCAATTTTTGCAACTTTTTTTCTTCAAATTATTCAAATACATACTTTTGAAGGGAGTGAATGTGAATCACGATCAAACGAAATATGGAAGGAACTTTAAAGATAATTGACTGGGCAGAGGGAACTTGGACTCGCAGCTGTCGATTACCGGTTGAGCGTGTTTACAAGTACACCCATAGCAAATTTTCAAAAATAATTAGAGAAAGTTCCATAACAGCAGACCTAAGGAGAATAGCTGTTGAGTTTAAGATAAATTAAGCTCATAGCATGGAAGAATAGCGATAATTCGTACAAATATATCCAAGTTGTATATTGTTTATTTGAAACCTCACACCTTAAAAATGAGTGAATTGTAGCGTAAAAAAGGACCAATATAGGCAATAATGGTGTCCCCATTTTATAAACCCACCACCAGGGGCTTTTCTCTGTAAACTCTTTAGTGTGCACTATGAGCCAGAAACTTTTTGAGCTATGAGTCTTTTTCCACCACAAAAATAATTTTCATACTCTTCGAAAATTATTTCTGGGGTCATTTTGACTACAACTGTGCCCATTTAAGAGTATAGTTATCATAGCATATAATGCTCGTTTTGTGTATAAATGCCTAATTTTATCATTTTTAAACACATTTTGACATTCATCCATCTAGTTTCAGTTTAATCTAATTGAAGTTGAATTATAGTTAATGCACTTTTACTCTCCTTTTGCTATAATTACAACATGGAAAAACTGTAAACATCGATATGATTTTAAATTTGCTTTTAAAAATTATTAGTTTGTTACTGTGTAGGTAAAAGTAATAGTATTCGCAGGTATTCTCAAAAATGAATATTTGGGTAGATAGCTTGAACAATTTCTAACAAATTGGTATGCAAACTGTTTTTAACCTAAAATCTATTAAATCTTATTAACTCATACAGAAAAAGCAAAACAGTCTTAAGCAGAAATATATCTCTTTTATATGCAAAAGACTTTCTAGAACATCATATTGAGCAACCTGTTGATATAAACATGTTACAAGAGGAAATGTGATTTGATGGATCTTCCAAAAGCAAAGGTCTGCAGCTGGAAATGGGTAGAAGATAGAAATTTGGTACATTCAAAAAAATTACCTAAACTGGATTTATCTTTAATGTTTTGAAAGTAAAATATTGAAAACCAATTTTCTTAAAAAGTTATTGCTTAAATTATTGTTAAGATAACACCTAAATGTTGGACGGCCTCTTCAAAAGATGCATCATGTTTCCGTTCAAAAAGTTGCCGAAGATTACATTGAGCTATGATCCCGTTTAACCGCAAACATTTTTGTCGCGAAATCTTAATTTCTGGCCCATAGCAATGTGGAGGTTGGTAAAGATAATTCAGAAAATAAACAACAATAAAGACAACAAGACAGAAAGGCAAAAAAAACAAAGACACAAAAAAAACCCAATCCGAAAGTCGAATTTTAGAAACGAAAATCAAATATCGGAAATTTTTAATCCAAAATCCAAAGTTTACAATACAAATTAAAAAGACAAAATTCGAAGAAAAACCAATTTAATCCCCCTAGTGGTGTAAGGAACCTTTGTTATACGGTCTTAATTGCTATTTGAGATAGAAATCGACACGTCTTCGGAACATAATTCATCTATTGGTCAACGTTACATAGTGCGTTGGTTTACATAAATTTTTTGAAAATAGAATAAGTTTACACACACACACACACACACACACACACACACACACACACACACACACACACACACACACACACACACACACACACACACACACACACACACACACACACACACACACACACACACACACACACACACACACACACACACACACACACACACACACACACACACACACACACACACACACACACACACACACACACACACACACACACACACACACACACACACACACACACACACACACACACACACACACACACACACACACACACACACACACACACACACACACACACACACACACACACACACACACATTACATACAGAAGACAGAAATGTCAAAAGAGAAACCATCAGAAGAAACAAAATCAGACAAAAACTGACAGAAGAAACAAACAGAATCAGAAAAAAAGTCGAAAGAGAAAAGTCAAAGGAGAAAAGGTCAGAAGAGAAAAAGTCGCAAGATAAAAATTTAGAAGAGAAAAAATCCGCACAAGAAAAGTCAGAAGAGAGAAATTGAGTGGAAAAAAAGTCAGATTTTTTATCTAAGTCAGTGGAACAAAATTCAGAAGAACAGAAAAAATTCGAAAAGGAAATCCAAAACAGAAAGTCAGAAGAAAAAACTCAAAGGAGAAAATATTGCAAGGCATATATTTATAAGATTAGAGGTCAGAAGAGAAAAAGTCAGTAGAAAAAAATTTAGAAGCTAAAACGTCAGTAAAGAAAACCTCAGAAGGGCAAAGTCTGAATAGAAAAACCCTAGACAAATTATCTGAAAAGAAAAAGTAAAGAGAAAAAATCCAGAAGATTGAAAGCTAGAAGATGAAAAGTTAGAAGAGAGGGAATCAAAAGGAAAAATGTCAGAATAGAAAACACCAGAAGGGTAAAAGACTGAAAAATGAAGGTAACGTGTGACCAAGCCAGAAGAAAAAAATCAGGTCAGAAGAGAACATCTTAGAAGAGAATAAATTGCAAGAAAAAACGTCATGACGCGTCAGAAGAGGAAAGTCATAAGATAAAAAATCGGAAGAGAAAAAGTCACAAGGGAAAAAGTCACAAGAGAAAAAGACAAAAGATATAAAGTCAGAAAATAAGGCCATTACAAATATTTTATTATAAAGTTTTTGTCCTTCCGGTGTTGGGCCACTGAAGGGGGGGGGGGGGCGAAAAACAACAAAGAGATTCGATCGAGCAAAAGAAATATTGATTTTAGGCATTATTATTTAAAGATTAAACGTGAAAACCAAATCTATTCTTGCTTTTAAAATATACGTTATTATTTTCCATGCAGAAATCTACGAAAAAAGACCAAACGAAAGAAAAAATTTTCGGCCGATTTTCGGAAATCCCGTTGTTCGAATTTTCATTTCTGTTTCGTGCTAGAAGCATTAACTCAACTCGTACACTCATTTTTCAAGTTTTTCAAGCTGTAGAGCCCACAGACAATTCATTTTATGAAAAAAAATATTAACTCATATCCTACAAATTATTTTTTGCCCCCCGATTTTTCAAGCCAATTTCCAAGGGGGGGTGACAAAAACTTTTAAAATTATTTGCAATGGCCTAATCTAAAATTAAATAAAAAGAAGAAAACTTATCCAATTTAATTCTACTATGTATACACTGAAGTCGCTTTTTACGCGACTATTTTTACGCGAATTTCGGAATTTACGCGGTTGTTTTACGCGAATTTCCGAATTTATGCGGTTTTTTTTACGCGAATTTCGGAATTTACGCGGTTTTTTTTTACGCAAATTTCGGAATTTACGCGTTTTTCGCGTAGTGTTGAAATCCACAAAGTTTTTTTTACGCGAAATTTTGGTTTTTTTACGCGAATTTTGGAATTTACGCGGTTTTTTTAACGCGAATTTCGGAGTTAACGCGGTTTTTTTACGCGAATTTTGGAATTTACGCGTTTTTTACGCAGTTTTGATTTACGCGGGACTTATCCTTCACGTAAAAAGCGACTTGAGTGTATTTTATTCACGACAGATACGTATTTCGCCTACGACTTGCAGCCTTCCAGTCTTGCAGTCTGTTTTCGACCAAAACGCTCCAAAAACTTCAGTCAGAAAATAATATTAGAAGATAAAAAGTCAGAAAAGAAAAATTCTGAAAAAAATGTTAGAAGAGAATAAGTCAGAGGATATAAAGCCAGAGGAGTAAAAGTCAGAAGAGAAATAGTCACAAGATAACAAAGCCAGAAGAAAGTATATCAGAAAAAAAAGTCGGAGGAAAAAAGACGGAACAGGAAATGTTAGAAAAAAAAGTCAGAAGAAAAAAAGTCAGAAGAAAAAAAGCCGCGAGATAAAAATTCACAAGATAAATGATCAGAAACGATAAAGTTCGAAGAGGAAAAGCCGAAAGAGAAAAGATCAAGAGAAAAATCGAGGGAAAAATTCAAAAGATTAGACGTCAGAAGAAAAAGTCCGAAGATACAAAACCAGAAGAGAAAAAGATCAGAAACAAAGAAGTCGTAAATGCAGAAACTAGAAGAGCAAATCCCAGAAGAGAAAAAGTCAGAAGTAAAAAAAATCAAAAGATTAAAAGTGTGAAGGAAAAATATAGCGGAAGAAAAAAGTGATATAACAAAAAATCAGAAAAAAAATCAGTTGAAAAAAAAGTCATAAAAAAAGAGAAAGGTCGTAAGATAATATTTCACATGAAATAATACTATATGAAGAGTCATCAGAGAAAATGACAGAAGAAAACAGATCAGAAGAGAAAGTCAGAAGGAAAAAGGTCAGAAGAAAAAGGGTCAGAAGAGAAAAAGTCAGGAGAAAACGAGTTAGATCAAAAAGATCCAGAAGAGAAAAAATTAGAAGAGAAAAAGTTAGAAGAGCAAAAACTAAAAGAAAGAAAATCAGAAGAAAAAATCGGAAAAGAAAAAGTAAGAACAGCAGCCAGAAAATAAAAGTAGGTAGAGAAAAATTTAGAATATTAAAGGTCAGAAGAGAAGAGCCAGAAGAGAAAAAGTCAGAAGAAAACAAGTTAGAAAAGAAAGAATCAGAAGAGAAAAAATTAAGCCGACATAATTTTTTTTGAAAAAGTCATAAATTTTTTATTTCAAATTTTGATTCTGCAGTCTTTTCCGCTTGTTTTGATACTCATTTTGTAATGATCCGACCACGGGAAGTGGCCGAAAAACGATCTAAAACATTAGCATTCCAGTGCGGCGTGGAACAACCTCATCGAAATAGAACGCCACTTGTGCAAAAACAAGATTTTCAAACTTTATAGACCTTTTTCTCAGACACTGCACAACGTAAGAGAGACAGAAGTGACATTTTGTTGGTTCATACTTTTGGCTTCTACTTTTTGAGTTTTCAACGGTTTGATTTTGACGCAACAAAAGTTTTGCTAACTCTTTGATTTTCTCTGTTTTTGATTTTTAACGCTCCAATTTGACCGTTGACTTCTGTATCTTGACTTTGACTTTTTTACTTTTTAGCTTTACAACTTGTAAACTATTTAACTGTTCTTCTTCTGACTTTTCCTCTTCTAACATATATCTTCTGGCCTTTTTTTCTTCTAAATTTTTCTCTTCTGACTTATCTCTTCTGATCATTTCTTTTCTGAATTTTTCTCTTCCTACTTTTTCTCTACTGAACTTTTCTTTTCTGAGTTTTTCTTCACTACCTTTTTTCTCCTGAATTTTTCTCTTCTGTTTTTTTCTCTTTTTACTTTTTCTGCCCTTTCCTCTTCTGAGTTTATTTTTCTTGTAACTTTTTCTCTACTGACCTATCTTTTCTGACCTTTAATCTTCTTATCACTTCCTTTCTGAATTTTTCTCTTCCGACTTTTTCTCGTCTGAGCTTTTCTCTTCTGACTTTTTCTCTGTTGGCTTTTGTCTTCTGAATATTTCCCACTCATTTTTACTTTTCGTAATAAAACACCACTCCTGTAAAAACACGATTCTCAAACTATATACACCTTTTTCTCAGAAACTACACAACGTATCGGAACAAACTTTTTTTTGTTTTGTTGGTAGAAACTTGGCAAATACTTTTATAACTTTTGAGCTTTGTAAACTAAACACAGGTTGAGAAAAAAAAGATGGCTGAAAAAATTAAAATTTGTCTTCTTTTTTCCTTTTTCTCTGGCTGTGTTTCGTTTACAAAACTCAAAAGTTTTAAAAGTCATTGCCAAGCTTCTACCAACAAAACAAAACAAAAACTTTTCCGATACGTTGTGCAGTTTCTGAGAAAAAGGTACATAAAGTTTGAAAATCGTGATTTTACAAGAGCGGCGTTTTATTACGAAAAGACAAAATAAATGGAAAAAATTCAAAAGAAAAAAGATAAGAAGAAAACAGCCAGCAGAGAAAAAATCAGAAGAGAAAAAGTCAGAAGAGAAAAGGCCAAACGAGAAAAAATCGGAAGAGAAAAACTCAGAAAAGAAGTGATAAGAAGATTAAAGGTCAGAAAAGATAGGTCAATAGAGAAAAAGTTAGAAGAAAAATAAACTCAGAAGAGGAAAGGTCAGAAGAGAAAAAGTCAAAAGGGAAAAAAGAACAGAAGAGAAAAATTCAGAAGAAAAAAGGCAGCAAAGAAAAGGTCAGAAGACAAAAGTTCAGCAGAGAAAAAGTCGTAAGAGAAAAATTCAGAAATAAAAGAAATGATCAGAAGAGATAAGTCAGAAGAGAAAAAGTTAGAAGAAAAAAAGGTCAGCAGAAATATGTTAAAAGAGGAAAAGCCAGAAGTAGAACAGTTAAAAAGTTTACAAGTTGTACAGCTTAAAAGTAGAAAAGTTAAAGTCAAGATACAGAAGTCAACGGTCAAATTGGAGCGTTAAAAATAAAAAAACAGAAAATCAAAGAGTTAACAAAACTTTTGTTGCGTCAAAATCAAAGCATTGAAACCTCAAAAAGTAAAAGCCAACAAGTATAAACCTACAAAATGTCACTTCTGTCCCTCTTTTAGTAGGTACATGTATGAAAAAACAGCGTTTATATGTAAAGCAACAGTAGATCCAGAATTCAGGCATTCAGAATTAAGCTCATGGTAAAAACACTTATATTTTTAGTTAAAAAAATTTTTTTTTTCATCGCTTTACCACCTTTCGCTTTGACTTTATAAACATTCCAGAAGAAATAACCAGCGTTTTTTAAACCATATAAGCAAACAAGAAATTGTTTTCTCCTGACCGTTTTATGTCTCTTATTCCCATGATATAATCAAGGAGAAATCATTGAAACCGTGAATGGAAATTGTTTCTTGGTGGCTTTATGTGAATTTTTATTGATTTAATTGAGATTACAGGTTTACTATACGTTCATTTTTATCGTGGGGTTGTGCTTTTGCAATTGCCATACCCACAAGGGGAAATACAAGGTTGCAGCGCTCAGTTACGCTCACTTACGCAGGATGGACTGTACTGGCTTATAGAAGCAAAATCCGTAAATGTCATGTATGTAACTTTTGCACAGCTCCAATGTAATCTATAATCTTTCTAAATAGAGTACTGCATTATTTTTTAATTTCTGCTGCTAAAGATCCGTAAACTTTGTCATTGGTAAATGAACATTCCTTTTTCAATGCAAAGATTACAGTCTTACTACAGCTTAAATACAATAAATTATACAGTACTCCATTCAGAAAGATGGTAGATTATACTCAACGGTACAATTGGTACATACTTGACTTTTACAGATTTTGCTTCTATCAGGCAGTACAGTCCAATGAGCATAAGTGAGCATAACGGATTGCTGCAACTTTAGCGGTTATAGAAAAAGCAACACTAGACAATAAAATTACAGAAAATTACTAGAATTTTACCAACAACAGATTTAAGGAAAATAGCAGTTGAGTCTTACGATGCTTTATTACATCAGCTTCAGTTAAAGCAAGATCACATAAAAATACTAAATTTGTAAATCTAAATACTTTGGAAACATGTTTAAGGAAACATTTTTCTCTTTCATAGTACACCTTCCTTATAAAGTTTGATTATTTCGCTCCAATTTTCTTTCGAATACCATTGCACTACATTCATTAGTTTTCGAGTTACAATTTTTTGAAAAATATGTTTGAGTGATCAATTGAACTGGGCGAAAAAGTTTATTTCCTGCACCAGAGCGGAGATATGTCAAAAATTGCGTTCAACGCGCAGAGCGTCACGAAAGACATTTTTAATTTTCCGCATTGTTTTACCTGCAGCTGCTCAGCCAGATAAAAAGGATGCTCGAAATAGGATGCTCGAAATATGCAACTAGGCACTAGATTTGTAATATTTCATCAGAATAATACTTGGCCACATGTAGCTTCAAGCTGGGAAGTTTAATATATCCTGCCATATTCACCAAATCAGATAGATACGAATGCACCCAAAGGTGTAAAGTGTCTTTAAAACAAAAAACAACAAACCAGATCAGATATTGTTTTGATCTATGCGAACTCCACTCACCATTATATGGTTTCACTCCTAAATAAGATATTACAACTTTACTGCATAAAGGTTGCACAGTTGCAAATTGATTCTGACAATAAAAATTAATTCGATAGTGTGAAGCGCTAAGAAACTGCAGAACAAGTTTCTAAATCTAAACCATTTACATTTTACTTCTGCGAAAGTCATTTACAAGAAGTTGAATTCGACTTGAGAAAAGCTTATTCAGTTTGCTCTAGCAGTAGAAATATTATAAAGTCTTTGTAAACTAAATATTAAATCTTGTTTCACGGCGACTGAAACGATTCAAAAATAATTTTTAAAAATGTTAGCACTTGAACTTCGCGCAAAAAATTTCAATTTCAACTTTTTAACCACCGACGCTAGACATAACCACCTGCACTGCCCAGCCACCTGCCCCACCTCCGCCGGTAGCACTCTAATTGCCATATCACTTCTCGCTTACCGTTTTCGAATGACCGACTACAAAAAAACGGGAAGTTAACCGATTCAAGGTAAAAGTTCCAACAGCCTTCAGCAAGCGGGCGGCTGGCACAATGATGCTCACAACTTACTCTAAAATAAAGTTATGAAAAGTTAACAAATTGCATCTGGAACTTTCACACAGAACCCGCCTCTCGTTCGGTAGGTAGGTAACCGTCATCCATTCTCGGCTTCGAAAACGTGTCAAAGATTGCTACACAGGTAGACTCCAACCAGCCGGAAGTTACCGCGCTACGCTCCGGTCTGCGGTGAAAAGTTCAACGCATAGCACCCACATAGAGCCTCGGCATAGCGGAAGAAAGAGTATGGAAACAAAAGTTGATCCTCTGCCAAAAGCAGCTGCAACCTCAGTGAACGTCGAATAGGAGGGGAAAAATCTCTCAACGTGTCATTGCAAGTTGGGGATGTTTGAGTTTTCCGAATGTTTTTTTCCGCTGCCGCCGTCGCCGTCGGCGGGCTTCGTTAGTTTAACGCTCGATTGTTTTTGTTTCCGACTTTGGCTTTGGCTTAGAGGTAAAAATCTCCGATGAGACGTGGATTTATTGGTTTATGAAAATCGACATGCAGAAAAGCTATCCACGAAATGGAACTTTAAATGGTTTGCAAGTTTGCATTGGATGACAGAAATGATGGGAATTATTCATATTCATCGAAACATGCGATCATATGGTTCTTTTTGCTAGCCACAGCTTCGGATTGTGTTTGTTCAATTCTTCGATAGTGCACAAAGGAGACATTACTCAATGTACGGGCATTTTTTCCCATTCAAACATGACAACGTGGGTAAAACGGGGATTCCGCTCGATATTTGCGGCTACACGATTTCCCGTTCCTTCACCAACGCCAGCGTTTTGCTCGGATCCGCCGGATCCGTCGACCACCAGCGCTGGCAAATCAACATAACAATAACATCGTCATCACCTCTTGCATAATTCTGGCATCTGAAGCAAGAGCCATCTTCTTGTCCGGACAGCACGGCTGTCGCTGCCGGTATCCGATCACGTCGGAATGGCAATATTGTGAAAAATAAACTTTCATAGTAGAGCTGACTGGCCCGATCAGCATTCCAGCATCCAATCGATGGACCGTAAATAAAATGTTGTGCTATACGCATCAAATGTTTATGTAAATCAGTTTCCAATCTGAGCAGCACAGTGAACAGCGCCTGCAGCTGGCAGACAGGCTGATGGGACTAGTTTCATTGGAATAATCGGAAAAATGGCCACGGTGCTTAGCTGAAGCCAGCCGACGGCAGCGCCGGTCCCGGACTTGCCACGGACAACTGCGGGTGGAATGCGTCACCCCAAAATTACGAATTCTCTTGTGGTTTCAACAGCAGCGCCGCGTGGGGAAGGTTCTGTGGCTGTCTCGGATGCTGCAGCAAAACAAACCGAACAACGATGAAGTCACAAAGTGGTTCACAACAGAAATGTCAACCAGGGGGTTTCAGGGCCACCGGCAGTCGTATTTCATCTAATCCGTCGCAATTTATGACACCGAGCGTGATTCCCGATGCTTCGATGCTCAACCGGACAAACACAAACGGACTGAAACCAATCAGTGCTCAGTGCTCAATGTTACGGTTTTGGTTGGGGAATGCTTTTACTGTCCAACAAGGCAATGATGATAGCTTATGCAAATCCGAATTTATCGACGGGTTTAGAGTGATTGGTTGAAACGTACTGGATGAATTAGTTGTCCAACAACTGTGGAACAAACGATTACGGACGACTTCTGTTACGATCGTACTCTGTCGAGAGCTTCCTCGCTGAACTATTTTGGGATGCCATTGGAAAGTGCATCGCACTAGCGTGCCCAGTTAAAAATTAAAGGTGGGGCACTCGATCTTTCAAAAGAATATTTTGGCTTGCTAGGGCAGAGTAATCATACCATGGTGAATCTGTAATTCCTCATCATAAAAATACCGGCCGGAACTTCGGATGCAATTGGATTTAAAACCAAGGTTGAAATTGAACCAGAAATTAGGTTTGGAACTGGAGTAGAAATTAAAGTTTAAATTGGATTTGAAATCGGACTTGACAAAGGATATTAAATAAGACTTGAATTTCGACTAATTACGGCTCGAAGCTTTACTTAAACTGGAAATTAGATTTGAATTTGAAATTGAGAGAGACTTAGACTACTTAGAGTAATTTCGACTGCAAGTTTTACTTGTAATTAGACATGAAATTGAAATTGAAACTGTACTTGTAATTAGACTTGATATCCGATATTGAGTTAAAATTAAACCAAAAATTGAATACAAAATAGACTTGAAATTAAGCTTAAAATCAGACGTACTATTGAATTGGGACTAATTTGAACTTGATGTTTTGCTTCGAACCGGACATGAACACGAATTCACTTGAAATTTTACTTGAAATCAGAATTAATATTTTTCGTCTTATTCTCTTACACATTTTATCTGTTTGCTGTTCCGTTTTTTCATTTTTTCTTTCGGTTTTCTGTACCGTTTTCATGGTTTTTGGTCTCAATTTTCTTTTTTTATTTTGAATGTGATTTTAACCACTTGGTCATTCACCACGCTCTCACTTTTCTTGTTTCACTTGCATTTTTCCTCGTTTTCTGTCGTTTTACTCTTTTTCTGTTCTGTAATCCCTGTTTCATTGTTCCGTTTTTCTTCTCATTTTTTCTTATTTTTATTTCTGAGTTTCTTCATATTTTTCGCTCGTTTTTATTTATTTTCTATCCCGTGTTTTGCTTTTTTTTCTTTTCTTTTTTCCTTTTTTTCATTTCCAGTTTTCGTATTTTTATAACACTTTTTATCTCCTTACGTTCTCGCTTTTCGTCTCCATATGTTCCGGTTTCCTCTACTTGATGCTTCGGTTTTCGTCTTTTCTGTCACATTTATTCTGTTTTTGGCTCCTTTTTTTCTTTTTTCTCTCCTGGTTTCCTGGTTCTTTAGTCCGTTTTTTCTTTTCTTCTTATTTTTGCCTCATTTTTCTGATTTGAGTGTCTTCTTTCCTCTTTTATATTCCGTTTGACCTCTTTTTCCCGTTTTCCTCGTTTCCTCGATCAGGTTTTTCGCAATCACTTGTTTTCTATTCCGTATGCCCTTACTTGACTCGTTTTCCTGTTTGTCTCGCTCTTTTTTCTTTTCTCTTTTATTTTTTGCTCGCTGTTTCCTCTTTATTAGTTCCTTTTCTCTTGTTTTTCCTTCCTGTTTTTTTGCCCTTTTCCTGATGAGTCTTGATTTTCCTTTATTCTGTTTTTCGTTTTTTCTTCCGTTCTTTTTCATGCCCGTTTTTCCGGTCTTTTCCGTTCCATGTTGACTTTTTTGGTACCGGTTTACGTTTTTTTGCTTTTTAACTCATTTTCTCTCCCCCCATTAAGTCCTGTTTTTCACTTTTCTGTGTTCACTTCCACGGTCACGTGACGTTTTCTTTTCCGTTTTATCCTCCGTTTTTATTTTCTATTTCTTTTTTTCCTCTCTTTTTCCATTTTTGTTGTTGTTTTATTTTAATTTTTTCTCTTTGTTTTTTGTTTTCCATTTTCATGCTCCCGGATTTCCCCCTTTTTCCTGCTTGTCTATATCATTTTTGCTATTCATTTGCTTCATCTTTTCTCCTTTTTTTATCAAATTTATTATTTCCTTTCTCATTTGTTTTATGGGTTTTTGTTCTTCTCTTTTTTGTTCTGGTATGGATTGTTTTCCCTTCCCATTTTGTGTTTTTTCTTTCGTTTTTCTTTTTTCATGTCACTATTTATTGCTTTCTCACACACACATACGTTTTTCATCTCGTTATAGCCCGTTTGCCCAGTTTTTGTTACGTTTTCCTTTGTGTTCTTTTCTGTCTAGCTGTGTGATTTTTGCTCTTTTTCATCTTTTTACTGGAAAGCAGCAGGAGACGGACCACCTCTAGATCCATCGGTAATCCATATGTGAATAACCCTAAGAACTAACTTTCATAAGGAACTATTTCTCTCTGAGTCTCCTTTTTGGCCTTTTTCGCTTTCCTTTTTCTTCAGCCCATTTTTGTTTTTCTTCTTTTTCTGCCTCATTTTTCCATTTTTAGTTCCATCTTTTACTTTTTATAACGCACCTTTGACCTGATTTTCCCATTTTCCTAGATTCCTTTATCGGTTTTTCCTTCTCACATTGTTTCTATTCCGCATGCCCCTGCCTAGTCTAGTTTTACTCTTTTTCTCGTTCGTTTTTTCCTTGCATTGTCCGCTGTTCTCTCTTTCTCGGCTCCTTTTCTTTACTATTCCTATTCCTTTACTATTCTTGTTCTCGCCGTTTTTCTAAGTTCAGATTTTTAATTATTCCGTTTTCATTTGTTTTCTTCCGTTTTGATTTGTTTTCAGGCCCGTTTTTTCTTTCTCCCGTCTTTTTCGTCATTTTCTGTTCCATGTTCCATGTTGTTCCATTTTTCGGGCTCGGGTTTCGTCTTTTTGTTGCTTTTTAGCTCCTTTTCTCTTCCTCTCATTATGTCCTGTTTTTCATCCTTCTCTGTTATGTTCACGTGACCATTTTCATTTCAGTTTTTATCTTTTATCCTATTTTTTCACTTTTTTTCTTTCTTTTTGTTCTCCATTTTCTTTTTTTCCAAATTTTCTATACCATTTTTTCATTTTGTTTGTCTTGTTTTTCTCCTTTTTTATCAATTTTCGTTTCATTACTAATGGGTTCGTCATCATTTTCTGTAGTCTCCTCATTTCCCTCGTTTTCTTTCTCGTTTACTTCCTTTTGTAAGGTTCCCTCCCATTCTGTCATGTTTTTTTCTTTTTCCATGTTTATTCAGTATTTATTGCTCTCTCTCACACACACACACACACATACACACACACACACACACACACACACACACACACACACACACACACACACACACACACACACACACACACACACACACACACACACACACACACACACACACACACACACACACACACAAACATACTTCTCTCTCTCCATCCCTTTCCCGTTTGTCCAATTTATGTTATGCTTTCCTACGTGCTCTTTTTCGTGTTCAACTTCTTTTCCATCCCGTTTTTCGTTTTCGTCTGTCCCGTTCTTCCTCCATTCCTGCTTTCCATCCGTCACTGTCACCTTCGCGTTTCATTTGCTTTTTCGTTTCATCCTCCTTTTTTTAATTTTTTTCTTTCAATTTTTTTTCTCTTTCGTGGAGAACTCTTTTTTTGTTCTCCATTTTTCTGCTTCCGGTTTCTTCTTTTCTATACCTAATTTCCTATACCTTTTTTTGTCCCGTTTTTACTCCTTTCCTGTCTAATTCATCTTAACCCTTAAATGTGTACGCTGAAAAAAAATCATTTTAAAAAAAACATACTTATCTCAAGGCGGTAAACATAATTTACTTTGGGGATGTTTTTCACTATGTTGTTTTAAAGCAACATTGCGCATTCAAGGGTTAAATTCATTTTTCATTTTCTTTGTGGATATTTCTCTATCTCCCTTTCGTTTTTGATATTTTTCTGAAGACTCCTCATTTTTTGCCCCATTTTCCCTTTTTTTCTTTTCAGTTTTCTTCTTTTAGGCTCTTTTTTCTCTTTATATGGCTCGTTTTCCATCCCATTCTGTCATGTTTTTTCTTCATTTTTCATACTAGTATTTTATCTTTTTCACTCTCGTGATTTCCCCTTTTACTCTCCCGTTTGTCCAGTTTGTGTCACGTTTGCCTTCATTTATCTTTTTGTCTGATCTTTCCTTTTTTGCCTTCTTTTTCTGGAAAGCAGCAGGAGACAGACCATCTCTAGATCCATTGGTAATTCATATGAGAAAATGCTGGCGTTAGCATCTCTTTCGGATTGTCGTTCTTATTTTTTCATGCACTGCGACGAGTTTTTGCGAGTGTGTATTTAGTCTTTTGTCGGTCTCACTCGTTTTGCAACCCGAGCAGCTGATACCGATTGCTCGCGAGGGTTCGCACTCGCAACTGCGTATGTAAGATAAGGCGTAAGATGAAAAAGAAATGCAAAATCTGAATCCATGCACCGTAGTGTGCCTCACGGGCTATGCAGTGAGAGCTATGCATGAGTGAGCTATGCAGAATGACGCTACCAGGCTATGCATTCGCGAGTGCGCGAGTGCGCAGGTAGTAGCGACGGTTGTTTGTCGTACGCTTGCGTCAGTGCCTTAAGTGTTAGATGTTATGCTTCTCATACTCGCTCGTCTGTGAGTGGGTATTGTTTGCTTCTCGCTCGATTTGCAACATTGGCTCTACGTTGCTTGGTTCATGAAATATGAACTTTTGATTTAGGAAAATATTCACAAAAACCGAAAAGCGTTGCTTCAATGATCATATCTCGCCGAATTTTTCGCTTTTCTTCCTTCACGTCTTGTGTCACTCTGTTAGGATACTATAAAACACCTTTGCTTCATTAGTACTAGACTAGTACTAGTAGGTAGACTTGAAATTATACTTCTAGTTGGACTTAAAAACAAAGTTGAAAACAGGATTGAAATTAGATTTGAAAAAAGGTATAAAATTAGAATTACAATTGAACTTAAAGTAGGAAATGAAATTGGATATAAATAAATTGTATTTGGAATTGAACTGGAAACTAAACATACAATTAGACTTGAAATCGGTGTTGAAATTAGAATTAAATTTGAACTAGAAATTGAGATTAAATGAGGCTTGAAAATAATTTCCCAACTTGACTTAAAATTAAACTTTAAACTGAAACTATTTTATTATTATTTTATTAGTTGTCTTATCGCAAAAATAGCAACTACGGACTTCTGGGTTGCAGTTATTATTTTGTTTACACTAAATTTCACAGAGAAGTACCCGTGTGCCTCAGCCTGGGCACGCCAGTGAGTGCACCCAAAAGATTAGCAAAGAAGAGGGAAGTTGTACAGTTTTAATACTATTACGATAATTGCTTGGATTAATTACCTAACAGCTTGCTGTATCATTTTGCCTAAGAAAACAGTCATCTAGCCATACCCCTGCGTGGACTACGAATTAGCACCGGCTTACATACCTGAAAAGAAATAAAATAAAGGGGAAAAATGAGCAAAAATTACGACAAATGTGACAAGAAAAGCCCAAAAAGGGCACCCAATGCAAATCAGTAAACAACACCCAACTCTTTGCTGTATGTAATTCCACCCGAGAAGCAGGTTACTCACCCAGCGCAGGGGTATCGTATCAAATTTGCAATCACCTCTGTGGCTCTGTGTGTCTGTCGGATCTCGAACTCGGTACAGCACATTGTACATAAAAGTGAAAGCGAAGTAATGAAGAGATTACCATGCAGCGCCTGAAATTAACCTGCATTGCGTTAGGTGGTTCGATTTTAGTTTACGCCGTAGGCTGCTATAGGCCACCGTAGGTGAAAAAACAGCCCACAGAATCCCGCACAAATGAGGCAGAAACGCGCATCACATAATCTATAGCCATGCGATGCGCTGCGATGGTCGTTACCATCGACGCATACATAATTTCGAGCGATGCACCCGAAAATTTCTCTGTGCGAAATTCAAATGAAAATAAAAAAACCATACCAAGACCGACCATTCTGATAAAACGATTACCTATCTAGCTTGTTTGTTGTTCCAAGCTATCAATTTAAGGTGGTGCGTAAGGTGCGGCGATGCGATGCGGCTGGTGGAAATGATTAAATTAACAGCTACCGATTTTAGCGATTCAATGGCCGTTTGCAGTTCGCACGCGTTTCCGTTTTACCTGTTCTTTTTTGCTCCAATGCAGCTTAACCGTCTCTAATTGCCGGTATCATTCCGCCCGCTGCGCGCGCCGGTGAACTGAATAAGAAACGCGGGAAATGAAACGGCATTTATGGAGTGTTTGAAACAAAAATAAAACCGGCGAATTCGGTGCATGTCCGAGAGCTAGGCCTCATGTCAGCACATTGTTGGAATCTGTTATCGGCGCTCTCGGGCTCGGGAAAGGCTGCTCGAAGCCAGCCAGCAACGGAATCAAGCGAGTGCAGGATTGTTGCATCTCCCACGCGCAATGATTGTGCAATCGTTTATCGTCAATTGATTTGTTTCCTATTGATTGCAACATTGGCGCAGCTTCGCTGCGAAAAACTCCACCCCCGTCATTCGTGCTTTAACTTTTGAAATTATTTTTCTATGCCATGCAGGTGTTTATACAAAACAAATGCGGAAGAAGAGCTCAGGAAAGTATGTAATCGTTATCACTTAGCATTATTTGCAGCGTATGATCGATGATTTTTCCAGAAAGTTGTAGAAACCTTTCAATCTGCCATTTATTAATAGATTTTTCCTATCTGATGTCCATTAATTTATTTCTTGCTGAATTCAAGCTCAATTTATTTCGTTTTCCACGGGAAGCCGGGCAATATCAAGGTATCGTCATGTATTTATGTAATTTTTATTCGAAATGTGTTCGATCTTGACTCTTGAGGAATGAGAAGTTGACTGCAGGAAATCCCCTACAGGGTTCATGTACAAATATGTGAATTTTTCAGACCAGCGTGATGATTGTTATCTTGTTAAAAAAATAATTATGGTACTTTTGAGCTTTAATTTCACCATGATGCAATCAAACCCACGTTTAACATGTATTTGTACACTGTCCTCTGCAGTTTGTGCTATGTTTTATTACATTTTTTTGCGTAAAAACCGCACATTAAGTTGGAAGTAATTGGAAAAGGGCAGTAATGGCATTGGTTGTCTTTTTATAGCAGACTTAACACTGAGGTCAATTGGTATTAAAACATAACACACGAATGTGACATTTGCTTTGTTAAAGCTACCACTAGCATTGACTGATGGCAAAACCTAGTTTCAGGTGGTATTTATAGCGACCAATTAATGTGTTGCAGTGTTTTCAAGATGTAGGAAAGTAGTTAGCCGCGGAATGTTGGAATTGGTTCAGCCAATACAGAAGCAGAACGAGACTGTTAAGACAAACTGTAATTCTCAATAACAATGATAAATTCTATTCGTCTTTCCTCAACCGCATCAGCTTTACATGAATTATTTGCTGGTATCATGAGCTTGCTAATCGTTAAGAAAACTTGAGTTGACATGCTATTTAAGTCGCCGTGATAATTGGAAGAGAGTGACACCGAGGAGAGTCTCCCAATATTATTAGGTCCTTTTGAAATGTTATGCAAGGGTTCTTCGCAAGTTTTCAGGAAATACTATGTGGCTTGCTCTTCCAAAGACTCGCACCACTTTGTGACGATTTACAACGAATTTCAATCAGACCAAATAATATACTAAACAATATTTCATAGCAGCGTTCCTTCAGCCAGCAGCGCCATGCAGAAATGTCAGATATTCCGAACTTTCGATACCTAATGCTGCTCCATGTCCAAGCAGGTTGGCGTCCTGCTCTGATCAAGCACTGCCACTTCGCATCGTGGTGTATCTATCGAAGGGGGTCATTTATTCGATCGCGTACCTTCTGTGTACTATCAGAGCGTCAGAGGTTAACGGAATAAAATCGCTTGGCTGTGTTTACCAATGGTCGTGGGTCTTGTGTTGATTGTAATTTAATAATGCGCTGGGATATGAATTTGTAAATCTTCAAAACTGTGATGAGCTTGCACAAATGGATCGATGCACTATGGGGCAGAACCCGAAAAAGCTCGGACAAAACCTCAAAATTTTTATTTGAGATATTCTATTAAACTTAATATTCTACGTATAGTAGACACATAATCTATAAGAAATATACATAAATTGTTTTAATAAGTAGTTTTTCAATAGGCATTAAAGAAGGTGAAACACAGTGTAAAAAAATTTTGGAAAATGAAAAAATAAATATCATTTAATCTTTTAGTATCTGGCTACCATGCTGCTTAAAATTCTGTACTTTTAAAGGACAATTCACATTAAAGGGATTGTAAACTAATAGTTTAGGTGATATTAAGACAGATTTTTTACTAGTAGGCTTTGTTCTGACGAAGTGTTTTAGAACAAAATATTTGTTATTTTTGTTAATTTTCAATAGCGTGTAGAAAAAGATTTCCACAGATTTCCGCTCTGTCACTACCATAAAATCAACATTCAGGGTGTTAACTAGTAACAAGCAAAAAATTAGCTGCTACTAGTTGCGATGTTCAGAGATATTCAAGTTTTTCGAATACATGTTTTCCGGCATTTTAGGCTACAAATTAGTAAATGCGCGCGCCAGTACGAAGTTAATTCCTGCTGTACGTTAAATAGTCATGCTTGTGTACGTAAGACATAGCATTATTATCGTTATGAGATACATCGGAGTCGATAAGGGGAATTCAGGACATTGTAAAGGCGACTACTTAACAGCTTTTTCCCAATTAGCTCTGTTTCAAGTCAAGTTAGCAGTAGAATATGTTCGATTGGACTTTCAGCTCGATTCAACTAGCCTCCATTTTGTTTATTTAGAGTCGAACATGTTGATACGTGTTTGCAGGATAAACAGATTGCTATACTCTGTCAGTTACTCGTTATTTTTGTGCCTTCTGCCAGGATTTGGCTGAGGCCGATGACAGCCTATCTCGCCACTCATATCATTTTGCTGCGTATGGCCAAACTAATGAATTAAAAAAATTACATGAATACACTAAAGTAGATAGTAGGGTAAGTTAACCTATATAGTAAACCCTCTACCTGTAATGGACACTTGGATAAAATTTCGGTATTTATTAGCTTATACTTATATTTCGGAGGATATATAACATGAAACAGACCGTACTAAACATAACACACATTTGAGTTGATAACATTTTAGCTGCATTTCATTATTAATGCTTTAAAATTGACGTTTTCAACAAGTAGGTCCATTATATACAATGCAAAAAATGTCGCCATTACCGGACTCTCTCCATGCAAAATACACTAAAATTCCTATAATGGACCCGGTCGTTATTCTATTGTAAACCGCAAGGGTCCATGAAAGGAAAATGGACATTTCAATCTGTTTTTAAAAATCTGTAAAATATAGATTTGCATCAGAAATTGATATATTTAGGTTTATTCGAAAGTTACTAATATTGTAAGTGCCATTGGTTGGGTGTGTAGCCTAACGAGTTCAAAATAATGTATAGAAAGGTCCACAAATGGTTGATTTACCCTATACCAGAATAATAATACTAAATTACTCTTGATATACAGATTGTGATAATTTGTATAGGAGGTCGTTAGACTACCAATTTCGACTACTTAAAGAATGTGTTTGAGTATTTAAAATATTTATAACTTGATTCCCGTAAGTCCTACAATGTTGGTATGTTCAGTAACTTTACGTAACTTTACAGGACAAACAACTTTTCTGAAGACACAACATTTCTAAAGTCATTATTTAAAAAGTTAGATCTCAACGCCATCTATAGGAATAAAAATACAACTACTTAAAATTTACAGAAAGATGCGCAATTTTATTACAAACAATGTTGCTGAAGACAATAAAGCTTTACGAAGCATATGAAAGAAGTTATGAGGTTTTGTACGAGCGCCGGATCAATCTGCCCCACTGTGCGATGTAGTTATTATTTATCTCTCGCCTAACTCAGGTACCGAACTATACTCCGTGTCCCGTAAATGCAACACAATTTGTTGTAGATTGTTTTTCGGAGCCGGACATAATTTTGTCAATTGATGGCTTTGATTTACCAAATTTCTTTCTTCTCAAGCAGCATACAGCATGTCGCCCAGTTAGCTTCGAGGTACGATGCTGGTCCAGTCGTTGTATGTTAGAATATCTCGGCTGGGTGGAGCTGCATGCATAACGCTTTTTTCACCCCCTGAACCTCCTAAACAGTGTACGTTTATGGTGGTGTAGTTGAAGAAACGGGCTGTTATAGCGATCTTACAATCCACCCATCTGCAAAGCTCGTTCTCAGGTTTTTGATCGCTCCAGCACTTTTTATATTGTTCGTAGTTAATTTGTTTAGATAGGTTGCCTTACTAGGGCCACGTTACTGAGACTCGCAATGAAACTGTAATCTTAGTTTTAGTGGCGAGACAACAGGTTTCCTTACTGAACCGGATCAGCCGCTCTTGTGAGCCGCTCACTAGGTCGAGAAAACGTCAAGCTGCCAGTCGCTCCTGACATGGAGACAGGCAGTCCTGACTGGCTGGTGCTTTCTTCGCTGTCGGTATACGACTATAGTTTCTACCAGGTTACCCGATCTCCACTAATATTGCTCGTTTTTTGGCGATACTGGCTGAATAAAAGACTTTCGACCACAATAAGGTGTATTTCATTCTTGCCGGAAAAGTTTGCAAAAGTACCCGAGATGAATTATCATACCATCAATGAAGAAAATTATTTGCGAGGACCAGACCCAGTGCTTAGAAATCTCATATTCAATTTATGTAATACGCATGAATAGATCCAATACACTGCTCATTCTTTGCTGTTTCTAGTACAGATGAAATGAACTCAGCATTGCCAACCTGAAGCCAACGATTCGAGCGGATCACTTGCGTTCATGTTCGTATTTTTCTCTACATTAATTCACTCTCGACAATAGTGAATGAAATCATATGTGAATCATTCATTCATTTTGATGATGATGATGATGGAGCCCACCTCATTCCCCTACAAAGGTTTGAGATAGTCGATTTATCTAATAGATAATTAGTGAATATACATTTGAACCAGGTAGGCAAACAAAACGATCTGGTTTTTGACACAGATATAAATTCCTGCGATGGTATTCAAATACAAGTTATAACTATTAAAAATATATAATTTTTCAAGTTATTTCCAAACCAAGAATCTCCAGTATCAATTTGCAACCTTCTGCCAGTTACCAAGATGTTCATATCATTTTGGTTAAGCCGATACCCAGTTTAGCCCGCTACTAAGTCGACGCAGTCCCGACGAGGCCATTCCCGCTGTAATCAGCAAGCAAAGCAAAGTCCAACCTTCAACTTAGTATGAGACTTATAAGGGCATCCCCACCCAGGGAAATCAAAAAAATTTCCAACCCGAAAAAATCCTTGACTGGCTAGGAAAATAAACATCTAATAACAAGCAGAAGCATCCAAATCTTCCAGAACACTCACGAATTTGTCAATTACTAGTAGTAAAGTCAGATATTTCTAATAGAAAGAACAGTCAAATTTAAAATCAGTCCTCTATATCTGTTTAACGCGCGCGGTTCTCAAACCTTTGAAGACTACTCTCTTTTTTTTTAACTACATTAACAATTACAAAATCCATCATCACCATGGTGACGAACATAATAGTTTTAATGTGCTTTATTAATCTCTAACAAATACTTGATTAACAGATGTCCAAATTAAATAATCAGTAGCAAGAACTTCGTCAAATATTATTTAAATTAAAAATATAATAAACTAAAAAAAATCAAAATACTGCCTTTACGTGTGAAATGCATTGTCTCTTAAATTCTGATAGCGCCGTTGTACGTCTGATGTGCCTAGGTATCGAATTGTATATCTTAATTCCCTTAAAGAACAAAGAATTTTGAGAAGCACTAGTTATAAAATTAGGTGTTCTAATCTCTGCCGCATTTCTAGTATTATATCTATGGATGTCACTTCCCCTTACAATTCGATCACACAAATATCGAGGCAGCAATCCATTAACTACTTTGAATATGAACACCATTGTCAAGAAAACAATTCGTTGCTTCACCGACAACCATTGCAAAGCATCCAGCATCAACGTTGAGGAAGTGAATCTATTGCATCGCAAAATCAAACGCATGATTTTATTTTGTAAACGCTGCAACCTCGATATTTGTGATTCATTCGCTAAGAATAATATGGAAGTGCAAAAATCTAAGTGGGGAGAGATGATTGATTTATAGAGATGAATCTTACTAAAAGTATTCAGCTCTTTTTTCAAACGACAGAGAATCCCGTACTTCTTGGCAATTTTTTTGATAACATTGTCAATATGGGTATTGAACTTGAGTTTGTCATCAATAATTACTCCAAGATATTTAATCTCGTGTACCCGTTCAATGATTTCCCCGTCAATCTCTACATCAACGTGATCATTCAAACGGTTGCGCGATATTACCATGAATTTGGTTTTACTGGTATTCAACTTCAGTTGTTTGAATTTCAACCATCTACTCAGCGAGCGTAAATCTACATTCAAGTGTGTTATGGCATAATCGAGATTTTTAGCTGCTATGAACAACACAGTATCATCAGCGAAAAGATTGATGTCACAGAAACGTAAGACTCGTCTCATGTCATTAATGTACATAATGAATAATAGAGGCCCTAATACACTCCCTTGGGGTACACCTAGAGTGTTCCTCACGGGATCTGAGATAAAATCATTAAAAATTGTCTTTTGAGTTCTGTCACATAAGTAGCTCTCAAACCATTTATATGCAGTACTCGTTATTCCGAAACGCTTTACTGTTTGTAATAATAAGGGCCTAGAGATTTTGGACTTCCGGCAACGGTAACCGAATTTACAATAAACTTAAACATTGCAAAAAAAAGCAAAGCATAGCTTAGGTGCTACTTTCCTTTATCGAAACTTGCTTTTCTGTTTTTATACGACAGACTTCGCAGCCAGCTGTTTTAACTCTAACAGCCTCTCGTATACGTAAACATTGCTCTGAAGTTTTAATAAATTTCCTTCAGCCAGGTTTTGGTCGATTATAAAAAAACAAGCAGTTTAAAAAAACTAAACTTTGAGACCGAAAATATCAGTCAAGAGCACTAAAACTGACTGGCTTAGTTGAATCAAGCAATCATTCAGCACTGCAATTCATGAATGAATTGTTTTGAAGGGTAGAAAATTGATAACGACAAACACTGCCAGTAGTTCAGTAGTCATGTCCATGGACTGATCAGGCTTCTGACGTGCTCTGCGAAAAATCTCAATTCTCGGCGTTTCACTGGCAAAACGCAAAAGACGAATCGATTTGCTCTCTCTCCGTCGGATGCTACCTTCTCCGCGCCACGAGTCTTGTTTTGCTTTTGCAGTGCTTTGCTGCTTTGCTCTGTCGGCGAGTGAGCATCAGTTTGGTTTTATCTTTCTTTTTCTGCCGGGAGCGCTACCGAATGCATGCTCTCAAGGTCATAGAGCAAATTGTTCCAGTCCATTAATTACCTATCGCATATTCTCTTTGGAACACGGAGCGAATAGTCTCGTGTCTCCAGTGTGCGAAGAAAATATTAGCTCTGCTTAGCATTGTGCTCCTTCTGCGCAAGATGAGTGGTTCTAAGAGAAAACAGTATTCAGGCATCGTTCGGAGGGAGAGGAAACGGTTGAACAGAAAACGGAAGCACTTGATCGCAGATTGCTCTGTCTCTGTATGCATAAGATGAGCAAAATGAAGCCTAGGGCTGACCGATAAAAGAATACCATCAAGAATATAAATGCATGCGCAGAATGTGTTTTAAATTCGCCTTCATGCAAGGCTGTCAATTTTTCGAGCACTGACTAGATCTGAAGCGGTTTGCGTAGGGCTGAGAGGGGAGCACACAGTAGAAGAGAGGATGCGCTTTATAGAGACTATAGACTACAGAGGCGAAAATACACTCAACAGTTTAAAACAAAACGGGACACTCCCGTGACAAATAAATACATACACATTTTTTATCGTTTTTTTTTTGCTGTTTTTTCGTTGCCTTCTTTTTCTTGCATCTTTTTATAGTCTTTTCATAGTTATTTATTGCCTATTTTGGTATTTTTTTTCGCTTCTTCGGCGTCTTTTCCTCGTACTTTATCGTCTTTCGTTTGCTTTCATTATCTTTTTCATTTTCATCATCGTTTCTTTTCATTTTTGCCATCTTTTTATCGTATCATCTGCTCATCGTTCTTGTCGTTTGTTTATGGCATTTTTGTCGTTTTTTCGGCAGCTTCTAACCGTCTTTTCGTGTCGAATTGTTTGTTTGGCGTCCTTGCGTTCTCCTTTTGTCATTTTTTATTGTTTCTTAACGTCTATTTATCGTCTTTTGCCGTCGTTTCACTATATTTTGTTACATTTTCGCCATTTTCGTCGTCATCGGCACTCGAACGCAACGGCAACACGTCAAGTCAAGCAGATTTTAAGATCGTAAGCATATACCAGTCTGCAGCCGGTGCAGCCAAGAGCAGATGCTGCGTCACCGATGAATAAAATAATCAAAAGTGGTCCCAAGTTACTGCCTTGAGGTACACCAGATTTAATTGTAAACGGTAACGATGACTTAGACCTAAGATTCACGTCACGCTACTTTTTAACGGATTCATCTCGCATTCTTAGCTGGTTTAGAGCATCTGTAGGCTACTTGCATTATTTATACGTGACGAATCAAGTGGCCACAATTTACAGTCATTTTTCGTTTGGTGCAATGAGAAGCCTTTACAGAGGAATGGAAAGCGATGCCGGATAAGGAGGCGGTTTCAAGGACTTCACCATTACGATAGTTTAGTCCGTTGAACGTTAAATATTTTACGGGGTGTTCAATAAGTTCGAATACAACTTTTCATCGTCCATAGGCTGGACAGAGCAAAACTGATACCTTCGCGGCACGCTGGTCAGGAGTTCGTATTTTCTGATGAGAAACTCTTCTTGCAACAGCCGCACAATGTCCAAAATGATCGGCTGTGGGCGCCGACGTTGGCCAGCATCTCCCCGTCCCACATAAACATCCCGCGGTTCCAGAGCGTCGCGTCGGTGATGGTTTGGGGAGTCGTATCCAAGCGTGGGAAGCTTCAACTGGTACTTATCGAGAAAAACGTCAAAATCAACACCGCGTACTAGAAGACCGAGGTTCTGGAGAAGGTTGTGGCCCCGGCACTTCGTGACCTCTACGGAAAAGATCATTACGTCTGTCAACAGGACGGCGCACCGGCCCACACGGCGAAAATCGTCCAAGCGTGGTGTCGGGAGAATTAGACTGATTTTCTCGATAAGACTTTGTGGCGTCCCAGTTCCCCGGATCTTAATTCCCTTGACTTTAATGTATGGTCGTACATGCTGGCCAAGTAGAGCGAATATAAAGTGAGCACAGTGGACCAATTTAAGAAGCTCATTTCCAAGACTGGGACGCGATGTCCATGGACCAGTTGCGTACCGCGTGTGATACTTTTGAGAAACGTCTCAAGCTCATCGTAAAGCACAAGGAGCGGGGGGGGGGGGGGGGGGGGGTGCTTCCACAAAATATGTCGTAAAGGTTGGACTGCTTCAATAAAAATTGACTCAGAAAAGAAAATCTTGTATTTTCATTTTAACATTTCACATCATTAAACACATTTTTAAAGCGTATTCGAACTTATTGAACACCCTGTATAGTTGTATAGTTATGTCAGTCAATTACTGCTTTACACGTATTCTGCTTG
Organism: Sabethes cyaneus; assembly: GCF_943734655.1. NCBI lineage: Eukaryota > Metazoa > Arthropoda > Insecta > Diptera > Culicidae > Sabethes > Sabethes cyaneus. Next base: position 24,033,077 of record NC_071355.1, read on the forward strand.
TCGTATTGTTTTTCGTTAGCAGCATAGTTGCTATTGAAAGTTGTAGGACAAGAGTAATAGAGTACTCTGGCAACGGTACTGACTTCATTAGTATACGAAATAAAACTACTGAAACTAATGAGTATGCTTAGGGATAACGAGCACCACGAGTTCGTGTCCATAGAATTGGCAAACCAAGGAATGAAGTGATATTTCAATCCCTCAAAGCATGGCATTTTGGAGGCCTGTGGGAGGCATCGGTTCGACCTGAGAAAGGTTTCCAGAATGTTTCCCCTGCAGGGTTTAGTTACAACACGTACTGAACCACCAATATACTAAGACTTTACACTCCGATATGGCTGAAAATTTGTATATTTAGTCAGCTTAACGAAATTATTCATTTCACATTATCAATTCACCGCTTTAAATCACGCAGTTTTCCCTAAGGAAATATACCAAATTCGACTATATTATTCCTTATCGCTGTCAACAATAATAACAATAATAAAGAAAACACTTTTCTTTTAAGTATTTTTATTCACTCCTAAAGCACATTAATTATATCCTTAGCAATAAACTATGCTGTCACAGGGCATAAAATGCTATTTTTTAAACTTCAATTAAATGTAGATTAGACAGTGAAAACAATTTAAAAAATTGAGAAAAGAATTAACTACTTATCTTAATGTGAGTAGGTTTTTAATCCTCATTCGGTACTTGTTTAAAGCATTCTTCCTTTAACATTTTTTCGGTTACGAAATCATTCATGCCGAAACGTCTTCATGGAATGATTTCGTCAGATAGTTTTTTCTTCTTTCGCACAAATACTACAACCCGGCTGGACCAGGTTCGTATAAATCAACCGTAAATATTAAGTTTGTCTCCAATCATAGGGCACCCGTATCGATAAAAACGTCCAACGTCAGACGGCATACCAAAAAAAACGCTTATTTATGCAAATTACTGACGACAACTTTCTTTTTTCGGTTGTATCATCTTGAGTCACATTTTTTTTCCTTTTAATCGGGAAGCGATTTCAGTGAAGTAATTTATGTACCATCAACTGGTCCCTCGCAGAGATCCAGCAGTGCGTTGCCATTAAGGGAACGATGCCGCTAGACCACTGAATTATGCAACAGTGAGATATATTCGGTCTGTGGCAACAAGCTTAAGTTTTTTCTCAGGCATGGCACTAGGTTTTTTAATGAAATAAATAAATTCTATTGAGAGTGCTCCATTCAAAACACGAATTTATCAAAGCAAAAACGTGAAACCCCGTAGAGTTTATATAGATTGTTACGTTCGCTAAGTGTGCGGTCGAGACGCTTGCGGGTCGTCTTCAACCCAAATAGCTTTGCTCTCTGTTAGTTGGTAAAAGGTTTTGGAAAAGGTTTTTTATCAATCGAATTACCTAAACAATCTGACCGCATTTTCCCGGAATAAACTTCCTCACTAACGGAATCAAGAAAAGCACCAGTAACTAATTCAGCATCATTTCATCTGCCTGCCAATTATCCTTTCGCCGTCCGGTTTCGACGTCCCAAGTGAATGAGGGCGTCGTGCCTTTTCAAAGTTTGACATTCCACCCCGGCAGTAAACCCCAAATAAAACCAATCTTTATCCATCCTAAGAGAGATGGGGGCCACCATATCCGGTGGTTAAAGAACTTAATAAATGTAAACAGACTGTTCGGCACCGGGATAGAGTTTCCGCTCGTTAGAATCGAGTACGGTTGGATGGATGAACACCCCAACGGGACACTTTCCAGCTTTTCAAATGTTACACACTGAGCTATAGACTACTACAGGAAGACGGAACATTTCGTAACAGAACAACATTCTAAGGTAAACTGACAAACTGACGGTGGCGATTTTCGTTCACCGCTTCATTGCTATTCTAGCAAATCAAATGCAAGCATCTGGTAAACACTGGTAGCTTCCAACAAGAGTCCTTCTTCCGAAACATTTTCCGACTGTTTCCAGGGCACCGTAAACTAGGGTAGCTCAGATCAATTTCCCGATTAGCTGCACGTCAAAAGCAGATAGCCCCAAAGTCCCCTCTCGGAACAGTGCAGATGCTGATAAAAAATGTGCACTTTGGGGGCTACTACGGAGAGACATGACTCGTATCGTTACAAGCATATATATTCTGCACGCAGCGACAAATTGTCCTCCACGACGAGATACGAGCTCCCACAGCTGCCGTAGATAAAACGATCCAAGCCTACCGAAGCGGGGCGATGTTCTTGCTGCCTCAATAGGCTATCCCTGGCCCAGCCAGCCCGGCGATGTACGATACCGAATGGAGTTGGAGGGCATCATTTTTCCTGCCAGTCGCACAACTGCAGGCAGCCAGAAGCAGCAGCAGCATCAGCATCAGCACTACGGCAAAGGAGATAGATTGGCAGATAGCGTACAGGAGGCATTAAGCAAAAGCTAACTATAAACTGTAGGAGACTAAACTAAATGACGCTTGAAGACATTTATTTTCGGTAGTACAGAATAGAACCGGTCGGTCGGCCGGTCGGTCGCTGGGACTGCTGTTGACTTCCGCTGCAGAGGTTGTAAATTAAGAAAACGTGCCTCGTGCCGATTGCCGATTGCCAGCTGGCAGGCTTCAGATAAGTGCGAGATTGAATGGTTTGGGAAGGCCAACGAAAAAAAAATGGAATTTGATTGTTTCTTGCATGAGGTTGGCTGGATTGTGTGAGAGAATATTAGCTGAAATTTCTATAAAGATTTTAGATCTTCAAAATAAAATTAAAATATTTTAGATTATAATGATTCAAAAATGCATAACTGAGCATTTCCTTCAAGTGAACTTTATTTGGACCCTTCAAAACTGCAAGCACGAGCTCTTTGCACAACTGCAATGAAACAGGTCCATCTCACATGATAATGTTGCCCACCTGCCCGTTCGACGACTCGGAAACACTTCTGACCGCACGATTAGCATCGGTTGTAAACTGTCGAATCCTCCTCCTCTTCTTCCCCTTACACAGAAACACACACCGCGCCGTAGGTAATTGCTACTGATGCGTGCCGATGAAATCATCCACAAATTGCTTCCGGTTTCTGTAAGCCGGTCCTTTCCGCGTAGGAACGTACCTAGATACCACCTTCTGAAGGCTTCCAGCAGCAGCAGCACGTCATACCGGCCGCCACACGCTCAATCGTCGTTACAGCACCGACACCTCGAAAATCTTTCATCTGTTATGCACGCTTTAGGCATGGCATGATGCCTAGTGGTGGAAGTGGAAATCGTGCCTCGGAAGGTCGTCGTCGAATGAAAGTCTCTTTGGTAGCTCCGGCAGCAAGGGCTCGGAAGTTTCCACTTGATAAGTTTGCGGATCTAGGTTTTCAACCGCGCGAGGGTCGCCAGCATCGGTGGCTTTCTAATTAGTTATGACACTACGTGGTTTCTGGAAGGAGGGAGGGAGTGAAAATCATTTAGATGCATTCCGCTAATTGGATTCGGTCCAAATGGGAGCCGATCGTTATTCCTATTTCTTTCTGCATCAGTCATCAATACGTCGGAGCAGTGGATCCCATCAGGGGGGCATTACTAATCGTTATAATGAAGGTCGAGTGGGTTAATTAATGGATTATTAACGGTTTGATCGTATGTTGGAATGTGGTTGTCTATTTCAGTTTACCTCCTATGATTGCAACTTTCATTTGTCACTAAAAATGGATTATATGTTCAGCAAATCCGCGCCCCTCGGTTTCAAAAAGTGCAATCAATCACGCATTGACAACTCGCTTTCGAAACTACAATTTTTCATCCCCATCCGGATCCGATGGTTTGACAACCCAGCATAAAATTCGTATTTTTTGGTTGCACTTTCCTACCACCTCTGTGCAAATAACCACCAAAATCGTTACGTGACCCCCAGGGAGTATGGGAGAATTTTTAACACTCCACATGAGACCCCCGACGAGGATGGAATAGAGCAAAAAATAGCGCATTAGCTTCGCCGCCAATGTTGTCGATGAAGGACAAATATGGGGCCTATGTGTCGTAACAATCGAAGCGCACGGATCAATCGAAACCATTAATCATTCGCAGCGGAGAATTGAGGCAACAGGTTACTGTTTGAAACCCGGAAGATAAACAAGTTATCTGAAACCAGCAAAATATGCCCTGCAGGAGGTATTTATTAACAAATCAGAAATCACGTGTGAATTTGACATAAGTTTCGTAACCGCAAACAGGTGGATTCATATAATTGAATGTTACAGATTAAATATAATCGTTATTTTTTAATACTGGTTACGAAACAATTTTTTTCCTATGTGTCCCCTTATCTGACATAATTTGAATAATAAAGAAGTGTGCCTGAAACTCCCGTTCATCTGGTACTGAAGGATGATGTTGATATATCCGGTATGATCACCGTTCTAGAAAAATATTTTTGGTAAAAAGTAGGTCTATGGTCTACGAATTTCTACGAAAACGTGTAACATGTTTCCGATCAAATCTAACTGCAGATGGCTGATTTGCCGTCCTAACGATTGCATACTGCATCCACCTTTCGACAAATTGGTGTTGACTTTGCTGGCCCGATACTAATTAAATAGATGACCAAGACTGTTCATTTAGTAGCTGTGAAAGATCTATCATTTTTGAAAGCAATCCGGCGATTTGTTTCCAGAAAAGGTGTTCCAGAGAGCGTTTATAGTGACAACGCAACATATTAAATTGGTTTAGAACTCCATAAGTTATACCTAATGTTAAAAACAGAAAACACTCAAAGAAAATATTCGATACATGCCAAGCTATCCAAATAGAGTGGAAAACCACACCTCCAAATGCTCCACATTTCGGTGGAATCTGGGAAGCTGAAGTCAAAAATGTCAAGTCTGTATTGAAAAAGTCTCACATATCCGTTTCGTTGACAACAAACAAATTTTTCGCTTTGCTATGCCAAATTGAGGCCATCCTGAATGCAAGAACCTTGTTTGCCCTCTACAACGACTCTCAGGCGATTCGAAGCCCTCACTCCAGGTCACCTAATAAATTGATTGTCCTTTTGCTGACATTTCTAAGCCGTCATCACCAGTTCCGGTATACCAACCAATCGACTGTCTCGTTGGCAACACGTCCAGAAACTCAGAAAAAAATTTTGAAAACGATGAACTAAAATGCAAGTTTGAAGCAAATGGGCTTCCAAAAAACGAATGTAGAGATTGGAGCAATAGTGTTAATCAAAGAATTTAAATGCATATTTCATCGATTTTCAGCGGCATCCCAACCTATATAATATGGTCCGTCCTTGACTACATATCTTGTCTTCACATATAGGGTTTATTTCTAATTCCCGTCGTAGTAAGGAAAGCCTATCTAATTTTCATCATTTCTGGATGGATTTAATGAATACTCCAAAAGTTCTTACCTTCCGATCCGTGAGCTTTGAAATTACTGAAAAGCGATTATTAAAGCATATTATTGAAATTACGCTACTGACTTTATTTCTTAAATTCGTCGTACCGTTTTAAAATCCGTCCATCAAAATTTTTCATCGTCCGAACTAAAAATCACAACAATGTTTACGAAGCTAACGCGCATGTATTTGTGTAGGACGGCATGACAAATGTTATTCTGCAAAATTTCTGCAGGTCAGGCAAGTTTTCCTGGCTGTAAAATAACGAAAATGTCTTGCGGGAGATATTTTCATTTATGAATTACGGAAATTAAAACGATTAGTCGACATTTTCTTCTTCGTCGCACGAAAAAACGTAGGAAATCTGGCTGGTAGGACTTCTTTAATGACAAAAAGCATTCAAATAGCTCTCAGCCCACTTTGATTGATCGCGTATGATAGACAACAAACTAAAATATTACGGAATAAGTTTTGCATTGTGTGTCATAAAAATGCTGGTATTTTTAATAATTTCTGTTGGATAGAACGGGAATAGGCAATTACGACGAAGCAGCAACATACCCTATCCCTATAAATTTATTATTTTTCAAGCAATATGCCCAAGATTTGCCAGTAAAAAACAATATTCTTAGACGTTTGCGACGACGTATTTAGATTTTCAAAATTCTTTTTGAAGCGGAAGTTATGCCAAAGAAAGGCCCAACCACGACGGGGAATGTCGTCCACCACCAAATTTGGGGACCAAACATTTGGTCTAATTTAGCTAAAATAGTCGAATTCGGTAAAAATGGTCGAATTCCACCGACATGGTAGCATTAAGTCCAAATGATCGACATATGGCAAATCAACGAAATTTAGTCAAAAATGGTCAAATTTAGCCGAAATGACCGAATTTAGTCAAGATGGTTGCCATTTTCCGATTTAATCAAATTTAACCAAATAGGTCGAATGTAGCCAAAAAGCTTGACCAATATGAAAAAATTCAGCCGAAAAGGTCGAATTTAGAAATATTGATAGAAGTTGGCTAAAATATGCAAACTTAGCCAAAACGGACGAATTCAACGGAAATGGTCGAATTTAACCATAATGGTGGAATTTAACCCAAGGGTCGAAATAGGGCTTATTTAGCAAAAATGCACGCATTCAACGAAAATGTTGGAATTCAGTCAAAATGACCGAATTTAATCAAAAATTAACAAAACCAGTCGAAATTTAGAAGTTACGATAGACCTAAGCTGTTAAAGTGACTACATATAATCAAACATACTTCTGGTGTCCCACAAGGTAGTAACTTGGGGCCTTTGCTTTTCGCCTTGTACTTTAACGATATTGCTATCGTTATATGCCGATGATCTAAAGATCTATCTAGTTGTGAAATCTGTGGACGATTATCGCCGATTGCAAACACTGCTGGACATCTCCGCTGACTGGCACTGGACGCTGGCACTTTTAGTTTCAGCAACTCATTTATGACGAAAATTAGTCACATACCGGTTGCCCCAACCGGTTTGTAACAACTGTGCTACTAGGGTGGTGTAACAGAAACAAGCTAACAATAAGCATTGCCAAATGTGTTGCTATATCATTTCATAGTTGCAATGTGCCTATCTCATTTGACTGTCAGATAAACGGAGTTGTTCTAGAACGCGTCGATCAGATTAACGACCTTGGAGTTCTGTTGGATAGCAAGCTCACTTTCAACCAACAATATACTGCTGTCATCTCGTGACTTTTAAGATCCGCATTGCTTGAAAGCATTGTATAGCGCAATAGTACGACCAATGCTTGAAAACGCCAATATCATCTGGAATCCCCATAATAACTTGTGCTGGAATAGAACGTGTGCAACGAAGATTTGTCCGTATCGCTCTAAGATATTTACCGTGGCGTCTACCTAATAATCTTCCCCACTATGAAGACCGTTGGCAGGTTTTAGACTTGGATACGCTAGAGAGTCGTCGGAAGAATCAACAAGAGACCCGGTTTTACTGTCTCGAATTGATTTTAGAGCTTCACGTAGACAGCTTCGATCATCAAAGTCTGCTGACAACTAGATTCCATCGGACCATGTACGGATTTTATGAACCACTGACGTCATGCACTCGCACCTTCACGCTAGTCGAAGACTTATTTGACCTCGGAAATGTTACCTCACGCGCTTTCAATAGAAGAATAACAAGGTCCAGGATGCTTCATTACACTTAGTTTTAGATTTATTTTTTCATGTAAAGTCAATTGTCAGATGATTCGACCTATGTACAATACAATACAAAACATAGAAAAAGTCGAAATTTGGCTAGAATAATAAAATTCAACCAAAATCATCGAATTTATCCAAAGTGAACGGATTCGGCCAAAATTTGGCGAAATATCCACATCTTTACGATCGAATTTAGTCACTAATTCCGAATTCCGAAATAATTCAACTTAACCGAAAAGGTCAAATTTATCGAAAATGCTGGAGCTTGGCCAAATTGTGATAATTTAGCAAAATAACCAAGTTTTGTAAAAATCATCGAAATTTGGCAAAGTTTTAGGCAAAATGTGGAGGATCGTTTGATGAGAAGAATGGTAAACTAGATGAAACTAACTCTCCGCAGACTTTAACTTTCCAATTTACATTGTAAAAATTTTACAAAATTATTTAACTGATCGATTTTTACAGGTTGTCTATCAGAATTCTAAATCTGATAAATTTCCTGTTAAAGCAGGTGTGCCTCAAGGCTCGATCTTGGGCCCAATCCTGTATAACATATACACATCTGATCTTCCTGAATTACCGGCTGGCTGCACAAAGTCGTTATTCTGCGACGATACAAGCATTTCCGTAAAAGGAAAAAGTCTTCGTGTCATATGTAGTCGACTGCAGAAAAGCTTGGATATTTTCTCCAAATACTTGCAAAAGTGGAAAATTTCTCCCAATGCTTGTAAAACTCAATTAATTATTTTTCCTCATAAGCCTAGAGCTTCTTCCCTTAAGCCAAATAGCAATCACATTATCAAGATGAATGGAGTTGCTTTGAGTTGGTCTGACCAAGTTAAATATTTGGGATTAATTTATGATAAAAAACTTACTTTTAAAGACCACATCGAAAGTATTCAAGCAAAATGTAATAAATATATGAAATGTTTATATCCTCTCATTAACAGAAATTCTAGACTTTGTCTGAAAAATAAACTATTGATTTACAAACAAATTTTTAGACCGGCGATGTTATATGCCGTTCCGATTTGGTCAAGTTGTTGTATTACAAGGAAGAAGAGTCTTCAGAGGATTCAAAATAAAATTTTGAAAATGATTTTGAAACGTCCTCCTTGGTTTAGTACATTAGAATTACATAGACTTACTGGTGTTGAAACCCTAGAAACTATGTCAAACAAAATTATTTCAAATTTCCGACAAAAATCGTTGCAATCCTCTATTGCTATGATTAGGTCTCTTTATAGATCATAAGTTAGCTAGGTTAGATATTAGGTTAAGATTTATATTTTTTTCCCTTACATTTAGGTTGTAATCCCTACTGCTAAATAATCTTAATTGTCGTAACAAATCATAAGAAATCAGAATAATAGTATATATTGCAATTCTAATAGTGTTGAAAAGTCACCACTTGTGATTGAACACACAATATCATATAGGATAGTTACTCTTAAGTATTTTATGTAATCGAATATTTGCCCCAATAAAAAAAAAAAAAAAAAAAAAAACTCTCCGCAGACTAAGAACCTTCGGTAAAGGAACGATGATCTGTATATCCCAATCAGGTAATAAACTTCATAAGAAGTGCAATGCCAGACTGGGAGAAGAGGTATGAATTGACAATGACGAATATTTCCATCAATAGTGTTTTGTCGGCAACTAACACCTAGACAAAAGAAGAAGTATGCCACAATAGATCAAAATAATGGTCGCAGTGGTTAAACCTTCCGACGAAAAAAAATTTGGTCATCCAATGGCAGATGGGACTCCAACCAGCAGTCTCTCGCTTGGTACCCGAGTGTTTTGACAATTAAACTACAGCCGCACGCTTCTATTTATTTTGTCATATAAAAAAATTAATTTTTTTTATTATGATGGCCCTTTACTTCTACCGCCGAGAAGTTAGACGGAAAGCTATATATGAGACTGTCTGGATGTCTGTAAGGATGCGATGGTTGTTTAATTGCAAAAACACTTGGGTACCCACCGAGAGAGCGTGGGTTGGAGTCCCACCTGCCATTGAAAGAGCCAATATCTTTTTGGTGTCACATAGTAATATATACAACAAATATGCTAAAAATCAATGACATTTTACTGCATTTTTGGTCTATTCCGAAATTTTCCAGTTCATCAAAATGATCATTCTACACATCTGATACTTTCTCCCTTTCCAAAGTAGTTTACGTCAACACACACATCTGGTGGTGGTTTTAATCACGAGACTTGCCACAGCGACCGTCAGCAACGCACTGCTTGTTTCTATCGCACTGACCGAGTATTGAATTGAATTGAATGTATTTAGAATATAGGCTTTAAGCCCTTTACCCATTCCTTAATCTATACAAGTAATAATGATAATAAATATAAATTCTACAAGTTTCAAAAGTTACAAAAATTACAAGTCATAAAATAAATAGTATTAAAGTTAACGTAATTGTCCTCTGAAGTATAAACTAAGTCTATGTCTAATTACATCCGAGCTCATGCCAATGGTTATAATATGCTGCAATGCATTGAAGGCATTCATGAATCCAGAAGTAGGTTCGTGCTGCGAATAATTTCTGGACCGAAAAGGCGACTCAAAGGTCCTGCGTTGTCGGAGTGTGACTGCACTATCGTTAAATATTAACCGGCTGCTCAGAGGTTGGCTGTTTGTTCGTTCTGAGAGAATGTTAAAAAAAATACGTTGTCGGTTTTTTTATATCTACCAGAGAACGGAGATCGTGGTACGGTGGTAGCCGTTCTCCGTTCCATCTAAGATTCCTGAGAGCGAATCTTACAAACCTTTTCTGGATCCCTTCGATGCACTGGATGCAAAATCGAGTTTACTTCTGAAAGTGACAAGGCAATTTGTTCGTCAGAAGCACGAATAGCAACGGTCCTAAGTGACTGCCTTGTGGTACTCCTGAGTGCACAGTTAACGAATGAGATCTGTAGTCATGCATTTTTGCAAATTGTACTCTACATTTGAGGTACGATTTTATGATTTTACAGTACGGGATAACAGTTTATCTTCTCGGCGATAGAAACAGGCATACAAAACTAATATTGTCGCATAGAAAGTGTATGATTTTATTGCATTTTTTATCACTCTCACAGTATTTCTCAAATACTAAAATAGCAAAAAAAAATCCAATCTTCTGTAATTCAAATTGACGATAACATGAACCCTTGCTAAATTTTGATTTACCCTAATTGAACTAACTCTGAATTAAGGCTGTGTTTGTCCGCACTGGCAATGATCTAAAAAGCACGTTTATTTTGTTGCTGTCCAATCCGATATAATTTTATTGCATCGCTTCTGCTTATTTATTCCTGAGCAGCAACTGTGACCACTAGCTTCCCCAGACCTAAACAGACGGTGGGGCAACGACCTTTAAAAAGCAAGTTTTAGACCGAAAGTTACCGAAAGTTAGTAATTGAAGTATGAGTTGGGAGTTACACTATTAGGAATTTTTTGCATTAAATTTTATAGAGAAGACAGTGTGTTTCAGTCTGGACCCACCTGTGGAATTTAAATTTGGATTTGAAATCAAACTTAAAACTGAACTTCAGATTAGATATTAGGTTAGCATTAGAATTGAATCAAACTTGAACTAAAAATTGAAATTAAATAAGAATAGATGTTGACCTCAAATTTAGCTTGAAATTGGACTTGCAAGCAGGCTTGAAATCAGAATTGAATTGGACTTGAAATTGGACTAGACATCAAATATAAAATTAGACTTGATTTTTTTCCTTTTTTTCGGGCTATCCAACTGGTCGCTTAATACCGTATAAAGCTCTGCACTGGGTCTTTTGGGATGTCAATAAAGTATCAGGGAGACTACACACATTTTACCTGACGTTCTACCTGACGAGACAGGTAATGTCGCCCACTAAAACATAGGTAGAGCCCCAAGCATAGCCGACACGTCTATGCCCGCAAGCGGAGACGTTCCGGTCCTGCACGGACTCCACGAACTGACTCTAAGATCTCTCAACCAAAGGCCGGAATGTCCTATTTTAAATGTAATGATGATGATGATTACGGTGATGATAATAATGATGATGATGAGAAGAAAAATGATAAGTCGAATTTGTGAATGTGCTTTGGACTTTTACTCGAGTAGTACGAGTTGTAAAATGTAGTATAGTGAAGAAATGGAGGATTCGTCAGCCCCGCCTGACACCGGTCCTCAACCGCGCGCCCGCTATCAATTTTCCAACACAAACAACCACAAATGAACTAATGCGGAGCATTAGTGGTTATCAACTTATCAGGGCAAATTTATTCTTTCATCCCCCTAGCATTTACGCACTGTCCCTAGATACAAAGTAAATTGAGCGCAGCACAAGCTGGATGTTCGCGGAAGTCGACAGAAGCTTTAAAATATAGAGACGCACCCGTCTTCCAACCCTCGAGACCAAATAGCTAGTGCAGTAAAGCTGTTGGCTTAAACGTCTCTCTAAGACTCGACCCCTCCCCATCGACAGACCCCGCGGCCGGCCATCAAAGCACAGGACAGCCACGGGGCCAGTGCAAAAATGCTACTGACTCTCTCTAGCAGCACCGCCCAGCCGAGACTCGAACACACGACACGAATTGACCTAATTTTCCCATCTGCTACCTAGGCACTTCTATTATTACCCGTAATCATTATAGAGTGGTCCTTCGGCATCCAACCGGAACTGGCATCCCGCTTACATCCCCTTACTAACCTTAAGCCCCGGACCGACCCAATCAATCCATCATTTCTCGGAGATATTAGTGACAGTTGTGATAAATAGGGATGAATATTCATCTATGAATTATCAGAAATATATTAATCACATTCATCTATGAATTATCAGAAATATAATAATCACATTTGGTAAATTTTTACCATGAGTCTCACTTAAAATCACAAAAGTATTTTGACATATACCCACATTCAGAAGAAAACGTGACCGCTGTTCATTTACTGATTAGTTAAAAAGCTCTACACCATGACAAGGTTCAGTTTTATCGTAGGGATATCAAATTGGACTTGAAATTAGACTTTAAATCGGAGCCGAAATTGGAATAAAATTCGACTTAGGATTGGCTTTAAAATGCGACATTAAATTAGGCCTGAAATTTGACCACAATTGAACTTCAAATTGTACTTAAAATTGGGCTTGAAATTGCGCTTCAAATTAGTCTTGGCACTAGACTTCAAATCGGAGTTGAAATTAGATTTAAATTACACATGAAGTTGGACTCAAATTCAGACATTGCTATGGACTCAAAATTAGACTTAAATTGAACTTGAAATCGGAGATGAAATTGGCATTAGATTAGTCTCGGAATTGGACTTAAAATGGATTGTTGGACAAGAAATCGTACTTAAATTAGACATTCAAATTGAACTTCAAATTTACTTTGAAATTAGGCTTGCAATTGAACATGAAATTGGACCTCAATGGCACTTGGAAATGAACTTGAAATTGAACTTGAAGTCGGCGCAACCTTGAAGTCGGTGTGAAATAGAAATTGAAATAGACTAGAAATTGGCTTTAAAATGGGGCATTTGTTATTTATTCGTACAATTCATCGGACAATTTGGGTCTAAATGAACACTTAAAGGTTACTTAATTGCTACTATTTACATTGTCAAGTGCAAGACTTCGTTGGTGATAAATGGGTGATGGTTCGTCAAAATTAAAAAAGTCGGCAAAGCAGTTGAATTGTCTGGTCATGGAAGCGATGGGAGAGTTGGCAGCATATTGTGTCGAATAGAAGTCTTCTAGTAGCATCATTCTGGGTCGAAAAATTCTTGAAGGTGCGTAGAGTCCGATTTGCAATAGGATAGCCGGTACATCATATTCACCAGTTAAAAACTTGCAGACAAACAAAGATTGCGGATAGAGGATAGAAGATAGAGAGGTTCCAAACGATGCTTGCAAATTCCAGTGCCGACCGTACAATAGAGCAATAGAGAGCAAAGCGGGCCATTGAATTCCCCAGCAATCTTAAATATGAACCCAAGACTACGATTCGAATGGCAGAAATGTGGGACTTCATGGTGAGTTTCTCGTCAAGTAATACTCCAGGATCCTTCACCTGTTCTACTCTATTCAGTTTGGCTCCGGAAATTTCGTAATCGAACTCTATTGCGCTTCTAGCGCGATGGAAACTGATGACGCAACATTTCTCCACACCCAGTAACCATTGATTCCTTACGCACCAGTCACTAAACAAGTCCAAAAACTTCTGCAACACTTTGCAGTCTGCAGTCGATCCTGCAGATCCTCCTGACTTTTAGATAGATAGATGATCTCATCAGCGAAGAAACGCCTTCCACCTTTATTGAGTAGTTAAGCTGCATCATTTATGTAGATACAGAATAGCAGTAGTCCCAAATTGCTACCCTGTGGCACACCAGAACCATTTGTAAACGCGGCAGACCGGCAGTTACCAAGTTGTACGAATAGTTGCCTGTCCGTAAGGTAAGTTTCCAACCATCTGCACAATCTTGTGGTACACCCAAGTTTCTCCAACTTGCTCAAAAGAATAGAATGATTAACGGTATCAAAAGCGGCTTTCAAAACAGTATAAACTGTATCCACTTACACTTTGGAGCTCATACTTGAAATTAGATGAAAATTAGACTTCAATTGAATTTCAAATTGCACTTGAAATTAGAATAGTATTTGCCCTTAAAATCGGACAAGTGAAATTGGACCTAAATTGGAGCTGAAATTGAAACTAAACTAGACTCGGCTTGGACTTAGAATGGGACATTAAATTGGAAATGAAATCAGACCTAAATTGGACTTTGTAATTGAACCTAAAATTTAATTTGAAATTAGATTGGCAATTGGACATATAATTTGGCCTCCTTTGAAATAGGACTTGAATCAGATTACAAATTGGCTCCAAAACAAACAATTAATTTGTTATAGAAAGTGGGGCACGTGCCATAGTGTACTCCAATCTGGGCACGCCAGTGACTGCGGCCACCAGTTACGTGTGTTTACGTTTACTAATAAGTGCTGCATCAGAACGTCGGAATTGTTTTATTGAAAATTTGTGAAAATGTACGTCAAAGAAGTGATTACGAGCTTGCTGCTGGCCCAGAAGATACAGAAGGAGATTACCAAGGTGGTACTATGTCATTTGGCCACAGTTTATCTCATTAAAAAGTTCTAAGCAGTGAAAGCCGGTAAGTGGTTCGTGACGACCCGATACGTATCATAAGGCAACTTGCCAAGGAAGCCAATTTCTTTGAGAAATCCGACGCGATGGTTCTTCTTTGAGTCGTTCGCATCTTCCATAGCTGGAGTGAAACGCTACTTGATTACGGGGCGACTAGTGACTCATATGAAGAGATTGCTTTTTTTGTTGGAAAAGGAAAAATAATGGGATGCGTCGTTGAATCACCCTACTCGTATTGGTGTCGGCGATGACCAGAGATCCCAAATATATGAACTCAACGACCACTTTCCGTTAATCGCAGACAATAGTCACTGTCCGTGGGAGGTAAGCGCTGTTTTTTCTGTAGCTTCTCCTTACCATATATTTAGTTTTTGACGCATCAATTTGTAACCCAATTCCCTCAGTCTCCATTCATAGTCTGGCGTAAATTGCCTCCGCCGTCTGAAGGTTTCCAGGGGTTTTGATCAGCCGCGTCAGTTTGTCCGAAAAACCGTTCTCATGCCATTATCTACCATAGCTGTTCGCGGTCGACTGTATCGTATGCTGCCTTGAAAATCACGAAAACTACCGACATTTCTGGAAGATTTATCGGAGTGTGAAAATTTGATCCTTAGTGGGGATAGACGGCATAACAAGACCTGTGAGGCCATCTGAGTCTACTACCTCACCCTTTTAGTGGTGTACAGTTCCACCTTCTTGCTTCAGTTTATCTTTCCCAACCAGACCAGAGCTCCTCAATCGGGTTTAGCTCCGGAGTATCGGTTCAAGTAGTTATGATGGCACTACTTTTATTACTTGCCAAGATTACTTGCCAAACAAGAAAATTTTTATCGGAAACTTCGGCCTCTTTTTTTATTGCAGTGTTCCAGGATATTCTGCTGCTGATAGAACGAAAAATCCTTGTCCAGGAATTTGTCCAAGAAAAACAGTCATGCAATATGTTTCATCATCCATATTGACGCTATCGTATTTCCTTTAACCCAATTCAATGAAAATTTAGAATATATAGACAAATGGCAGCATCTTTATGCGTTCAAATTTGCTCCTATTCAACCTTTATTAGAAAGTAAAGCGCAACAGTCAGTATGGTGATTGTGACCGTAATAGCAACCATAAAACAGACGTAAAATAATAGAAGAATGCACATATAGTAAGTCCAACAAGCAGATAAACGTTCCAATTATCGCTGGCAATTGTAAAATTATGAATAAAATAGAGCACTCTTTCGCAACTGGACACATTTTTCGAGGCCAAATAAGATTGAAGTCACAAGCTCTGTCGTCTCTCTTCATAATGGAAAAATGTAATTTGTTAAAATGATTAAGTAATTTGAGTTGCTTAATTTGAATTCGTAACATCTTATCAAGTAATGCTCTGGTTATTTAATTTTAACGTGTCATTAAAGGCTGATTTACCATCTAAAAATGTGATGCGTTGATTTATTTTGTAAACCTGGCAATTCCGTACGTATCTATTTCCTATAACAAATTGCACGTATATTCTAGGCCTCCAATTTACGCCTAGCCTCAGGACAACCGCGCTGGCACCAGCTGCTTATCACGTCACCTTAAGAGGCTCTCATATTCTCGTTTCGCCACCTTCCAAGATAAACCCACCATCGTGTGCCATCGTCATCGTCAAGTGGCCATATAATGCCGCACCCTTTTCAATATCTACCTCTCGAGACGTGACCTGGTGCCGGAAATAAGCAGAATCCGCAATTCACTCGCTCGCTTCCCCGCACCCAAAACACCACATCATCGTAAGGATGTAGCAACGCGACGCCTCGGGACTGTAAACAATCTCCGCCCGCAAGGGGCGGTCGAGTTTTTCCGAATATTTTCACCTTAATTGGCCCGTATCTATGGTTTCAATCAGCTTCTTCTATTCAGGCTGGTGAGTGAACAGCATCACCAGCCGGAGTCTGGCAGCTGAGGCTGATTTGCCGCCAAGCAGTACAATTTCCGGCAGCAGCCGGAACGAGCGCAGGTAAGCCAATTGCCAAATCCGCTGCCGTTGCTGCTCCCCGCTTCGTTCATTTATTAGGGAAGTTCGTTTCTAATGATGTTTTCTTCGGTTTTTGCAGTACGGTACCCGGTACAGTATGGCAGGCGCAGGACTGATGCTGGAGGCGTTCCAACGACGACGTTGACACTTCAATCTGGGGTCGGGTAATTTAATCTAACGGCAGCAGCGCAGCTTAGTGACTGTACGAATGAATGAATCATATCTCATCGTCAGTTGGGATCAGAGTTTTCGCAATTTCGCAAATCATGGAATGTTTCTTTAAAAATTTAAAACATATTCTTTTTGTTTAATTACCGTCTGAGACAAAATCCCTGAGCGCATTTTCTTTGTGCCAAAGCAAACAGGTTTGCGGACAGCCAGCGCCGCTGCTGCTTAACAAAAGAAACTCATAAAAGCGGAAAAACATACACAATTTCAAAGACCATAAAAAACGAACTGCCTCTATCCCATGCCATCCCTGCCCTGGAAAGAAGAAATAAAGATTCTTCTGTAATGGCAATTTAGCTCGAAATTTATGGAGGGTAGGTTTTCCACAATGGCGCGGCCGTGCGGTTTACGTTCCTCCTCGCATACTTGCTGACACCGCAAGGGCGGCAGTGCGGATTTTCCCGTTGAATTCGCGTCCGTCTCGACTGCGATGGCTTATCACTATCTAAAGTCCTCACACACACACCGTAATTCGGCTGCTGGACGTTGGTTGCCTTCCTCGTTGTGGGGTCGTGTGCCGAGGCTTGCATCCGAAATCAGTGCCGTCATGTTGTCGCCTCTTGTCGGAACAGACCAAAAGAAACAACACACAATTAGTGGCTAATGGTGGAAAAACGAAACTGACGAAGTTACATACATTTACTAAATTTCCGAAATAATTGTTTCCCCTTTTGTGAGGTTTCCTGCAGCCCTCCCTCCCAGTGGGCCGCAAGTGGGGTTCGCAGCAAGCTTAAGCTCAAGCTCAAGCTCCTCTCGAACGCTGCTGTTGCTGCAGTTGTGATTAAATTTCTCGAGTTGTTTTTATTTTTAAATGGTCAAGAGTCTGTATATTACGTTGTTACCGCCAGCACTGGGGCCTCCACCCGGCCGACCCGTCGCAAGCGCCATCAACTCCGTATAGCAATGCTCAACAATTCAAGGTTGTTATGCTAATTAGCTATGTTTTCGGAAGAAATTTGTTCCACTTGGCGAATGAGCTTGTTTCGGAGATTGTTGGCGATGATGTTAAGTTTTCTTTCTCGCTGTACCTTTCCCGGTTATTGTTATCATTTTACATCAAACGAAGTGCTCGCTGTTCAACAGCGACTGCAGAAATAAAAATGGTACACTCTGGAGCCTCGAGTGCGGGTTCGCGTGTTCAAGTTGGCAAGCAACACGCTGTTGGTTTGACTTTTCAGCAGGAGCATACAACCATTTGACAAAATGTTGTTTGATGAAATTTTCCGTGCCAAGTTAGTAGTGCATGCAATTAACATAATGCGCTGCAGTGAAATTCAGTTGTTTGAGCTTCTGCATATATGTAATTCAAATTTAAGATGAGTTTCGCTGAAAACGATGATTTTGTTGGATTTTACTCTAACCCAACCTTCGAGACATCCGCGTCACAATTCAATCTGCTGTGCTGACATTCTCCGGTGGCCCGCATTCGAAGTTCTTTTTTGCTCAAACATATGTTCGTACACCAGGGAAGGGAAAAAACTGAGCCTGCACAACTTGGCTCAACATTTAAACCGATTCGATGACCTCGGCATTCCTTTTTGTCGGCCGGCTACCGACCGATCGCGCGCGGCACAATGACTAGACGCGGTGCGGTGTTGATGATCGTTTTACCACGCTGCTGCTGGTAAATGCAAGTTGCAATGAGCGCGCTCGTTTGCCTTTAAACGGTGGCAATTTTCCAATTTTCCATTACGTGCGATACCAACCTCCAAGCTGGTTGGACATTTTTGGACACGTAAACGTTTCTTGCTGCTTGCATTCACCATTATGATGGCTTTAACTGCCAGTTTTCGACATAACATAAATAGCGAGTGCAACAGCCTCAGTCAACAGTCAACTGACAACTTACTCAGAAAAGCGCTCAAACTGTGGCACATAAAAAGTATTCTAGATAAAGGCACACAAAAAAGGTTCGTTTCTAGAAGTCGCGTTTCATAAAGCCGCACAAGTATCAAAACTACTTGAAACGTCGTTCAACAACGAACAACAGCACAGCAGCCAACATCATCAAGGACGATTGATTGAATGCTGCTGCGTTGCAGGGCCTATAATTTTAGCTGGACGCAAAAATTAAGATACCCAACAAGACTGGTCGTCGTCTACTTCATCATTACAGTTAAAAACTGCCCATGACCTACATACATACTAGTTGAATGTACACCGCGAAAAGTACGGGTCAAAATAATAAAACTTTTGCTGAATGCAAAAGGCTCAATTTTGCATCGGAACGAACTGTACACATGCTTTAGTATAACCCACCCCATAATGATATGTTTGAAAGATATTTATTGCGATCAGACTCAAAACCTGGTTACGTAATCTTGCTTTAAATCCTGTTTGGTAAAATATAAAAAATGTTCAGATTCATCACTTCCACACAAATTAGCTAATCTCGTTCAACGACCGGCCCTCTTTCTCTAATCACGGCATGAAACAGGTTTGGCCTGACCGAACAGGCAGCACTGCAGCATTCGACAGTGGCCGCGGCAGTTGTCAGCTGCAAAAACCAAAAACCTTATACAACAGTTTCCTATCGAAACATCATCACCGTATCGGAACGGCCGGAGAAATGCCCTGAGGCAGCGAAATTTGTTTATTTTGCGCTGCTACGGACGACGCGACGGAGACCTCCTTCACGACTCGACGCGTAAAATTGTTGCCGAATCCTGCCTGAGGCGCTCACGCTAAACTACCGGGTAATAGTCCTCATATCGTGATGTCGTAAGATACTTTAAACCAAATAAGTCAGGAATACACGCTGCCGGTTGGTGCTAAGGATGATTGGTCTACACGTAGCTGAGAAATATTTCGTGTTAACAATCCATAATGATAAGAATATGAAGTGTTACGCCGCACAATTATTGTTTTCTAACTCAAACATATGTTGAATAATCCGTAAACCTTCTTTTCTTCGAAGGTCACGCAAAGATTTTAAATATTGGTATTTCATCCACCCCTGAGCACATCAACTAGTATGTATTCTACATTGATTATTATAAGACGATATCAAGAAGCGTGATTGACTCAATCTAATGTCGGGAGTACAACGTATCTACCCATCATATTGTCGTGGATTTAAAGGCAGCATACGATTCTGTCGAGCGCGAACAGCTATGGCCGATAATGTGCGACAACAGTTTTCCAGACAAACTGACACGACCGATCAAAGCTATCCTGGAGCGAGTGTAGTGTTACGTGTGTGTTTCAGAGTCACTCTAGAGGCCTTTCGAATCGCGCAGAGGGTTGCCTCAATATCATCACTAGATTGAAATTAAAGAAAACATTTTTCACGATTGAATTTCACTATCAATTTTATTCACGACGTATACGTATTTCGCCTACGACTTGCAGGCTTCATTAGTGCCTGTTTTCGAACCAACCAGGAAGATACGACTGAACATTCGACGGTTATCAGCGGAAAGAGTGGCTGCAAAGTACTCTCGGAAAACTGATGAGCGGATCGGTGAACAACTTGGAGAGAACCTAAACTAGCAGTGGAGGCACAGCCACGATGCGATCAGTACTACAATGCGAAAACTATTAGGTAGGGTATGTTGCTGCTTCGTCGTTCTACTCTGTAAGTCACGTCGAGTGTCACTTTGCTCGACTAGTCGACTTTTAGTATTTACATAATACTAGTCACACGCTACCCGATTTTGCCAAGTAACTCGACTGAGCTAGCTTTGTTTTGGTTTTGCATTGAGCCGCTATGCTGCCCGTTCTTCTTGCACTCGACACTCGGCAGTGACTGAGTCGAGCCGAGTTGCTCGACGTGACTTACAGCATAGAGCCCGTAATTGCCTATTCCCGTCCTATCCAACACAAATTATTAAAAATATCAG
Source organism: Sabethes cyaneus (assembly GCF_943734655.1). Classification (NCBI taxonomy): domain Eukaryota; kingdom Metazoa; phylum Arthropoda; class Insecta; order Diptera; family Culicidae; genus Sabethes; species Sabethes cyaneus. The sequence continues at coordinate 24,053,875 of NC_071355.1, forward strand.
CAATTTTTATGACACACAATGCAAAATTAGTTATTCCCCAATATTTTAGTTTGTTGCCTCTCATACGCGATCAATCAAAGTAAGCTGAGATCTATTTAAATGCTTTTTTCATTAAAGAATTCCTAGCAGCCGAATTGCCAACGTTTTTTCATGCGACGAAAAAGAAAATGTCGATTAATCGTTTCAATTTCCGTTATTCATAAAATGAAAATAACTCACGCAACGCATTTTTGTTATTCTGCAGTCGGAAAAGCTTGCAGAAATTTTGCAGAATAACATTTGTCATGCTATCCTACACAAATACATGCGCGTTAGCTTCGTAAACATTATTGTGATTTTTAGGTCGAACGAAGTCAGTTGCGTAATTTCAATCAAATGCTTCATTAATCGCTTTTTAGTGAATTCAAAGGGCACGGATCGGAAGGTAAGTGTGTTTGAGTCAGGTAAGCAGCAGAGCTTTTGGAGTATTCATGAAATCCACCTAAGAAATGATGAAAATTAGAGTGGCTTTCCTTACTACGACGGGAATTAGAAATAAACCCTACTATTGCTGCAGTCATTTCCAGTGAGTGGTTCAACGCAGAGTGCGAACGGGTTGTTGACGAGAAGACTTGAGCCAGAGGTCACATATTGACTGCAACTGTGACACGCCAGAGCAGAGAGAGAGAGATGTCGAGATGCTCGAGCTACCGAAAAGAGACTTCACCGGCGTAAGATACGCCAGTACTGGGATTGTGTCCTTGCAAAGGCGTAGAATTGGTTCGAAAACTACAATACAAGCAGCTTCTTTGAATCAATCAACGGAATGCAGCAATTGTAGCAGGAGAGCTTCAATTCTGTAGAGTAGGGCGGGGTATAAGTGCGATGTTTGAAGTTATCATCAATTTTAGTGAGATATAAAGAAGGACAACAACATAATATATTTTATAGTGATGCAGTAACTCAATGTCTTCACATTCAACTATAAATCATCTGCGGTAATAGTGTTTTGCAAAATAAATTCTTCTTTCTTCTGATCAAGTGTAGATTCGCACTTTTACCCCACTAGCGGGGCAAAAGTACGAATACCACGGGGCAAAGGTTCGAAGCTAGAATCCATGAAATTAGCCCAGCAGTAGCTAACAAAACTATATTATCTTCAATCTGCGTTATGTTTCGGTAAGGAATATTCTCAATTTGTACTTTTTCTATTTTGCGCTGGTATATTGCAGCCTCCGTTAGATCGAAACTTTTCTAAACGTTTATTTTTTGTTTCATCAGCGGAAACACATTGTTTTTCTTCGGCCAACATCTTTAGAGCACACAGTTTTCTGCAGATCTTTCATTTCTAGTATCTGTAATATAGTGCCTAAAGCTTTATATAATTAGTTAAACATTTTTGCCTTGTCCATGAATCGCACTTTTGCCCCGTCCGTTAATCAAACTTTTACCCCGCTAGGCCCTTGACGGGGTAAGATTAAATTACAAAAAAGCGAAATATATTTTGTAAATTATTTTCGCCGTATTTTCAAAACAGATATATGAGTGATGTAAAACGCTGCTACAAATTTTCAACAAGTAATATCCTCCTGTTGAAATCGTATTTGCCGTATAATGAAAAAATACAACAAAACCGCCCTAAAATAACATTTGCACATAACTCAGCAACTATGCTTCATAAGCAACCAAAGTTTACGTTAGATTCAAGCTGTCAAAGTAGTCAACCATGCATGCCAATGTAGAAATTTTACTCGGAATCTGCACCGATAAATCATTGAATCGCACTTTTACCTGTATCGCACTTTTACCCCTCCTTACTCTATATGAAACTCTCCCACATCCTGTTTCATATACTGAGGCTATTGCAGGAAATCTTTGTTGGCAAATAGTTACCAGTGCACAGTGGTCGAAAAGGGTGAAAAGTGGAACTTTTTCCCTTGCGTCTGTTGCGTTAATTTTAGCATTTCGGGTCTTCAGCACTTTTCTCGTATAAATACGCCCCATAATCTGAAAGTGTCAAAAGTTAGTCATAGCTTACTGTGATAAAAATAAAAAACTACAAGGTATACAGCCTTACGGGTTGTACAAAAGGGTGACGTAGGACTATATCAGATCATTAGATCAAGGACTAATGTAAACTGCATTTCTGGCATTTATATGTTTATAAGAATCTGTTAGTGCCATTGTTTAATTGAATTTAAAAGCCAAAGCACGTTCATCGCAAATATGACGTACCATCCGAACGTCCTTCTCTTTTGACATGAATGGCAACAGGCACGTAATTTAGCGGCGTCGATTCACTGTCTTTTGCTCCACAGCTTACCCCTTGTTACATAGCAGAAAATATGGTTCAAACGCAAAAATTTCTGCTTTATTTGTATGAGAGTCCATATCCTCAAAATAAAATAAATTCATGTCTCCAATAACCCCCATAAGCCAAATTTGGTTCCATTTGCTTGATTAGTTCTCGAGTTATGAGGAAATGTGTATATTATATGTATGGGAGCCCCCCCTCTTAGTAAGAGAAATAGTCTCAGTACACCATAGAAAAAAATCCTACCTTCTGAAACCTCCACATGCCAAATTTGGTTCCATTTGCTTGATTAATTTTCGAGTTTTGAGGAAATTTGTCTTTCATTTGTATGGGAGCCCCCCGCCCCTCTTACGCCCTCCTTAAAATTGGTCTCTAATCCCCCCATAAAATTGCTGGTCATTTTATCTATCCAACGATACATAAATTGTTCAGTTTCGTTCAGTAGTTTAGTGGTTATTAGCATTTGAAATCTTTCATTCAAACGTTACACTTCTATTTTCGTTTTCACAAAGTGCTACCCAGTCCCAGTATAGTAAACAAAGACGTAGTCCTACGACAAAACAACTTTTTATTGTTAGTAGATATAGACATGGTTTCTTCGGCAAAATTGTGGAAAATGTAAAAACAAGCAAATTTTCTGAAGAAATATAAATGCTATCTCTATCCGGTGCAGAGGTATAGAACATTTACTTAAATCTCACCTGCATTTTGAATAGATCCTAACTGCAAATGAGAGACTCTCTTTATGTTTCCGCTCTTACGTCTATCTTCTATCAGAATAAGACATTTTTAGATGAAACTTCAATTGGTCAATCGACGGGAAAATTTTTGTAGTTTTTCCAAAACATTTCAAGATTCGCAGTTTTCGGGGATATTCGGAGTTGTCCGAGGGTATGTTACAAGCTGATTTTTGACGTAGGACTACGTCTTTGTTTACTATACTGGGACTGAGTAGCACTTTGTGAAAACGAAAAGAGAAGTGTAACGTTTGAACGAAAAGTTTCAAATGCTAATAACTACTAAACTACTGAACAAAACTGAATAATTTATATGTCGTTAGATAGATAAAATGACCAACAATTTTATGGAGGGGGTAAGAGAGCAATTTTATGGAGAGCGTAAGAGGGAGGGCTCCCATACAAATGAAACACAAATTTTCTCAAAACTCGATAACCAATCAAACAAATGGAACCAAATTTAGCATGTGGGGGTCTTAGAAGGCAGGATTTTTTCTATGGTGTACTGAGGCTCCTTCCCCTTCTAAGACGGAGGGCTCCTATACAAATGAAATATAAATATCCTCATAACTCTATAACTAATCGAGCAAATAGAACCTAATTTGGCATGTGGGGGATTTTGGAGGCATGAATTTATTTTATGATGATTTGAGACCCCTCATCCCTGTGGTAGGAGAATAAGGACTCTCATACAAAAAAACAGAGATTTTTACGTATGTGCCATATTTTCTGCTATGTAACAAGTAATAAGCTGTGAAAGTAAACTAGTAAACCCTTCTTGGAGCAATAGACTGCTAACTTACGAGCCTATTGCTATAAGGACATTCGAATGGCACGTCATATTTGCGATGAACGTGCTTTGGCTTTAATGTTATTTGTAACCAATGGCCCTTTTAAAGGCCACAAGCGAGTTAAAGTAAGATTATTGAAACATGTCAAGCTACGCATAATCATATTTAATACAATAATCTGTGGGTTGGGCTTTCTTTGCTATTTCAACCTTTATGATGCACACAAGTGATTTTTAAAAGAAATTCCTCTGTCTCAATGGTTACAGGCGTTGTACTTATGAACCCCCGTCCACGTATTTTCAATGTCACCATTGCATTCAATGAAGACTTGAATCTGAATATTTCGCTCTTCTCTTTTAAGCATTCACTTAAGGTGAAGTTAGTCGTCATCGATTCTGCAAATTTCGAAAGCAATTTTTTTTTTTTTGAAACCAAAATTTTGTTCATAAAAATATATTCGCAATGTTCAGATTGGCAAAAAGAATGCAGTGAATACATTTCTATAAGCAAAACCCCGCTTTTGGGCCCAAAAACTGCTACGGAAATTGGGCTTTCCGACGAAAAGTTAATGGCTACTAGTTTCCCGTTAAACAATGGCACTCACAAATTCTTATTAACATACATATACCAGAAATGCAGTTTACGTTAGTCTTTGATCTAATGATCTGATATAGTCCTACGTCACCCTTTCGTACAACAGTTAGGACTGTAAACCTTGTAGTTTTTTCATCGCTTGTATCTTTTTCTGTCATGGAAATTTATTATTATTTATATTTAGTTCCAAAACTAGATTTTATTTCCAGTCGACCTTTATAAACATGGCCGGGAAACGCTGCTAACGGGTCTACGTCAGGTTATTTTCAAGCTCTGGGAGGGGAAGAAGCTACCGGAGAAATGGATAGAAGGAGGTGTTTGCCCCATCTATACAAAGTGTTAGCCTCGAGTTGCTAAGTGGTTGGGGAGGGAATTTATAATCGTAAATCGGGTGTGCGTCACGGTTATGTCTATACTCAAACCGTATCTCAATCGGAGACAGGAACCACGAAAACTGAGCGATAAATACCAAGCACGAAACTGCTACCAGATTATGGGTTTCTATAGGTGCGGTGAGCAGATAGTTGATACAATATTCTAGAGAAAACCAACGACTCAGCCTTGTAAAATTAGCCGATAATGTCTCTTTGGTAAAAACTCGTTACATAAAATACAATGTTTTATTGTCCCTATCTCAACAATACTTATAGTAGGTACTTGCTAAACGTGAAGGGATATCACTCCCACAGTCGACCGCATCACTGTTTCTCTTATAGATCCCAACGAAAGCTTTCTCGTGTGAGAGACCTCTCCATCCCAGGCGCAATGCGAAAGACTTGGAGGGATCTATATCCTATTCACCTTCACCTATTCACCATCCTAGCTCTATGGCGAACCCAGTATCCAAAAGGTGGCTAAAGCGGGATGGATACGATGGGCAGGGCATGTTGCAAGAATGCCGGACAACTACCCTGCAAAGATGGTGTTCGCCTCAAATCCGGTTGGAACAAGACGACCAAGAGCGCAGCGCGCAAGATAGTTAGACCAGGTGGAGCGAGATCTGGTGGAGAGTACTCAGAGTCCGAGCCTTCAACCGAGTTACATGGAGAAACTTTGTTCAACAGGCTTTTTTAGGATGGCAAGCCACCTAAATAAGTAAGTAAGTAAGTAAGTTGTCCCAGCGTAGGCTGGACACATTCTACCCAGGTAACCAATAAGCATTAAAATAAGCAGTAAATCAGTCGTTTATTAGCATCCCTGGCGTTTTATACTGCAGGTTGTTGTTTATCAGCTTTTTGACTGCATAACTGTTGTAATTTGGCATCCACAATTCTATTTAAATTCTTCTTGTTGGTAACTAGCTGTAAATAAGCATTGTCAGCACTATAAGAGAGCTAGCAGTAAAGTAGCCGCATATTTTGCCAAAATAGCATTTAAGTAGCACTTAAGGCAACTTAAATGCTTATTGGCTTGCTTTTAAATTGCATTGGAAATGCTTATTGGTTACCTGGGTAGTTCACCTAGTTAACAGCTTGCTCTAAATCCATTTAGCTATGCCAGAGAAATTTTCCCGTGTGAGTGACCTCTCCGTCCGAGACGCAATGCGACAGACTTGGAGGTATATCGCTCACCTAGACGACAGCTTACTCAGGTCGTTTCCAATATTATAGAGCAAGCTTTAGCATATGAGTGACCCGTCCGTCCTAGAGGACTATCACCTACCCAGTAGACAGCTGGCTGAGAGGTGTGCTTAGGAAATTTAGATAAGGAATTTTCAGCAAGCTTGAAGACGCAATTGGAATTGGCGGAGCTAATTCACTCATTGTAACCGGTGGTTACAAAAGGGTAATCCACTCGATTACTGAAATAGTTTCAACGCTGGTAAACGCTGCCAACAAGGCTCTCTCTCTCGGATTCCCCTACGTCGGCTGTCACCGGTAGCACAAGGTTTCGTAAGAACCTGTCAGGAGGGCTTCAAAGGTAGGCAAAGGTAGTCAACTCGTAGGCTTCACAGATGATTTCGATATCATAGCCAAGAACTTTACCACAGCAGAGGCAATCTACACCAGGCTGTAAGCGGAGTCCAGGAGAATTGGGCTTAAAATAAATGCGTCGAAAACTAGGTATATATGAAAGGAAGAGGCTCAAAGGAGACGTGCCGTCCACGGACGGTAACCGTTGACAGCGACGAGCTGGAAGTGGTAGATGAGTTCGTGTATTTGGGATCGCTGGTGACCGCGGACAATAACACTTGTAAGCAGATCCGGACTTGAAACTGTGACGCTGCTCACGGAAGACATGCGCGCCCTTGCCGTGTTCGAGCAGAAGATGCTGTAGATATTTAGTAGAGTACAAACTGAAAGCGGAGACTGGCGGAGGCGTATGAATGTGATCTGCTGGTACTGCTTGGATGAGTTTTGGGACTGCTAGTAGAATATTGCAAGCTTTCCAGAGCTTCTGTATTGCCATCACTTCTTGAGTTTAATTGTACCATGTAATATACTGTGGTAAATAGCATCAAACAGATTCTAATGAGGATACCACAGGACAGTTCTTTGCAAATAGCTACTAAAATTGTTGCGTATACAACAGAACAATTGTATTGAAAAAACAAATTGTTTTGTTAACAATTGCAACGCTTTGTGTCGGTATCGGTCATTGTAGAACTCCATTTTTCAGTTGCATTCTTTTCCGAACAAAACAAATTCTTTGTTATTCCGCAAACGACAACGACAATTATTGGAAATTGGAACCTTCTGACATTGGTTTGATGAAGGTCCGATTGTTAGCATTGTTTTTTTTTTTTTGCACCAACTCAAACAGTTCTCGCGTAACCAATAATAAGCATTACCACAAGCAGTAAATCAACCGTTTCATTGGCATTGCTGGTATTGTTTACTGCACAGTAGATTGGCATTTAAAATTCTATTCGAATTCTTGTTGTCAGTAATCAGTTGCAAATAAGCACTGTCAGCACTGTAAAAGGGTTAGCAGTAAAGTGGCAGTATATTTTGCCAACGCAGTTTTTAAGTAGCATTTATGGTGACTTGAATGCTTATTAGGTAGCATTTGAATTGCATTGGCAAAGCTTAGTGGTTACCCAGCTATTGTTTTAGAAGCATAATTTGGCTTGTACTTTTAAGGTATGCTTGAGCTTCGGATTTTAGTGGTTAATTACATTTGTTTTCTAAGTATTATGTCCTGAACATTATAACAAAAATGTTACCAGTCGTTGTAAAGTAGATCTTGTTCGGTATATCTAATAGAATTGTTTACTGTAGATCTCAAAGTTCAATGTTTTATGATGTCGTAATGACCCTTTGGGAAAATGAGCAGTCATTCGCCATGACATCGCCTGCATCGTCGTTGACTCAAGCGTCTATCATCGTTCCCGCATGTTTATGTTGCCAGTCGTTTGACAAAAGTGAGAGTTATTGTTGACTATATAAACCTTTGGCTGTAACATCAAACCAACGGACATTTTATTCGTTATCCATTACCCACTGAATGAGTCAGTATAAACGACTGCAAGCTGCATGCCGTAGTTAGGTTCGAAGGCCATTTTGCATTGCAAGTGAAAATAATAATAAAACCTTTTGCAAACGAGCCACGACCACCGCGGATGCTGTCTTATTATAATTGATTCAATTAGGGAAAAAGTACCTTACCTTGACGTTCATATCATGTTCATTATTATCGCTCAGCTGTCCGTCCTGACAACTGTCGTCGTCGTGCTACCAGACCCAGACCCGGCTGACAGCTTCGGTAAGTTAAAATCACGACCGAACGAATGATGGTGGTGGGCCTGCACTTTTTGCTTCTTCTCTCACTTCCAGCACTTGTCACGGCGGCGTAGGCACTGTCACTTTTCGCTGGGAAAGTTTTCGCTTTTAAACTCTGGCAAAACTATTTATGTACTGTAAACTGCGCAGACGGATAGGCTAGGTATTTGCAATTGACACAAGCTATTGAAACGTTAGGAGACGGTATTTCCTTTACTGTCCCGTAGTTCTGCCCACCGCACCGATGCGACAAATATCTCTTCGACTGGACCACGTCTTTGTATAGACGCCTCTCGAATTGCGATGGCAAAGCTTTTCTTTTTTTGTAATCACTGCACGAATACGGTGATTTCTCACACCGTTTGATGGCCTGCCGAAGAAGCTCCCCCCAGGGCACACTCGTAGAAAAATTTATCGTAAAATAAATTTATATTCTTTCACTCTACTTTACTGCCACTTCAAACTGCACTCCCAATAAAGGACGACTGCCAGTTTCTTTTTTCACTTATCTTGCGATTGTTTCTGCACACACACGTACCTACCGTGTGCCTCGCAATCGGCGTTTGTTTAGTTTTAATTTCCTTTCTTCACTTTTTTATTAGTTTTCCGTAACTGCGATGGAAAAACGATTCTCAGTTCTCCTTTTAGTTTTTCCCCCGTCCCTACCGCGATTTCAGGGACTGGTGTAGCTTCAGGCAACCGGTACGGATTTTATTCGATTTTGATTGTTCAGCCGTTCGCTCAACTGGGATGCCAACAACGGACACGCCGGCTGGCCGAAACTGACGCGCGAGCAATAACAAAATAAAAAAAAAACTAACACAAACGCTTCGTTATAAAACTTTGCCCCTCGAAAGACGCCAGCAGCGGCCGGTACCTACTGGTGCGGGAAAAAATGCGCAATCATCCACTGACTGGAAGAGTTTTGCAGGAGGCGCGAGGATCCTTGGCGTAAAGCGTTACTTTCCGGTCAATAGCGCTGGAATCAAAATGAAGCAAAAGGGAAAAATAAATATCAGATAAGGAATAAAGCTGCGGAAATGAAGTTATGTTTTTTTTCTCTTGCCTCCTTGGGTGGCGAAATCGCCCAGCTGGCTGCTGGCTGCTGGCTGGAGTGGTGGAGCTTGGAGCAGCAGAAAAATTAAAAGGTTTGTTGTTCCGGTGCAAACAAAGTTGCAAGTTTGTTTACTGCTCCGAGGGAACGTGCTCTGTTCTTTGTAGCATCACGGCTTACTGAGTTCGGGAAGTGATTTGGAGTTTACTCACGGAATGTTTTGGTTTATCGAATGATTTATCTACTCGTTCTTCTACTGCTTTTAAAATTAAAGGAAATTACCCAACTTACTAGGAAAGGAAAAGCCCAACTTACTAATTTCAATAAAATGGTTTGATACTTCAAATTTCGACAGCTCGTTAAGGAGAAATTTGAAACTTAGAGTGAAACCAGACATATTTTTCATATTCCATTCGTAAATTTGTCATTTGATTTCTTCTGCATTTCCAAAAAGATTGGAACACTTTAATTAATTAATGCAGACGTTATATTAATGGTCTCTGTTGAAGCAAACACAACAACACGCTACGGTTACGGTAGGAAGGGCCAACGAAAAGGCACTTTGCCGAAGGCAAACCGCAACACTAACCCACCCGACCCGGATGCAAAAGAGTTTAAAAATTCATTAATTTTCCCTTACTGATTGGATCCAATCACGACGACGACACGGTATACCTACCTACCTACCTACAACACCAACGATATGTTATCATCATCGGATCAAACCTCAACCGGTTCGGTTTGGTTCGGTTGGACGGTGGTAGGTGGTATCTGCATGATTGCAGCCGGTTTGTTTTTACTTCTGTTTTTATGCTTCGCTTACGAAGGTGGCAAGTAGGACTGCAGCTGTGGATTAACATCTGAAGGGATGCTGAATGGTGGGTTGGAATTTTTCGACGGCGCGGCGTCTGAAATATTGTGAATTCGTGGCTCGTGGAAACCAATAACGATTCAAGAGGCAGCCGAGCAGCGGCGGCAAGAATAACCGAGCGCCCACGTCATCGCATCTTCATTGCACCGCAGCAGGCGGATGTAGCGATGATGACAACTAACCGCGACCGAATGAGCCAAGAAGCAAACCATCCCGGTGCAGGTTGCCAATTTGTTTACGGATTGAGTCTCATCGTAATTTTTTTATCTGTGTGTTTGACATTTATCTGACAAATGCTACACAGACGGCAGAAACCGGATTTTTATCGCCACAGAATGGTAAAGGTGTTGACCATTCGACCGTTGCTGCTTCTTTCATTTGCTGTGATTGTAGTGGATCGAAGAATCCAGGAATATTGCAAAATATGGACCGATTACCGTACTATTATACATATGTCCAATATATTAGTCTGTTCCGTTTAGAATTTGACCGTACCAAATTTCCAATTTATCCAATTTTGGAGGAAATAAACCGCAAAATTTATAAAAGTATATTTTTGTAGGTTTTTTATTAAGCTTTAAGGAAAAAATTCAAGCATTATTATTCTTCGTGTTTTCGAAATCAGTTGGTGTTTTGATTGTTTTGCCACAATTCTTCAATTTCAATTTAATAGTTTTTGAATAATTTGGTAGGTTCATACTTTGTTAAGTAATCTTAATATTTATCTGTTCTAGCACATCCTAGTTGTAACAGCAGCTGGGTAGGTTGGGCCAAACGCTTCGCCTTGTAAAGTTGTCCATGGACAGTTGCTTCAGTGATGAAAGCTGTTGTTTTTTTGATAACTAGTTCTAGAAATGTCGCTTACATAACTTTGTCGAATTTTACTCGGCTGAAACGGTATTGTCAAATGAATCAAAATTGAGTCAAAGTGATCGGACCATCCCTGGCTCGCAGTAGACCCTATTGCAGGCATTTCTTTCAAGTACCATATCTACTACAGTGGCGGTAGAAAGGCAGAACATGGAGAGACCCGTATATGACAGTATATGTGTGTTTAGAAATAAAGGTAAATTCTTCAACTATAGCCTAATCAACATATACACACCTTCAAATTATAAATTCGGTCATGCTAAGGACGAGTACTAAGATAGGCTCGAAAGGACCTATGGAGAGTGCCCAAAACATGATATCAACATCATCATCGGAGATGCAAATGCGCAGATCGGGAAGAAGGAATTCTTCCGTCCTGTCATTGGAAGACATAACCTTCATCTGTCGACCGCTAATAACGGTCTCGATTTTGCCTCGACCAGAGGAATGGCCTTCTGTAGCACTTACTTTCCACGTCTGAACATTCGGAAACACACCCGGAGGCATACAAATGGAGACTTTGCCGAATGGCAGAAGGAAGTTAAGGCCCAAACAGAATGCATACGGATTTTACTACGTTGCGGCAAATTGACAGTTTTTCCATGGGTTTTCTGTCAAATTTCCGCAACGTAGTAAAATCCGTATGCATTGTGTCTGGGCCTTTACGAAGGTGTAAATGGGCTGTGGAGGAACCTACATGGTATCATTGAAACAACTATGAGTGAGGTGGAAGACACGACACGTGGAAGGTAGTGTAACAGCTGGTTTGATGCCGAACGTCAGAAAGTGACAAATGAGAAGAACCAGGCCAGGAGCCGAATACCCACTGCAGCTACACGTCAGAGCAGAGAAAGTTATAGAGAGACTTTGCCATGCTTGTGAGGTGCAATGATAGTGATGGAAACCTGCTTACTGACAAAACGGCGGTAGCAGCCTGCCCAATGTGAGTTTTATTTCACTTTTATCATGGTTTTCATGACCAATTTTGATTATAAAAGTCATCATAAGAGTGTAATAAAACCCATATTGTTACTTGGGTGGGAGGTTGAAGGAACACTTTCAGACGCTGTTGAATGAAGAGGTAAACACGAAGATCTGCAGAAACATTATAAGAATTGTGAGCGATTACCGAGTGTTGAGCTACCAATACAGCAGGAGGTTAAGAAGGAAATCACTGAGCTAAACAACGATAAGGCTGCTGGAAAGGACAACATTCCTACCGGACTACTAAAAGCGGGAAGCGAGCGGTTGTACGAAGCAAATGCTGGAGGAATCTCATATGCGCTATTTAAAAAAAGGACATCGACTCGAGTGTAAAAACTGTCGTGGCGTTACATTGCTTAATTTTGCCTATAATGTGCTCAACTATATCACGTTCTACAGACTAAGAACGTAAGCGGAGTCCTTCGTCAGCAAGTACCGAACTGGTTTTCGGCATGGTCGCTCCATGATGCATCAAATGTTTACCTTCGTCAGTTACTAGACAAGTTCCGGGAGTACAACTTGCAGGAAAATAATCTTTTTATGGACTTTAAGCAAAGCCTTGGGCATAAACCGTCTTTAAACATTACTCTTCTTTATCGACAGACTTCGCAGCCGGCTGTTAGAGTACAGGACAGTTACGGGGCTAGTGCAACAATCCTACTGACTCTATCTAGCAGCACCGCCTAGCCGAGATTCGCCAAGCCGCCAAACCGAAGTACATCCCAGGTAACATAAGATCGTAACAGAAAGTTCACATTAAGTCGCATGCAAGTCAATTTTACATTGAAATTACATAATGATTAGAGTATGTCAAAGCGAAGTGTACAATAAGTTGTTTTACAGTCGTGCGTGTCCTCATTCAATAAATGGTTGTGAATTATAAAGTAGTTAAGATGATTGTAACATTTAGTTATATTTTAATCGTCTATTGTGGAGCATTTAGTTGCGAGTTCCAAGAATCGTTGTATAGAATGCAAGAAAGAATTACAATTAATTAATACAATTGCCTCCACTTTGGTACTTAAATGTTCTTACGTGGTGCGAAATACAACTTGTTCGTGCGTAGATGACTTCGTATCTCGGAGTTGCTACCGAGATATCCAACTCAATTGTTTGCTGGGATGGTTGCTGGCAAGGAATGTGAGAGTCCAAATGGTGTTGGTGCCGTGGTGGAGCTGGATGGGGAATTATATGCGGTAGTGAAGGAATTCATAAACCATGAGATACCGAAGTAAACCGTGAAGTATAACGACGAATTTCACCTGCGCATTGGGCTTTCTACGGATTACGTAGCTAGCTAAAGTCCCATAATTTGCAAACTGTACACTCTCAAACTCTGGCACTCTACACAACACTAATCCTTCCGGTGGCCCTTTACGAGCATGAATCATAAACGTGCGATAACTGCTTGGGATTTTTAAGCGAAATATTCTGTGATCAATACTTGGTGGAAAAATAAAAATTATAGTGTGGCATCCCGTTATATGTATACCATACTAGAGAAATTTCCTAGAATGTGTATTGTGTGTTGTTTACACATTATTTGGGTAGCTGCCGGTAGCATGCAACTGGCATAAGGATAGCGACAGGAGTACGAACCGATCACGAGGATAGGAAATCATGGAATATCACATTGGCGATCTGCTGCCAAATTGAACCTTCGGTGTTATTGAGGGAAGGAAAATGAAGCTGGAGGGTGGACATGTATATAGATTTTCAGTTGTTCGATTGGTTCGTTTTATTCGTACTGATGGTGTTTGACTAGGAATCGTTTGATTTTTTCTTGCGTAATTTCGTTGTTCAAGTGAATAGCGAACGTCTCTGGGTGCCGGGAAAAGCCCAATGTCGAAGCCGTCTGTTTGATTGTGATGAACTTGACAATCTACCCGAAATCGGAACAGAGCACTGATTACCATCCATCGTAGATTGAATCAATTTGATGAGCTTATTGGGGAAGCTGTTCTCGTCTTTAATTTTCCATAGCTCTTTCCGGGTCGATGGTATCATGTGCGGCTTTGAAGTCAACTAACAGATAATTCGTGGGAACTCTGTATTCACAGCCCTTTTGGAGGATCTGCCACCGTGTAAATATTAGATCCGTCGCATACCGTCCATCGACGAATCCGGCTTGCTAAGTTCTTTATACGCGGCATAGAGAACGGTGATCGCTCGATAGTTCTCACAGTACGACTTGTCGCCCTTTTTATAGATCGGACAAATAACCCCATCTTTCCACTCCTTCGGTAGTGGTTCCGTATCCCAAATTCTAACAATTAGCCGGTGAATACAAACGGCCAGCTTTTCAAGTCCTATTTCAATAACCTCCGCTCGGTTGCCATCTTTTCCAACTGATTTATTGCTCTTTAGCTGCATGATGACCTCCTTAACTTTTCGCCTTCGCCTATGTCGGTTTGTACAATGTTCTATATTTAAATTGTACCGGGAAAAGCCCATTCCAATGTAAAATTGCCAACGTATATTACAGCTGAAATATGGTCAACGCAAATTAGGATTGAGAGAAGGAAAATAAAAATGTAAGAATGTCATACCCATTGATTTCAAGAGGATAAGGTTCACAAACGTAAAATATCAATGACAAGATATGGTAGATACTGCAACGATTACGGGCCCTATTTTTTAGGTGAGAGTACAATTTGCGATTCTCAGAGTCATCTAGGAAACTCCGCTTACCTGGGTGACTGTACAAATCAAATGGGGAGCTCTTAGCTGAGGTGTGGGTGACTGCCTGAATAGGGCGCGTGAGATAAGTGAGCTGAGCGAGGTGACTGTGTGTGTCTTAACAAACGTTTTAGAACAGGAATAGAAAATAATCTATTTCAGTTCGTCACATTACAAAACGGAAAGCGATTTCTCTATAGGCTATGTATGAGAGTTAACGACTTTCAATACAGTAATGTTCCGATTTTGTCTACCCATGATTTTATCAGCTTTTTATCTCGATTTTGTCAGTCTATAAATTTTGTTTAAGTATTGTGCGTTTAAACATGATTTATAATACTTTTCAGCCTGCTTGAAAGTATTCTGATTCTATGAGGACAGTTTTTAAAATGATGCCTTCTCGCGAGTAATTCGGGGTCAAAATTAGGGTATTTTTATAGTAAAAGTTCTATATTTCCTAAACAAGCAAAGATATAGGTATACTATATTCAGCCATGTTGTGTATTTTGACTATTTGTTCAACTTTGTAAAACTTGAAAAAGTCATAGAACTACTACAAAACAGCTAAAATAGAAAAACTGATTTTAACGAATTTTCATTTATGAGAAATAGGATTTTTCTATCTTTGCTGAAGAGATAGAAGGTTACTGTTTTCGAAAAAATTTCTTGTAATAATATGCTGTAAAACTTTGCAGAACACATCAATGTGTTATATTGAAACTGAAGAAAAATAAATTGTTTATTGCACTTTTAGAGGAATTAATCAAAATTTGAATTCTGCTGGACGATAGAACTTTTAATTCTACGAAACTCTTCCAAAGGTTTGATAAACCTAAAACCAAGTTTTCCCGCTCAAAACTAATGTTCACCAAAAAAGGTTCTGGATCAGTGTACTGTGCCCGGTTCATTGAACTTTTGGTTGACCAATTGAGGGTTAAAATTAAATTTTTAGTAGAAGTCTTCGATATTGCAAGGTCTGAAGTGTTGAACTTTGAAAAAAATTTCGAAATTTTTTTTCCCGATTTTGTCAGTTTCCCCATTTTGTCAGCCCAAAATTCAACATGGGGCTGACAAAATCGGAACATTATAACAAACAAGAATAATTTGACGACTCCACCAAAAACGTAAACTATCTACAAATGAGCTAGAATAATAATATATTGAATTGCTTTTACACAGGGGGAGGATGTGGCATCCTGTTATTTATACCATGTAACTGGATTTTTGTGAATTGGCGCGCTTACGAGAATAAAACAAAGTTTAGTTCAGCAGTTGATGGCGTCAGCGGAGTTATTGAGTTAGGGTGGGTCTTATACGTCAACCTCGTCAATCTTGCCGCGTAAACGGGAATCATGCAGATGGCGAATCACAGTATACAAGAGCAACAATCAATGAGAAGATTCCGCTACGCAAGTTATGGAGTGGTAGCACAGAAATTTGTCATTGAATAGCTACGAAACTGTAAACCTGCTCATTTAACGAAAAACTAAAGGGTGTCGCACATCTAATTGCACCACGGGAAAAACTCGGTAGAAAATTTCCCATTGGGTATTTTCTTTTGAAAATTTGGATAGTAGTGGTTGAGAGTATATTGTTTACACTGTATTTTTACAGTGGTCAGTCTTTCGAAAATTGGAAACAATGGCGTTATTCGAAAAGTAACGTCAACTCTCTCAACGGGACATCGGAAAACAACCCGGAATCGTGCAGTTAACGGTTAGTCGTGTCATTAAACGTTACTACGAAACTCTGAGCTTCAAACGGAAGGAGAAATGCGGTCAGAATTGATGTTCTACTAGTGATCAGGATCACAAGCGTGGCGTGGAAGCGTTTGGGCGCATTCCCAATGCTTCGGTCGTGGATATGGCCAAAAAGTTGAAACTGTCTAAGTCTTTCGTTCAGAGAGCCAAGGACCGGGAGGGACTGGATACGTACAAAGTGACGAATGGCAAAATACGGTTGGAATGTCACGGGCCTGGAAACTGTACACTAAGATGCTGACGAAGCCCCATTGTGTCATCATGGATGATGAGACTTACGTCAAGGCGGACTTCCAGCAGCTTCCGGGGCTACCGTACTTCACCGCCCCGCACAAGTTTGAAGTTCCGGAGGAAGCAAGGATGCAGAAACTTTCAAAATTTGCCAAGAAATACATGATTTGGCAAGCGATCTGCTCATGTGGCAAACGGAGTGCACCGTTCATGACTACTGTGACTGTAAACGGGCAGATCTACGTCAAGAAGTGTCTACAGAAGCGTCTGCTTCCTCTGTTGAAGGAACACGAGGACCCAACGATCTTCTGGATGGATATAGCTTCGTGCCACTATTCAAAGGATGTCCTGCAGTGGTACGAAGCCAACGGAGTTACTTTCGTACTCCAGAACATGAACCCCGCCAACACACCGGAACTAAGGACCATCGAAAAGGTGGTCAAATATGAGGAAAACATGAAGAAAAAGCGGGTTTCCGTACAGATGTTGTACAAAACTTTTTGAGTGGAGTTAAGCGTAAGGTGCGAGCATACGGTTATGGTATTGACGTTGAATGAAACAAATATGCCGAAAGCTTACTAATGGGTTATATTTTATTGCTTGACAGTTTGAAACGGATCGATCAATTAGGTTATTTTCTACAGCGTGTCTTCCGTGGTGCATTTTGATGTGGGACACCCTTTAAATTCCCGAAAACTCAGTCACTGTCGTTCTTGCATTTCAAAGACAATAATCAGTCTTTATCAGAACTGTTAAAATTTGCGTTGAAGAGGAGCATTGATATTTTCGATTCGAAAAATCACAGGGACCACCTTTTAGATATGAAAATTTAATTGATTGAAAATATTTCTATGAATCTGTAGGGCAAGACAGTCACTTTTAATTTTCTGTTCTGTACACACTCTGCTGATTTTTGCTATCTGTATGTTTGACATTTATCTGACAAATTCTACACAGACGGCAGAAACCGGATATTTTGTTTCGTAGTACATATCGCAGCAGAAGGGTAAAGATGTTGACCACTCGATCGTTTTTGCTAATTTCATTTGCTGTGATTGTAGTGGCTCTAGGAATGATGCAAAAAATGAATTCTGTCAAACAGGGTTTGTGCCCTAATAAAATCTAAACTGTGCTATACTACACTTAGCCACTACAGTAAGTAAGGTTTAGAATAGACTCCCGACTGAGATCAAACTTCT
This sequence comes from Sabethes cyaneus, assembly GCF_943734655.1. NCBI lineage: Eukaryota > Metazoa > Arthropoda > Insecta > Diptera > Culicidae > Sabethes > Sabethes cyaneus. The sequence goes on from NC_071355.1 coordinate 24,071,660, forward strand.
TTCAAATCGGCTTACGGTCATTACTAATTTGTTTATCCGTATTTTTTCCACTTAACCGCGGTATGAACCTCCAAATTCCATAGGGTGACATCATTCTAACCGGCCTGCAAACCACAGCCAATAAACCGTAGTACCTACGTTCACTTCAACCTGCGCTGGGTACGCAACGCACTCGAAGCCAACACAAAACCCACAAGAGCGCAGATAAAGTATGTAGAGGAAAAAATACCGCAGCTCTGCTCACGAAGAATTTATATTGGTTCGAGCGAGGCACACCTCAAGTCCTACTTAACGGCATACAGGGGATCTGAATGATATCCCCGAAAAAAAATGAGTATATATCCAACAACTAATTTACATACGTATTCAAACATTCCTTCGCTGCCATTCGATCGCTGCTCGACGCCAACGACAACGATAGCGAAACCGGTTCCGAATTTTGATATTTTATTTCGACTCTTTTATCATTCTCACACTTGACACGTCGCGTTGTTGGCCCCTCTCGGATAGTCTCGGGTGACTGACGCCATGCTGTGGGCCTTCTCGGGTGCTGTTTACCTCTAAAAATCTATATCAGCGAATTACTAAAGCCCGAAACAGAACCATGCTCCAACAAACAAAACATTCATTCTTCATATTTTATTCACAAAAACCATCGTACAACGGATGTCATTTCTGTTGAATGGTAAATAACCTGTGTATTCCAGGCACTAAGAAAATCAAAAAACAAAAAAAAATCACATTTGGCGACAATGATCTTTCTTCCATCTCCTGACTGCGTTCGTTCCCTTGTAATCCCATCCCATGCATGGACCGGCAGAAGGACGTCCTTTGCTCCATGTACCAAAGCAGCAGAGTGAAAGCTTTCTCTGTGGATGGATTGGATCAGGTTTATGCTGCGGAAGAATTCGAAAGTTTGCATTTATCTTTTCGGCTTTGGCGGTTAGGATAAGCAAATGTGGTTATGTTTCTGAGTTATAGGGCAGATCCGCGAGAGAAGGGATGGTACGGTAGCCAAGGTAACCAATGACGTTGTTTATGCATGCTCCAGAGACCTCCCTCCTGAAAGGTTTTCTGTATCAGTAAAACCTTTAATTTTCATTTGAAGATTTCCGTTCTGGTTCCATTTCTGGTTTTCTAAGCCCAAATATAGTTTTGTATAATTTAGGCCCCACCTCTGTGCATGCCAGTGATTTTTATACCAGAAAAATATAAGTGATAACAAAAATTCACTCCACTAGTGGCACCTAGTGCTTACTGAAAGCAAGCAACAAATAGACAGTTCCCGCATTGCAACAATATTGCACCTTATTCACCTACATTTTATTTTTAAAAAACCCGTTTCGTTGTTTCATCTCGCACGCAATCGAGCATAATTTTTCGCCGTTCTTTTCATCCGTCTCACTCCTGTTACTCCGATCTCAACTCCATCCCGCATCATCGACCGTCGTTGCATCATCAACAAACACGCTTCTGTGTAGGTATCCATTATGCATTGGATCAATATTATCAGCATAATGTATCATCACCGGATTCGGAAAATTGGAAACCACTTGCTGCTGTTGCTGTTGCTGCTTGAACAGACACAGTTCCGCTGATCCGCGGAAGTTTTCGCAACGTTTTCCACTTTCGTGCAACGAAAACAGCGACGACGACGACGATGACGACCGACGGTTCTGTTGTTTTGGCAAATACCTACCTATTGTTCATTTTCAACGCGAGCCGCCTGCCCGTATTTGCCGGTTTCGTGTTCACCACCACAGCGACCGGCTTTTAAAACAAAAGCAAAATGGATCGATTTTCACCTTCAATGAATAACGAATAACTTTTGTGGACGACGACGCGATGCATGGTGCTGCGGCGGGACAATTTCATCTAATTGCTAACCTAAATGTTTTTCTAATAGCCGGCTTAATTAAAAATTGAACACTGTAAAGTGATTTAAAAAAATTGGTGGCTATTGTTTCTGAACGATCCATTTTTACCTTTCACACCTTGGACACACGGAAGCACCCGGTTGCGTCCGACGAAGATGACTGGCAGGTGTGCACACGCTAGATTATAGGTAATACTGACCATGGCGCACATGTGCGTTACAATAAAAGAAATTGAAGGTTAGTAAACATTCAGTAAACCACTTACCAACTTGACTTTCAAAGGCTTTGAAATCTTTGCCGCCGGTTCTAGTTTACGCAGTTGATTGCGTTGCGTGGCATAGCTCGAATCAGCTGAAAAATGCATTTCCTTTCACAGTGTATCAATCAACCAATTTTGATTTATTGCTGTTTCAAAGCTAGCTCATGATAGGTCAAGTCAAAGTATCAAAAAGAAGCCACTTGTATGCCAGATTGCATGGTAATGTCATTTCTTTAAACACAATTATGATCGTACAAAGTGCCGATGAAGCATCGAAAAAATATACATTAAAGGGTGTCCCACATCAAACTGCATCACGGAAAAAATGCTGTAGAAAATTACCTAGTTGACCGATCCTTTTTTAAACTTTCAGACAACAAAATATACCGTATGCTCGCACCGTACGCTTAACTCCTCTCATAAGGTTCTATGCAATGTCTGGCTGCAGCTTCTTCTGTACGGAAACCCACTATTTCTTCATATCTTCCTCAGATTTGACCTCCTTGGGATGTTTCTGTACTGCCTGCTTCATAATAGCCCAGTATTTTTCGATGAACCTTAGTTCCGGTGCGATTGGTGGGGCGGAAGGGGGGGGGGGACTATTGAAAGGGTATGAAAGTAACCCCGTTGGCTTCATACCACTCCAGAACAATCTTACAATCTTTTGTATAGTGGCACGAAGCTAGGTCCGGCTAGAAGACTTCAACAGAGGAAGTAGAGGAAGTAGAGGCTTCAACAGAGGAAGTAGATGCTTCTGTAGACACTCCTTGAGGTAGATCTGCCCGTTTATAGTTCCCAGGGGCGGACTGGGAGCCGAAGGGCCCACCGGGTCTTTGAGATAAGGCCCCAGTTTGCAATATTCTCATGATAGTAAATTAACACGACATCTACTCCAAAGACATCAGCGTTACAAGGACAGTAAATCGAATGAATATGGGCTCTATTTTGTAAGTCATGTCGTGCAACTCGATTCGACTCAGGCACTGTCGAGTGTCGAGTACCGGGAGAACGGGCAGCATAGCGGCTCGATGCTCGAAACAAAACAAACTCAGTCGTTATTAGGACCGAGTCACCAGCTTCTAGCGTGTGCGTCATATTAGCGGTACGGTACTTTAGTTTGGACGCATTTTTCTTCAACCCAATCTTCGCTACTTTGAGTTTTAGTTTGTTCAGCCACCACCACAGATGCTGTTCTATCGACAATATCCATTTCATTGCAGACGAACTTACTAAATTTGCTGAAGATTGTGCCTGCGTGTTGCTCCTTTCATAACATCCTGTAACAGCATGTTGAACAACCCACATGAGGAACCATCACGTTGATAAAGTCCCCTGCGAGGTTAGAATGGCCATGATTTTACGGTCGATGGTATCATACGCAACTTTGAAATCAATTAAATAATTGTGCGTTGAATTCTGTATTCATGGACTTTTTGGAGGATCTGCCGCAGCGTGAATATTTGATTTGATTTGCGTGATAAATGATAGGATGTCAATAGTTCAATATATATGAGTAGCTTACTACGCATACACGTCAGAACAGAACAATTCATAGTGCAGGCGATGCCCGTGCCGAGTTATAGCTATCCCTGGGATTAAACTCTTGGATTCTCCTATAAGAATCCTACTTCTATAAGCAAGGTATTCTGTGCGAATCCTCTGTAGAATTTCTTCACACGATTCCAATGTGGGGAATGCCCTAGACTCTGCGCGAATCTTTTTGGATCGTCCTGATAGAGCTGCGGAAAGAAGAACCCACCGTCTAAAACGCTAGTATGAAGCAACCAGTATGAAGGGTTTCTACAAAACGGTTAAGCGCAACAATTTTGTGCCATGCCTGTGATGTGCAATGATAGTGCAGGCAACCTGCTTACTGACAAAACGACGTTAGAAGCCAGGTGGAAGCGTATTTCCAGACGCTGTTGAATAGAGAAGTAAACATGAAGATAAGCAGGTACAGGATAAGAATTTTGAGCGACGGCCAAACTGTGGAGCCACCTACACAGGAGGATGTCAAATGAGCAATCAGGAGATGAAAAACGGTAAGGTTGCTGTAAAGGATGGTATCCTGGCTGAACTTCTAAAAACGGGGAGCGAGCAGCTAGTACAGAAACAATTCGCCACCTCATTATCAGGAACAGAATATGGGAGGAAAATAAATATCGGAGGAGTGGTTGATTGGCCTCATTTCCTATAATTTTAAAAATGGACATCGACTTGAGAGTAAAAACTATCGAGGCATTACGTTGCTCAATTTTGCGTATAAGGTGCTCTCTCTATGCTGTGTTTTAGACTGAGTCCGTTAGCTGAGTTCTTCGTCGGCGAGTATCAAGCTGGTTTCATGAGGGTCACTCCACGATTGCACAGATATTTACCCTGCGTCTAGTAACTGACGAGATCCGGGAGTACAACTTGCAGACTCATCATATTTTTATGGATTTCAAAGCGGCATACGATTCAGTCAAACGAAATGAGCTGTGACAGCTAACGCTAGGACATGGTTTTCCCACAGAACTAGTTACGTTGATTCGTGTGACGCTGGATGAGTAAAAATTATGAGTCAGAATGGCAGATGCTTTTTGATTTTGCGGATGACGTCGATTTATTGAGAAATTGAGACTTACCACGAAGTACATGGCGTGGAAATCCAAATGGTGTTGGTGTCGAAGAGGAACTGAATATATTTTGGTATGCTCGTGACATGTGACAACGATGTAAGTCGCAAAATAAAATGACTAATTGCAGCTGCGAATTGGCCTTTACGCAGGCATTACATTTTGTAGCTGAAGTCCCGTAGCTTACAAATTCGCATAAAACTGACTCTCTATAGAACACTAATCCTCTCGGTGGCCCTTTACGGGCATGAACCATGGACACTAAAAGAAGCTGATCGATGAATGCTTGGGGTTTTAGCGTAAAATTTGGCAAAATCCAAAATGGAGTGTAGCGCAGACGTATGAACCACAGACTAACAGACGTAACACTGAAGCCCCATTTCATCTCCAATAAAAACGTCCATTTCAAATTTTCCCTTAAGCCAATACTCAAACAACAGTCGCTGCGCGAGACGCCGCTCCACTGCGCTGGCGCTGTTGTCAGATAATATACGAGAAAATTTATAGCATTGCTAAATTTATAGCGACCTGCTCTGCGTGGCGCGAAGACTACACCAGGTGATGCTAGTGTTTTTTCCAAGTTTTAGGGATGTCAATGAAACGATGTTTTGTTAGAAAATTTGTTCGAAATGTTACGTCTGTTAGTCTGTGTATGAACCACGAGCTGTATTAAGAATGCAAATATGCTGGTATTATGAAGATGCGCTGATGCGCTGGGCTGGTCACGTGTCTAGAATGCCCGACGAAAGAGTAGCCAAAATTATTTTAAGCAGAGAATCAAGAAGAGGCCGTAGTCTTCGGAGTAGACATCGCACTGATAGATGTGCGCTATCGAGGATGATGCACGTTCAGCTGGTGCTCGAGGGGTTTGAAGAAAGGTAGCCCAGGATTGAGCACTGTAGGACCATAATTCATTCGGCGCAGGATCGATAACGGACCGTCGCCACTGAAGTAAACTGAGTATGGAGCTTAAGTCGACAGTTCAATATTTATAAGTAGTCAAATAACTGCGGATGAAATACTAATTCTACTTTTAAATACTCAGAATTGAAGCTGGTAATCGAACATTCGTGAGTCATAGAAAAAGTTTAATTGAAATAGAAATTTTGGTTTAAAGCACGGGGCCCCAACAGTCCCAATTAAAGCTGAATTTTCAATCATCAAATCGGTTGATTTCATAAACCATGAGGCCCCAGCAATTGAACATTCGTGAGTCGTAGAAAGAGTTTCACTGAAAAAATTTTTTTGGAAAATCTCATTTTGTGTAACAACGAAATTTTTGCTGGGGACCATCGGGCATTTGCCCGGTTGCCCGGTGGGCCAGTCCGTCCCTGTCAGTTCCGATAGTCACGAACGGTGCACCCTGTTTGCCACATGAGCAGATCGCTTGCCAAATCATGTATTTCTTGGCAAACTTTGAAAGTTTCTGCATCCGTACTTCCTCTAGAACATCAAACTTGTGCAAGACGATGAAGTACAATAGCCCCGAAAACTGCCGGAATGTTAGTCTCATTATCCATGATGAGAGAGTTGAGAATGTTCCAGGTGCTTGCGCAAAATAAATTCGCCGCGTTGCTTTTCGGGTGACGCCATTTTATCTAATTTTCGAAAAACTGACCGCGATAAAAATACAGTGTAACAATATACTCTAAACTACTTCTATCCAAATTTCTAAGAGAAAATACCCAATGGGTAATTTTCCACAACGCTTCTTCCGTGATGCAATTTGATGTGGGACACTCTTTACCTTCTTCCAGCACAGACTCCTGCACAAGAACACCTGGAGGTATCACAGATCGACCACGTTTTGATCGACTGTCGGCACTTCTCGGATATTATCGTCGTCAGATCCTCTCACGAGCACCCCGAAGAGGACGAGCTGGATGAAGTCCCTCTGGAGGACTGGTGTATAGAGACTATAGATTACCCTCAAGTACTTTTTTAGGAAATTTAAAATTTACCTACAGGATGCGAAGATCGCAGTAAACAGCGCGTGTGGACGGCAGCAAAATTTTTCGCTGTCAAAATTTTTCTTACAGTTTGTAAAACAAAATTTAATAAAACGAATTATCGGTTCCGTACGAATTGGGAAGTTGGAAATAATCAAGCAGATTAGTTGTTAAAATAATCAAACAGATTAGTTTTTCGGCCAGCGGCAGCAGATATAGAATCAGCATGTGCCTTGAAGATAGTGACAAACAAGTTACATGTTTGGATGCAGACGGAATTACTGGAGGCAACTGTTACTGGAAGCGGTCCAAATTTACGCTTGTGCATACGGTAGTGACTTTTGCGGTTTATGAAGTTCTGCCCCGGAGGCACCCAAAACCTAGCTTTCGAATAAGACTTTAAACTGTTTCAAGTTTAATCGAAAGTGCAGTTCAGTGGCGGGATTTAATGGAATGGACGAAGAAACAAATGCCGGTGAGGTCGCTTCATAACTTCACTCGTTTATCTATTTGATTATCCTGCATTCATATATTTTATTATTTCTAAATTTTATTCTTTTACTAAGTAATTAAAATGATGCCAGGTAGACAGAATTTTTCAATTTTCAGAGAGCGAAAAAAGGCGCTATAACCTTGGCCTATTGCAGCCAGACTATGGTTAATGCCATAAGTTCATCCCCGAGGGTCGGGAGTATCACTTAACCTTTATTAGCAAAGATACTCCCAACGACTACAATTTGTAATCTGTAAATTAATCAATATCTTCAAGGGAAGCGTTTGGTACGGGAGGTCCACGCTTTCTTCCTTCCCCTTGATTTCAATGAGTTGAATGGAATTAAGTATCATTTTTAATTCTACTTAATTCTTTGGAATTCTCTCTGCGGTACATGCTGCGCAGTTGGCCTGGCCGTTGACAAGAGAAAAATGAAAAATGATTTAAGCAATCGGCATTTTCCAGGATGCCTTCAAGTATTGGCTGCGTTAGTGTGAGATAAGATAAGATAAATTTAAAATTTACCCACAGGATGCAATAACTTGAGAGCGGCTGGGTTTAAAAAAAAGTTTTTGTTACATTGAGTTGATCGCCGCGTTTGAGTTTTACAAAAAAATAGAATTTGGGTATTTTTTAAAAATTTGTATAACTTCAAAATTAAAAAAAAAAATTAGAGTTTAGGGCATAATTTAAGCTATCTTTAAAAAAATTAGGCAAACCAAAGAGGATGTGTTTGAGATAATTGACATTTTATGATTTTTATCATGGTTTTTTCTTTTTAGATTTTAAATTTGCAATAACTTAAGAACGGCTGGGCCTAAGAAAAAAGTTTATGTGACATAAAATTTGTTCAAAATGATGCGTAGAGTTTGATTTTGTTTGAGTTTTACCAAAAACTGCAGAATTTAGATATTTTTGAAATTTCAAAGATTTAAAAAAATCCGAAATCGTCTCCATCGATAGCTCTTCACCAGATTTTAGGGCATAATTTAAGCAATCTTTTAAAAAAATTATGCAAATCGGAGGGGATGGTTTTGAGTTAATTGATATTTTATCATTTTTATCATGGTTTTGAAATTTTTTTCTTTAAGTGTATTTTTTTTCTAAAAATACACTTGGATAAGTTTTCTTCTGTTTTAATTTTAGGTTTCGTATTCTACTAAGACGCTCCAAAAACATCAGTACTCTTGACGAAAAAAATCATGTTTAGTGGAAAATGAGTTCTTACGTGGTATCCAACATGTTAGGCAGATTTCATTCCAATCAAAGATAGTCGAGTCAAATCATTTTGCTAGTTGTGCTGGAATTGCTCTATAATTTGACAAGCAACAAACACATGTTTTGAATTTTTTCCATAAAGTAGAGTACAGCTTTTCCGACGTTTTTTGGAAATTTCTGTCGCCGTGAAAAAAGGTTGTGTAAAATTTTTTCAAGATAGTTTCTCTGGATAGTTGGAAAATTTGGCTGCATTTTTGGTTGCACACTTTTAAACCAAAATCGTTGCTCTGCTATGCTTGGTACAAAAGCTATGAATATTTGGAAAAAATGTAGAAGAGTTTGTGTCTCAGAGCACAAATGCAGGCTTGGCGTAGGACTACGAATGGGTACACCTATAGGTCCCATGGTATCACAGCCAGGGCCGACGCTTCCCTTAAGCAAAACAAGCAACTGCTTGGGGCGCCACTTTGAGGGGGCGCTATTTCCGCTACATTAAAAAAACTGGAGCATCAAATAAATAAATGGTTAATATAAAACTCTCCTTTTTCTTCTTTAGCAGCATAGAGTCGGGAGGACTCGTGCTGTATCTAGAGTTAATTTCCGTTGTACTTGGTCCTGGGTTACTTGTCGCCATTTCGTTGAGCGTCTCGATAGAAGCAAATTGGCTTCAACTTGGTCGAGCCATCTAGCATGTTAGGTTCCTCTATTCAAAAGGGCAATGGAGGTCTTGAAACGAACGGATTTTACTGCACAGTCGTCCGACACTCTTGCGACGTGACCGGCCCAACTTATTCCCCTAGCTTTCACCAGATCTACTATGCGGATCTCTTTAAGTTCATGGTTCATACGCCTATACCATTCTCCGCTTTTCGTTTGTACTCCGACAAAAAAATCCGAGTTGCAGTGCTACAAAATTACAGCCTCGATTATTCTGATGAAACCTATTTGTAACAAAACCTAACAAACACCCAGATAAGCGAGGTGGGAAGATCGTTTGACGCTATTAAATTATTTAGAAATTTTTCGGGAGAGATTTTCGAATCTCTTTAAAATCAGCAATCAGCAGATTTATCTTTCGATGATGCAGCAACGTTTGAGGACAGAGTTTCTGAAGCAACAGGAATTTTTGACCGAACTTTTTTATTTTTGAATGTTTATCATTCTGATAATGGGTTCAAGAATCCGACAATTATGCAAGAGAAATAGCGGTTAACTGTAACTATGATGTGTCGCTTATTTTCGAGGATTGTATCCGCTTCTGCCACAAGAAGAAAAAAATTTCTTATAAAGCAAATGACAAACCGATTCTACTCTGAAGTTTAAAGTAGAATGCTTTAACTCTGTTTTAGATACTGCTACCAATTTTATTGAAATTTTTTTCCATTGGTAGATGTACTAGACATTAACATTTACATGTTGTATACTTCAAGTTAAGATTCGAACAATTAAAGAAGTATCAGAAAATGCTTCTAGTTTGCTCTGTGATATTGGAAGCATGAAAAATAATCTTTTTCGCCTGAATCGTTAAAATGCCTGCAGGAATAATAAACAAGTTATTTGATAATTGTTAAGCATTCAACGCATTGCGATACTTTTACTATTTGTTTCATGGTTAGGAGTCTGGAATGAAAAGCAAAATTGATTAAATGGGACGCAAAAATTAGTTCTAAAGGCGAATAGAAAGCGTCGAATAAACAATTTTGTAATTTTGACGTCGTTATAAATGTAATATCTATCCGAATAAATCTACCTTATTTTTACGACTGATTTCTGGGGCGCCATTTTGAGAATTTGCTTGGAGCGACAGATTGGCTAGCGCCGGCCCTGATCACAGCAGATCCATAGTTTTCGATCTTAAAATCAGCAGAATTTTTTTTTTTGACGTAGGACTACGTCTTACGGCAAGTTTTGGCATAGAGTGTCATTCCAAAAAATCGAAAAAAAGCGTCACGAAAAATGATAGGTTTTGAGCGTTAATAGCTCAGCGGTTTTCCGATCGATTTTCAATATTTTTACACCAATCGATCGGAAAATCTTCTAAGAATTGACCCAAATGAAGGAAAGTATAGATTCTTGATGTTGAACTATTGAAAAATTGAGAATAATGAACCTATGTTTTACCAGAATTCTCGCTTCGTGATTGGTTGTTGGAAATAACTTCATCAAAGTAGAAACGCGTTTTCACGCTTCGGCTTATAATTCAGTAAATTTTCAATAGATTTCCAAGATATTTAATCCAATTGATCGCAAAATCGATTTGGAAAATATTGAAAATATAGAAAACTATTGATTTTCAATGCGTGTGATTGGAAAATTGAAAATAACTCTAACTCGGTCGTACTAGAAATTATCGCTTTGTGATTGGTTGGAATAATTTCCAATTATTATCGAACAAGTCTTGGTACAAATCAGGAATCACCGAGAAAGTTGATGGAAAGTTCCATTTAATTCTACTATAACAAAGTTACAAGAGAATTAAATCGAATCCTACCCTTTCTCGTTGATTGCTAATTGGCTTGAAAATTCCTTATTGAGATGTACCACCAACGGCCGTATCGTATCGTATCGTACCACCGCTCGTATTGGTGATGCAGTCGTGCACGTCTGCAGTTTCCGGTCGGTCGTATTCATCGGCTGCTGAGGAAAGGAAAGTATGCTGAGCGTGTGTTGGAGCTGGAGCACTCGTTTCGCTGCCGTGATGGAATATCTGGCTGCCGAAGTTCTGGAATTGGCAGGAAATATGCTGCTAGCGACAACGAAACGACCAGAATTATCGTCACTTGCAGCGAACACTCACACTAACTTTGCTCTTCTGTTTAGACTGAAATTGAAATGCTCTATTTTATTTTACGTACATGATAGAATGAAGAACCATGAAAAATGGGTGTGGCCGATTATTGTCGCTTGCTCTGGTACATAACACGAAGTAAGCCGGCGAACAGCATTATTCAAACGCTATCTGAGCTACTGCCAACATCGTTTGCCATGGCAAAAGAAAGTCACGCTCGACTTGTGCACGTTTGCAGTTCCCGGTCAGTCGTGTTCATCGGTTGCTGAGCTGGAGTGAAGGAATATCTGGCTGCTGAAGTTCTGGAATTGGCAGGAAATATGCTGCACGAGACAACAAAACGACCAGAAGCATCCCACGTCAATTGCAGCTGGCCACTTGGAGTGGTATTTCATCATGATTCAGGGCCATACACGAATGGCTTCGTTGATCGCATAGCTGCTGAGGCTTTCCGGCTGATCCCTTGCAACAAGTCGTGCCTGGTTAGCGGTTATCGGTACTCCAATTTACCGAACAGAGAATTACGTTAAGTGCGTTAGTGCAAGTTTATTGCAAGCTGGAGTTATGATGATCAAACAATCGGTCCTTTCAAGGGCCACACAACGATTGAAGAGTTTATTATATTTTCTTGCCCAGTTAATACCATAATAACACAGGCAACGAGGGAAAAGTTGAATTTTTTGCCATTGCGGACGACCAACCAATGGCGGTAATAAGTTTTCTGGTCACGGGCGATATTTGCTGCGACTTCCAAAACGTCTGCAGGTTGTAAATGCTTTATCAGTGTTCTTTTCTGAGCCGCAGAAAAGTTGCGCAAAATTTTCAACTTTTTGAAAACTCCAGAGGAAAATCACTATTCAACGTAGAAACAGATCATAAAAATTCATTTACTGTTTGGTTTAGTTACTGACTTGGTTTCGTTTTAATAAAATAGATTCAATCAATTCATGGATATAACTCCAAAATCGGTTGAGGATTGAATGTATACAATGTTACTACTTTAATAAACGTTACGTATGTAGCTTTTATACATGAAGAATCATATTATTACATACATGGATATATTCTACTATCGCTACAAAGAGACTTGCGTGGTCCTACGTCACCTATGCGGTCGTGTCTTGTGCACAACCCCTCTGATTTTTTGTATACCAGAAGGGCATCGGGTTAAAAGGCCAGTGCGACAGCCTTAATAATCTTCATTTGTGGCAGAATAGTTCGTGAATAGTTAGGATATTGCAAATTATTTTTAAAGTTTTTGTCACTGCCTCCCCCCCCCCCCTTAAAATATGAAAAATGGGGAGGAGGGGACAAAAAAATAATTTGTCGGATATAAATCAAAATATTTTTATAAAATTAATTGTCTGTGGGCTCTACAGCCCAAAAAAACTCGTAAAATGAGTATTACCGCTTCTAACACGGAACAGAAATGGAAAGTTCAAATAACGGAATTTCCGAAAATCGGCAAAAAAAATATCATTCGATTTTGTCTTTTCGGTTTTTTGCACGGAAAATAATAACGGATATATAAAAAGCAAGAATAGATTTAGTTTTCACGTTTAAAGTTTAAGTAAAAATGCTAAAAACTCAGTTTTTTCTGCTCTATTTGGCTTTTTCCGCTCCTTTTCAGTTGGCCAACACTGGAAAGACAAAAACTTTTTTAAATATTTGAATGACCTTAGTTGCCAGGAAAAAAACCAATCCATTAAACAAAATATTGTAACTTGTGGGTAAAAATTGACAAGCAAGCTTGCTATTTATTTAGGAAAAAAGTCTTGATATATATTGATTTAAAAAAACTGCCACCTCAATTGTGACCTCGATCAATAAAATAACGTATTTGATAAATTTGTGAGAATTCAAAACTATCAAAAATTCGCCTTTGTGGTAGACATAGTCACAAAGGTTAGTTTGGTGCTTTTTCTTGATGAATGAGTCGCAAGTTTTTAGTTCAATTAGTTCCTGAAATTTATTGTTCTAGAAGCACATGATTTAAAATTATAGATCCTGTGCATAACTTCAGGATGTGGCTTTGAATTATTTCTCGTTCGATAGTAGCATCTCTGATCACCACAAAAGTGGAAGTAATCGTTTTATCTGGATCTAGAATAATATTCGTAATATTCGACGGATATCTATGCTTTAGCGTTGGTGATGAAATCTTCCAAATAGGCTTGAAGGTGAACAAGATCCTAAACCGTGACCGGTTATTTCGCCGTTATGATTAGCTTTGTCGACTAGTTTCTGATTCTAAATCTTTTGGGTATAAATGAAACAAAGTGCATCGCCTTTTCCTGTTTTCACGTGTCATAAAGTATAGAAAATTTCAAAGAGAGGTTGTGCACAAGTATGCAAAACAAATTTTCTGTATCAAACGTTTAACTGATTTTTCAGCGAACAATTTTGATCAAAAACTCTATCAAACATCTTAAACAACCCGGTCTGTCTTTTGCATACCAAATATTCCGCCGCCATAGGGCAGACGCCATTTCACTTATCAAATCACGAACTCAAGTGCGGTTTCGCCTTTGAAGTCTCATTTCGCGAACGTGGTCTAATGATGGAAGAAAACTTAGAACGTTGTTTTTTTCTTTCTTTAACTTATTTCAGACACTCCGGGTGTTACTAATCGCCAAACCATGACCGCAGTCTCTTCTGCAATCAAAAATGACAGTTCAGTCGCCGACCGACGTAATTTTAATTCACACCTGGTTCTCATCAGTCGGCAGTCAGCGAGCCCAGCCAGGCCAGAAACGGGCGTATGAACACAGTCCTTTCAGCGCCTGTCGATGCAATCCGAACTTCAGCTGATTGCGAATCTAGGTCGGTGGAACACGATTCGGTTTGAGGTTTATTGCTTTAATACGAGGTTTGTTCAAGTGCAACCCAACACGACAACCCTTAAGTACCGCTGCCTGTCTGCTGCTAAAAAGAACAGTAATTTCCAAATCACGCTGACAGCAAAAAAACGGTCTTCTTTCAGTCACGATCGCACGTCAAAACATGAAATCAAACACATCACATCCCAATGTTTTCATTATGGCTGTACTCGTTCTCGTTTCATGTGCCAGACCAGGAAAGCGAAAAAAAACCTTCGAACCCTTTCTCCCCCGGCTTTACTACACCGAAATGCTTATTTATTCAACATTTAAAACCTCTCTGATTGGCAATTTACATTCCCTTCCAAAACTGATTCACCACTAGCCAGCCAGCATTCGAATCTTCAACAGCACAGCGCCAAACTGGTTTCTGTTTACCTTTTTTTTCGCATTTACCGCCACACAACGCTAAATCTTATCGCTTCCACTTACTTCTTTTGAGTGCCCAACGGTCTTCGCTTTAATCCGATATAACCTGTTGAACTGTTTTTAGGACATCCAGTTATCAGAACAAGGTGAAATTTTCTGACTCCAGGCGCTGGCACCACTCTCTTCTCTGCCGTCTTCCTTTTGGTCCGCAGTTCGGTTCCCGGAGGTCTCGATCAGCGCACTTGGACTACACTCTGGATTCACTGCAAAACGTTTTTCTCTTCCTTCACTGCGGCCTTTGATATTTTAGCGAACGATCGTAAATAATTTACACTAGCGGCACCACAAGACGGCCACTCTGTCTACAACTTCAGCCACAACAATGGCAACTCCACTACCCCACTCTTCGCACTCGAAGTTCAGCTTCACTCCGGCAACATCCCGTCCGGGTCGCGAAAAAGTTAGACCAAAGAATTAGCGAAAAAACACATCCGCATCAACAGAAGGCAAACTTTCAACGATTCACACTGACTGTGTTACTGGCTCACCAACTTCACGCCGCACAACCGTTACACATGAATGCTGCAAGTCGACTAACATTCCATCCACACACATCCAGCGCTGTTTCTGACTCTACTGCTGCTGCTGCTGGTAGCCGTCGCTGCGCTCTGCTCTGGCTGGACACACTGCTCAGGTTGCTCCCCGCTGGGGCTGCCACCGCGAAGCTGTCATGAATGACAACCACCCACCCGACAGGTTCATGATGCCATTCACCGCCGACCGAGCACCGATCGAGCTTATGCTAACGAACGATACGAATCAGCAAAACATGATTCCAAGTTCCAACCAGAACTTAATGGTGTAATGGGAGGCTGTGCTGCCTGCTTTCATCATCGTCTTCGGGTTCCATCGGTGGCGCGCGATTTTCCACTAAATGAATCTTGGGTTCATTCTACTCTCGAATTGTTTTGTGAAACGCGAGAGAATTGCCTAATGTTTTGTAAACATGGCAATTCGATCCAATCGAATTGCGGGACAATCCGGTTTTCGAGAAGGTAATTTGAACTGGATTGTGAGATGACCGGTAATGCAGCCCGCGCGCGCGGTGTTGCACACGTGGTACACACAGTTCTCATTCTCTACGGTTACTTCGCTCACGTGCTTGGTGTTCACTTGAATGAATGAATAGAAGAAAAGCTACCACAATGGAAGCTTTCATTGAAGTTTTTCACTTTGGAAGCTTCTACTGAAAGGAAGGAGCTTACATGAGGATGAAGGTGGTGAGTTTTAAGCTTTATATGTTCGGAAGCTGAAGTATAAAAGCGTGTTGAATATAACCTAAAAACTTAAATGAGGTGACACGTATTTTAGGAAACTTAGTTATGTGCAAACGTTGAACCAAAAGTGCTTCCACATTTGGCTCAACGTTTGCACGTTTATCAAACTCTTTTTTCAATACATGGATGATTTCGAAAGGCTCTCTAAGAAGATTCTCGAAACATCACACAAATCAATCTAAATGTCGTTATATTTCTCGTTACAAACTGCTGAACAAGAAGCTATTCCGCACTTATCAAACCCGTATGCAGCAATAATGCCTTCGTAGTAACCCAAAACAGTTTTGGCAGTAGTTTTGGAAGCTTCCGCTACATCGGACATATGCGAACTCTGTCGTAAACAATTTTGCGCAGTTTTCTCCGACGAGAAACTTAGTAATCAATAAGTTTTAAATACTACTTCAAATGTACCATGCAATGCAGCACTTGGCTTCTACCCAACCATTTCGCCTCACACTGTACCATCTGAAAAATGTCGTATGTGTTTTCGATCCATAAAAAAGGATCGAAGCAGAACATAGCTAATTATTGAGGAATCACTTCACTCTGTGCTAGTGGGAAGCTTTTCGTGCCAATTGTACTCGAATACCTAACTATTAATTTTTCTCGCTATATTGATCATATCCTGCACGGTTTCATGCCCTAACGGTCCACTTGCACCAACTTGGTTTCATACATATTCTTCATAGCTCACTCACTGCAGAAACATCTCCAAGTTGATGCAATCTACACCGACTTATCGGCATCTTTTGATAAAATCAATCACCAGATTGCAGTAGTAAAACTTCAGCAACTTGGAATAAGTGATAATACGTTATGCTGGTTCGAGTCCTACCTCACAGGGCGCACAATGTCCGTCAAAATAGGTAGCGTTATCTTATCGCCCTTCTCCGCCACATCTGGCGTACCTCAAGGTAGTCATCTGGGACCGTATATCTTTCTGATTTGTCTGAACAATATCAATTTTATACCGAATTGTATGTGTAGTTATCATATGCAGATGATTTCATACTCTTGGCACAACACACAACAACACAGATGCTGAGTTCTTACAAATGCAGCTGGATAATTTCGCTGACTGGTGTACAACTAAAAGAATGATCTTAAGGGGAAACCGAAAGTGGCTCAAAGATGGCTGGATAAATGGCTACCATTCGAAGCATGTATTGTTTTGCGCCTTAAAGATGCATCTGTATTGGCAGAGCACGCTTTCGCCACATAATCAGTGCTTCCAGCGGTGTTATAATTTCCTAAAACTTGTAATTCAATTTATCGACCCGCTATGTATCAATAAACGCTCAGCAAAACATAATTGCTAATGGAAAATAAATTTAAATGAACATATCGATCATTACGTGTTCATAAAAGCGACCAATGTATAATTTGGAATTGGTTAATAGATATTTGGTTACGCACATATTTCGTTGAACTAGCAATTTCCGAAAAAGCAGCAACACAGTATCAAACTTTCGTCACATCAATGAGCTTTTAAAGAGCTTTCAACTTTCGCCGCATCGATGAGCTTAGAGTGAAGTAAACAAACAAAACGCAAACGCAGGAATCAAAAACGAAATCCGATGCAAGCGGATTAATTAAACATCCTAGTGATCCTACGCATTATTCAGTTGCTGCTGTTAATTTTGATTGAATCGGAATGCCTTGATAAAGAAAACAAACCCTTTTTCGGGATGTTTGTAGTCAGTGCGGTTGGCTGCGGATCAGCTGTTTATGTTTGCAAGCTCCGCTGTTTAACATATATTACCAATACTAATGCAATATTCAAATAAATGTTTAGGTTTTAAACGAACACATGAGATGTACAGTACAGTGTTTGTCGCACTAACACAATTACGTTAGCCACTTTCGGTTCCGCCTTAAATGCCGCCAAGTGCTCCTGTATTTCTTTTACACGCAAAAGATCAATTTTGTGCCATGATTATAAAGTGTCTCTTTGAACATCTTTGAAAATGCCTAAAGGACTTGGGAATTTTACTAGACTCCAAGCTAACATTTAAGGAACATGTAGCTTTTGTTTCAGCCAAAGCATCGGAAAATCTTGGCTTTTTGTTCCGGTTTACTAAATATTTCGAAAAATTTCCAGTGTTTAAAAACGTTATATAGTTCATTAATACGGTCGGTATTAGAATATGTGGCTGTAGTCTGGGCGCCGTATTATCAAAACGGCATTCAACAGATGGAGTCTATTCAATGAAAATTTGTTCGTTACGCCTTACGACTCCTTTGCACGACTGTCTGCAGGCTTGTGCTTCAACATACGCCCAAGTTGATTACCGACCGTCCGTGTAAGGTACGCGTTTGTCGACAACACTCAAGAGTGTCCCCGAGATGCGCACGAAACACGTCACTCCAATCTAGCTCTGATCTGTGCAGCCACGTAGCCAGAAGATTCGTTTCGTTTAGAACTACAATACATTAAATGTATTATAATGTATTATAGTTACAAGCAATAAGATATGTATATAATGTATTAGGAGCCAAGATAGGACTCCTGGCCCCCACCTCTGGCTACGTGGCTGGATCAGTGGCCTCAGTTTATCGACTGTATCGTATTTTGTTTTGAAATCAATAAAGATATAATGCCTGGGCACGTTGTACTCCCCACTACAAGAAAAGTTAAGCGAAGTAAAGTTTCGCATATCAAAGACTTGGATACTATCTTAGATTTGCAGTTAACGTACAAGCATCATATCTCTACAGGGTGGCCACAGACTCGGGAAATGCGGGAAAAAGTCGGGAATTGGAACTTGTCGGGAAAAATGTGGGAAAAAGTCGGGAATTTGGTGAAAATTACTATAAATCGGGAATTTATGAATTTACGTAAAGATGTTCAAGCTCAATTCTTGATAGAATCTGGGAGACATGTCGACACCCCTGCAATTCTGAGACACATGAATCTTTAGACCTCAAAGGAAATCTTCGTACCAGGAATTTCCTCCACCTGCAAAGACGAACTGATCAGTATCGTACCACAAGACCAACTGGGAGGCGACGGTTGGCAATAATAGAGCTTTCTTCTTCTGTTGCCTAGCTGATCCCCTGCGTCCAATATTTTGAATTATTGTAATATTCCCCGTTTTTATCTTGTTGCTGATGACTTAATTACTGATGTGTTCATGTCCGTTGGCTTGTGGTTCGGCAGAACAAAGGTATCAAGTCTGATTGGCGGACGGTTATCTGCCATCTGCCACCTGTCACCAGGTGAAGTTCCAATAATAATCTAAATACAGTTAGCAAGACCACGTCGTCAGTAGCTTCTAGACCTGCTTCCTCTGCTTTCCTGTTGAGTGTCTTCCTGCCGATTTCGTTCGCTCCTCTTCTCAAAATATGTCAGATGCTTCTCCCCTTACGCTTCCGAATCTGTTTCTATATGGCTAATTGACGGATAGAGTTCCTAATTGGAAATCCAAGTGTGAGGCCACCAACCCTGAATGATGCAAAACGAAGACCTGCAGTTGTCTCCACCGACAAGGACCACGTCTTGCAGGCAATCGAACGAATTTCACGTTTAAATTGAAAATTTGTGTTAGGATATCTGATGAGGTAATCTGATTTGTGCGTTGAGCCCAAATTCCAAAGTCCCAAATTCCTGGCCATCCTAATACGTGTGTCTAACTTTGAAATTGGATGGATTAATAACGTTTAATCTTACTGACTTGGTCGTCGCGACGTTAATTATGAGACCTACTATTTTGAAGTTGTCACCAAGGTTGTTCTGCATATCATGTTGACGTCAGCAGAGCAAGATAATGTCGTCGACCAAAGTCAAAAGCAAAGCAAAAGCAAAGTATTGGGCTTAAACCGTCTTTAGACATTACCCTTCCTTATCGCCAGACTTCGCAGCTGGCTGTTAGAGTACAGGAAAATTACAGGCCCAGTGTAACAATCCTACTGACTCTATCTAGCAAGCACCGCCTAGGCGAGATTCGAACATACGACGACTGGCTTGTTAGACCAGCATCGTACCTCGAAGCTAACTGGGCAACTGGCAAAGTCAAAAGACTCCAGGGTAATCCTCGGTCTGGTTCACTGTCAATGGTTCCAATTGAAATCTCGTCCATCACAACGAGGAACAGTTGCAGTTGACAGTACATATGTAGCCTTATGTCACTCCTGCAGTAACACATATAGGGTCCGACAGGAAGCCATTGTGCAGCAATTTGCACTAGAACAATGAGATACAGGGGTCAGTCCCGGCGTAGTGGTTAGCATTCACGCCTCTCACGCCGAGAACCCGGGTTCAAATCCCAACCCCGCAGAAGTCACGAATGACCCAAGCTGTTAAAGTGACTATAATCTAACAAAAAATTAGATAGACTACTTTGAGAGTAAACTGAGTACTTTGAGAGTAAAGCAAAGCAACATGATGCCACACCAGTTACTGCATTCAGCAGAGGTTGGAAAACTCGCAAAATGAATAGATGCGCCGAGCATCGGCAAACGGTTTTTATCATGATAAAACAGCTACGCGAGTGGTTCAATTCGCTTATAACAATGAGCAACATACACTCACGCTTCATAGCATCGCTGAATATACGAATATCGTGAGTAACGCAAACGCGTGCAAATTACTGCTTTCTGCTGCTTGTAAAGCCACTAACACTACTTTAAACTATTCCCTTTTCGTGGTAATATTATTTTGAATACTTTCCGGCGTCCCCGGGCATTCTATATCCGATAAATCGAACACACTCAATGTTCAATATTCAATTTTTGACCGAATTCTGATGTTCACATTGAGGTTCTGTTCGTGATAAAATTCAAAGCTGATGCGTGCATTATCGGCGAGGCAGGCGAATAGTGCGTGTTCATGAGGGATGTTCATCGATTCAAACGATCACTTTTTCACGAATTCTCCAACCACTGGCATTCAGTTAGGTCTCCTTTTTTAGGGACTTTGACAAATATGCTCTGCTTCCAGTCCATCGGAAAAGTTGCGGTTTTCTTATTGCTAATATATTGCTAAAAAGCTGACGCATCATCTAGGCTGACAAAGATGGGTTTGCCACTAGCGGAAGGCTGCAAAAAGCAACGTCGTCATTCATCAGCTAGATAGTTGACCCTGGCTAGGGCTGTCTAACCGGTAGTACCGGTAGTACCGAAACCGGTAATACCGACCAATTTTTGGGTACCGAAATACCGGTTTTCGCAAAGCAAAAAACCGGTATTTTATAATATCTTAGTTTTTTCAAACTCCTTATTTGAAAAAGAACTAAGTTTGATGGAAGATTGTAAAACTCATAGAAAAACAACTTGGTGTTAATGCTGACGACATTCTGCGACTACTAACAATGAAGAAGGTGAAATTGTAGGTCAAATAATTATAGCTCTTGAACCCGTTTAAGGCACAGTAGAGCGTCTTTGCCGTAAAAAAGTTTCATAGTAGTCAGACGTCGCGTTTCAATTTATTTTTGAACAACTTGATATTTAAAAGCCACCCAATTATTCGAAGTTCTCAAATAACGAATTAAGGCAACAAGATTAGGACCCAGCAACGTCACTTATAAGTGATTTTTCAAATCACTACTCAACAATGAAGTAATGAAGCTTTAGTTTCGACTGAAGCAACGCCGCTCCGTTTTAAAACTGGCTTCAATCAGCCTCAATAAAACGGTTTTCACTTCATAATGTCGACCGATTTTAAAGTTTCGTTTTTCAAATCAAATGTCTATCAAATATTCAGTAGAAGGCTAGCAACTTTGAATGCAATTGAATTGAATTTAAGTAACATTTCCGACAATTTAGCGTATATTATAACCTACTCAACATCGACAAATCGTGCCTGACTGTCAATCGTAGTCATTTTAAATAGTCACTAACTTCAGCTGAAGCTTGCTTAAAACATTCTGTTTATCAAATGAAACAAATCGCTTCATGTATAAAGCGAAGGTAAGAGAAAGTCAGCTTCATTTATTTGTTTCGAGGATGCCGAGCCCTAGTCAGAATACGGGAATATTTCCGCTTTTCGGGCATTCTTTCCATTAAAGGATCTGCCAGGAAAGATATTTTTCAAGTATTTCGAGTGATACATTGATCAAACAAGCAGATAAAATTTCCAAGTTCTGTGAATAGTGGGATTGATAATAGAGAAGAGAAGATATCTGTGAACGATGATGAAGAGGATGACGCTATGTAAGAGTTCTGCTCTGGGGATGCAGGAAAATTCGTGAAGAGACAATAGGAGTCCGGGGCATTTAATATGCTGGAAGCTACATTACCGAGACATTTAAAAATATTTAAAGGCGGGTTTCCCTACTATAAATTTGAATAAATGAAAGAAAAATTCCTGATGCGCTTAGAGCCGTTTGTCAGACTTCAATGAAAGCAGACATTTTCGTTGGAAGCGCTGGCAATAAAATCTAGCAAGGGAAATAAATCACAAAGCGTATTATATCTGCTTAAATTCTACTTTGCTAAGGAACAATACTGAAACTAAAGATTGAAAATAGAGACATTTACTGAAAAACATCGACATTTCTATTGATTCCGAATAATCTGCCAATACCGGTTTTTTACCGGTACTACCGGTATTTTCTACGCCAATACCGAAATACCGGTTTTCACCAAAAGCACTCAATACCGACAGCCCTAACCCTGGCTCTCTAGTCCTGCTTACAAGACTTCCTAACAGCCCTCCTCAGCTTGGCTTATCGTTGACGGGCTGCTGTCTGAGCTGATCCTTGTTTCGCTAGGCTGTCAGCAAGCTCATTACTCTCGTTTCTGCCGTGTCCAGGCACCCTGGATAATGAAACTTTGTTTTGGCGGGAAAGTTTCCTTAGTTGTGCTGCACTCTTAAATTAATTTGGATGCACACTTAGTGAACTTGAGAGCCAGTCGTGCCCTGGCTGTCCATAAAGATACCTGCTTTTCGGCTACTACATTATGTGAACTTCCACTTCTGTTTCGTGGCAGAATCGACGAGTGCACTCCGTAGATTCATAGTAGAGTGATAGTTTCGATCCTTGTGCTTTGCTCTGCAATATACATAGCATATGTTATCTTTATTTTATAACGGATAAATGAAGGAAGTTTCTGTCGGGAAAAACTTGAATCCGATCGGGAAAATATCGGGAATTTTTTTCAAGAAGTTCTATGGACATGGAAGGGTGGCCCTTATGTTGTCGCCAAAGCCTCAAGGTCCTTACGCTTTATTTATCTTAAGAATCACGAAAAATTTCTCCTCTCTACTATTCATAAGATAAATGTTCAACCATGAGCGCTGCGGAACAACGCAATATTCAGATTGCCACCTCGTATTATCACATGTAACAAAAACATTACAATTGCTTGATTGGATAACTACTGGATGAGATACACGATACAATACGGCCGTGGTGATTCGTTCTGAGGGTTACCACTGGATCAGAACCAACAAGGGACGGACTATGTCGTCACTGCCCAAAAACATTTTTGTTGAATAGTAGCTTATTACCAAGAAACAGACGCTAAATAAGCCTTTATACAACAAAAATGTTTATTGGGTGCGATCAGTACTATTGATCTATTGTGATATCGTCCGGGTGATTGCTGTTACCTGCATTGCATTTCTTTTTGCTAAAATCGCTATTGAGTCAGTGATAAAGCTTACGAATTTTTATGTGCATGTCTGTATTTATTGGGTTTACCCTTTCTTCAATGCTAGCTCTATTTTACCCACCTTGCTCCTCCAGAGATGCGTGCTTATTCCTGATTTTTCAGGATTATCCAGACTTTTTGAAGTATTTCCTGATATACTGACAAGTCACTCTTTTATGGTTTTGTAAAAAAAAATCCTGATTTTTATACATCTGAACTAAAAACTTGTAGAAACTCAATTTTCATTTCTCTACTCTCCAGCGATTCAGCTAGAGGAGTTCTATCGCTATTTTTTCTATAACTCTTTACTTTGCGGTTTTCAAATTACTTTCTTTAACTGCCGACACCAGAAACGTCAATGTCGTTTTAACTTACGGTTACTCGCTCTGTTGTAGTCTATACAATGCCTGTGAAACTTTAACTTCATCTCGGTATATTTTGAAATTATGGCAATGTAATACTGTATCGACTGATAGTCAGTGTTTGGGAAAAAAACACAGTTACTGGAAGAGTAAAAAAAGGCTTAAATAGTAAGTAGATTTGTGATTATGATACAGCCAGTTTTGCGGACGCGCGATCGACAACGGACCAAATTTTAATGCTGTGACAAATCCTCCAAGAACAATAAAGCGGCTGATCAGCTACCCGGCGAGCAGCTGAAATACGGTGGTGACCCACTGGCTAGAGCGTTGCACTGGGTCATTGCCAGGATTTGGGAGGAGGAGTGCACGGAAGGCATCGTGTCCGATCTACAAAAAGGGTGACAAGTTGGATTGTTGTAATTACCGCGCAATCACACTATTGAACGCCGCCTACAAGGTACTGTCCCAACTTTTATGTCGTCGATTATCACCATTTGCAAAGGAGTTCGTGGGTAATATCAAACCGGATTCATGGGTGTCCATGCCACCACGGATCAGATTTGGAGGGTGTGATAAGAAGAGCGGGGATAGACACGAGTGGCACGATATTCACGAAGTCCGTCCAGCTTCTTGGTTTCGCTGACGACGTTGACATCATTACACGTACCTTTGAGAAGATGGCGGAAACGTACATCGGACTAGAAGCTGAAGCCAAACGGATAGGACTTGTCATTAATGTATCGAAAACAAAATACATGAAAGGAAGAGGTTCTAAAGAAGTGAATGCTGACCTCCCTCCCCGGATTCATTTAGACGGTGATGAAATCGAGGTGGTAGAAGAATTCGTGTATCTGGGCTCACTGGTTACCGCAGACAACGACACCAGCAGAGAAATACAAAGACGCATTATGGCAGGAAATCGTGCCTACTTTGGACTCCGTAGGACGCTGCGATCGAACAAAATTCGCCACCGCACGAAGTTAACAATCTACAAGACGCTGATTAGACCGGTAGTCCTTTACGGCCATAAGACATGGACTATGCTCGTGGAGGACCAACGCGCCCTTAGTGTTTTCGAACGGAAGGTGTTGCGCACCATCTACGGCGGAGTGCAGATGGAAGACGGAACGTGGAGGAAGCGAATGAACCATGAATTGCATCAGCTGCTTAGTGAACTACCCATCGCTCACACCGCAAAAATCGGCAGCCTGCGATGGGCTGGGCATGTCGTGAGGATGTCGGACGACTGCCCGGTTAAAAAAGTTCTCAATAACGATCCGACTGGAACGAGACGGCGGGGCGCGCAGCGAGCAAGATGGATCGATCAAGTGGAAGCCGACCTGCGGACCCTACGTAGACTACGTGGCTGGCGAATTGCGGCCATGGACCGAGTAGAATGGAGACGACTTCTTCGTACAGCAGAGGAAACCACGACCTGGAGCTGATTAAATAAGACAAATATTCCAAGTGTTCCGAATGCTAAATTCGTACGCACCACTTATTTATAGATATCAAAGCAGCCTAACACCATGAAAAGCTATGGAAAATAGTGGACGAAAAGGGCTTTTCAGAGTAACTGACATGACTGATTAAGGTCACGATAGATGGAGTACAGTGGTGTGCCAGTATAGAGCGCGTTATCATGCCCGTTTAAAATACGCAGAGGACCTTGATAAGGCGATGGTATTTCCTGCCTCCTGATCAGCATCGTGCAAGGTTTTGTGTCCTATTCTCAGTCGCCTGGGTGACTTCGTTCCACATCAAATCCGGTTGGAACAAGACGAAAGGTAGCGCCCACAAAACCGAAGACTATCGGCTACGAGAGTGATCGTCTCAGTTAAGTTACTCGACAGAATTGAGTCGAGTTGGACCCTCTTGGCAGGGTTTACATAATAGAGCCCTTATGTTTACTAACCGCGACGACAGCATCGGAGAGCTACCTTATTCTTCCATATTTCCTGTTTAATATGATCGATATCTCGTAGCAGCTTTTATTTTTTGATCGCAGATCAGTCTTTAGCTATATGATAAAAGGTTAGCCTTTTGTAATAACATTCTACCCACTACGAACCGTTATAGCTAAACAGACTTTTTGATGGCGTTTCTAATTTTGATTGCTCCGACAAACGTATTCGCGAACATGTTAACATTGATGGAATGTAGCGCCCTGTGGCTAATATGTATAAGTAGTCGTAAAACATTCCTCTCACTTGAAGTCAACCAATTTGACGGCTGCATCTCATAGCAAGGATTTTTTAATTCTTTGTTTGCACCCGATAATGTATTGTGCATAAAAATATTCCTTGTTTGATTCGATATTAAAAACATACAGC
Source organism: Sabethes cyaneus (assembly GCF_943734655.1). Classification (NCBI taxonomy): domain Eukaryota; kingdom Metazoa; phylum Arthropoda; class Insecta; order Diptera; family Culicidae; genus Sabethes; species Sabethes cyaneus. The sequence continues at coordinate 24,097,732 of NC_071355.1, forward strand.
TGGCTGGAAGTTGGTCTGATTTATAGCTGGGCTAAGCTAATTATAAAACTGTGAAACCGCTACTCGATTGAATCCGGCAGGAGGAGCAGCTGATGTTGCTTCGTGAGTTCGAAGCAAAAATCCAGGATGACCCCAACCAATTCTTTTTAACCAGTCTACATCGATAAGTTTTTTCCTTGTTAAAAGGCGGTTTCAGCATATTTTTAATAGCTAGCAGCTAGCTAAGATAAACTTCTTCCAGGTCCCAGGTTGTTAGTCCATAGTAACGTAGATCGTCATTATGTCGAAATATCCCAAGCAGCAATGTTTACGTTTGGTTGCTTTCAGGAATTCAGCAAGTTCCTACGAGGTCACCTTGCTCCTATACATGTTCTTACTTACCTGAATTATTAAACAAATTCCCGTAAATGTTGCAATTGACAATAACTCGAAGCTACGTCTCATTTTTGGAGATCTCTGGTGATTTCGGATTATCAAGTAGCTAAAACAATTCAAGACTATCTTCTAGTAAAATTTAACGCTTTGCCTACGTCGACAGTCTGTGACAGTGTGAATGACCTTCTGCACGAAAGCATGTTGATTTTCTTGCTAATGGATCCAGAACTCTCCGTATTAAGGGTACTTGCGTGTAAATATTTTTATTCATTTAGATAGTTTTAGGTGTAATTTAAAGTTCGTAAACGCGCCATATTATGCCGAATGTCCTACAGTTACCGTCGGTAATCGAATTTTTGTTATCTGCTGTACTAGACAAGCTTTGTCAGCTTTTTATTTCTGTATTCCTAAACTGTTTCAAATCATTTTTGAAATATTACACTTCTGTTATCGTACTGATAAAAATGGTCAATGAATTACCTTTTACTCTACCCTAACTGATTTTTTTTTTTGCTATTTACAATGTGTGTGCCTTTTCTATCAGGGCTTTGTTCGGTTTTTCTCTTCGATCTCGATTTATACATTCTAAAAGTGACAATTTTATACCTAAAAACTCCGTTTTACCAGTTTTTCTTTTCAAGTTTGCAATCATAAGAATCATAGCTTTTTTTTCTTTCTTCTTTGCTTTTATTACTTTAAAGAACATCCTATTTGCTATCGTATTAGTAGTGCAGTTGCAGTAAGTTATATTACATTTAATCTTCGATCATGCTTGTCTCAGCTTTTCAATGCAGTCACAACAGGGCAGGGTAGTTGCTTATCCATAAGTTGTTATCCGTATTTTTAAATTGAATGCTCAAAACTGTATTGAACAGCAGCAAAGTGTCAAGTTGTATGCCTGTCGTGATACTATTTATCAACTGTAGAATTTAGCTCTGTCTCAATGCACATTGTAATTACTACGGCTTAATAGTAGGTAGTGTGTCTACGATGATGATTGAACCTAGTGCTTCAGGCGGTACATTCAGAGACCGCAGCGTCGTGCACGGGTGAAGCTTACATTTGGATGACGAGTTTCTTGTTCAATCGAACCAAAAGAAGGCTTTAGTAACTGATAATTTTGCACTGAAGCGACAATATGGGTGCAACTCCGCGTAAATGTTAACTCAATTAAGACTAACTCCTCGTTTCGAACAGTTTCGTTTGGAAAATCAAACTTCACTAACTAGTTGTAGGTGTCTACTTGTGTGTTTAAAACTTGTTGGTTAGTTTGTACAAACCATCGTTGTCGACACTGAGTGGATTACCGGATAGTGCAGGTGGCAGGGGAAACGGAATCATCAATGCCCCCCCCCTGCGACTTGCTTATTTCTTTTATTGGATGTTCAAAATGGCGAAACCTCGGACAGGTTTGAGCCGTCAGAGAGTGAGATGGATAGAAACATATTCTTTTTAAATTTCTGAAATCAAACTAAGCTATTAATATCTCTAGGAAATATTTACTAAGTAATCGAATCTTCAGTTATTGGCGTTTGACTTTATAATTAAAGGGTCAGGAGCGTGTCGCAGAAGTCAACAGTCGGAAGTAAAATACTTATCTGTCAGAACAAATGAATAGTGAAACGAAGATTTACTAAAACACTCGGAAAAGAAATATCACTCTGAAAACTGACCCTTGACAGCATTTCTTAGAGTTCAGAATCTCTGACCAAGCTGTCACCTGCCCGGTATTGTGTCACTTATCGGCCACTATCCTCAAAATGGATCGTAATCGGAAGCTTTCTCCTCTCTTCCTGTCAAAATCGATTGAAGGTAATAATTTTCCACAGATAAACTTTATTGTTATGAATAGCTTTAGTTAGGCGTACATGCCGGTAATAAATTATATACAATACGAGAGATAGCGTATTTAACCTTTAGGTATATTAATCTTATGCTTGTTGCTTGCTTGTGTATGCGTGCGTGGGTATCAAACCTATCACGCTCCGGGCGACCCCGGTGCGATACCTTTTCTCCTACATGACCGGGTCTTGGCCTCTCCCATCTCAGTTCAGCTTGACGAGAGACCACCAGGCTTTTAGAAAGAAAACGGAAATCGTCAACAGAGTTAAAATAATTCCTACATATCGATAATGTTTAGTAAAAAAATCAAGCGAAAAGAAACCATGTTCGGTTTCACAATCGTGCGAAACACCGACCGACCGACCGACCGACCTCCTAGCGCGCTCTCTCTATTTCGATATGATTCCTACTAACAAAGGGGCATTTTTATTAAACTTACACGAATTCACCGTGGCGCGCCTTACTCCACCTCCTGCTTCTGCAGGTTAATGAGCGCCCCGACGATCACTATGACGTCGTCCAGCAGTTCCAACGTTTTGCCGTCCACACATGCCGTCGGCGAAAGGATCAGATGGCCCTGAAAGCTTTCCAGCACACTCTCGATGTAGCTTTTCAGCTTGAACGTTCGACTCTTGCTGATCTTCTCCGATACGATCTCCTCGAAGTTGTCGTCCTCGTTGCTGGTCGTTAACGTTCGCTCCAAGTCGGAATCGTCGCCGGTACCGGCCGTCGTTCCCGCGCCGTTGTTGTTTTCTGGATCGTGCCCATTGGTAAGACGATCCTCGAAGTTGTGGAAGTTTTTGCCGGCGATCAAATTCGTGTTAGTTTTGAACTTGGTCAGAAAGCCGGACTGTGCCAGTACGGCTTCGTCGTCCGTTTGAATGCCGAAACCTCGGGACACGAAACACACGCAACCGTCCAGTGTGGAAGCGATTAGATACTTAAGCTTGTGACACTGATCCAGCTCACAGTATGATGTTTCGTTTTGGGCCTGGGAAAGATGTTTGACGGCGTTTTGCCGCACTTTCACCACTAAATAGTTGAGGATGAGATGGATTTTGTTGAAGTGTTGCCGCAGGTTGATCGGAACGTTCAGCTTCATCGTGATATCGTCTGGCCAGACGATAAAATTTCGCAAACAGTCTGCTATTTTAGGCACGCTTGTACGGAACAGGATTTCCACCTCACTATCAGTCAGTCCGAAAACGCTCGCCAGCCGAGCGTTGTGTTCGTTTAACTTAATTTTGCGCAGTGTCAGGATGATATCGCGCTGATTGAGCTCGAAGCTCTGGGCCAACGAGTTAACCAGGAATATGCGGTTGCGCCTGAGTCCCAGAAAGAGTGTTGGGAATTCGTGCACCATCTGCAATTTGACCTTGGTGGATGTGTTTGTGTTGGTCGCTTTGCCGACCATTTTTCGTTTCACTTTTTTCCGTCCAAGCCTGTCGTCTGAATCGGATTCCTCCGTAACCAATACTGTCGTTGTTGCTCCCTTGGCTTTCAGAACCGATGCGTCTAACCGTTGAGCTGGATGGGACACGATCATCTCGTCGTCCGCCGTTTGATCCATTTCTGTCTCCGACTCGGTGGCGGATGTGTCGAGCTCTGGTTCCTCCTGCTCCTCCTCCTCCTCCTCTTCCGGTTCCGTCGTCTCCTCGGTCGGAGCGGACTCGATGCGGGGTCTCTTGGCCAGCGGTTGCCGCTGCTGCTGCTGTTGCAGCTGAAGCAGCTGCTGGGGCGTAATTTTGTTTTTCAGACTGATTTGCTTCGTTTGCTGGACGATCAGGGTTTTCTTCTGCTGCTGCTGCTGCTGCTCCTGGGGCGATCCGGCTTCCGGGAGCTGCTGGCCGGGCTCTTGCTTCACTGATGCACTGATGGTGGCGGATCGTGTCTTCCCTTTCTCTGCTGGACTGTTGCGGTTGTTAAATTTCATAATACCGGCCTGGAATGGAAGGGAGGAAGAGAAAACAAAATTAGTCAATACGAAAGGATTCTTTTGTTGGTGTTGAATGCGGTTTGAACACTTGACCATTGTTGGGTTGAGGTGTGTTGGATCGTTGGTATATAATAGTTGACACAGAGCTAATGTTTAGGAAAATAGTTTGCTGCAATTTATACAATTTGGGGCAGCAGAGCGATTTTGAAGTAAAAAAAAATGAAACGAAACAAAATAAACAAGCAGTAAAGGTCTCAGGTTGCTACTTTGAGGGTCCCGAACTATCTTGGAACATTTGTTTGGACTTGAATAAACTATTACCTTCTAAAATTCAGCTTTATGGTTTGGTTTTTATTGCAAAGTAATTTGATTGCGTAAACAAGCGCCGAAATCGATTGAATTTACTTGGCTGTTCATTGACCGTGAGGTGCCCTAATTCCGTGCGACTAATTTCGGCTCCTAATTCCGTGCACCTGGTATTAAAGTGAACAATAATCCAACAATGTTTGACTACTTGAAGGAGTATACGTTCACACATTTTTCGAAAATATTCTGCATGTTCCGCTAGGAAACAACCGCCTTTAAACCAAGTGCACGGAATTAGCCGCCGCTGTGCTGTGCTTTCAGCCGTCTGGTTTCTATCGAATTTGAAACAAACGCCATCTTAGCAGGATAATTGCCGGGCATTCTTGCAACATGGTCTGTCCACTGCATTCGTCTCATACTTCGTTCGTTGTTGAGCGAGTTTATGGTTCATCCTACGTCTTGGTACTCCATTCTCATCTACGCACCAAAGATCGTTCTCAGTGCCCGTTTCTCCAAAACTCCATGCACGCGCAGGTTTTTCTCGAGCATTGTTCACATTTTATGTCCTTAGAGAACAATTGGTCTAATGTTCATGTTGTACAGTTCATGTTGTTCGACTAGATTTGTTGAAAATCGTACCACGTCTGTTGACATTTGCTCGGATCTCAACACCCTGTAACGCTATGTTGTACAGCAGGTATGAGAGACCATCCCCTTGACGAAGCCCTTTGTGAGACTCGAAGGGACTCGACAATCCACCCAAAATCCGAACACAGCGTCATAGACCATCATCACACAATCGTAAATTTAATCGATCTGATCAGCTTCCCGATCTGAACCAACAGTTCTTGTCCGTGGTTTTCCATAGCTCATTTCTACCAATTGTATCATATGCAGCTTTGAAGTCAACGAACAAATAGTGCGAGAGAATTCTGTATTCGCGGTCGTTTAGGAGAATCTACTGCAGTGTAAATATGTGATCCGTCATTCATCGTTCTTCACCGAAGGCTGGTTGATAAATTCGCACAAATCTTTTTGCAATTGGTGATAGACGACGGAAAATGATTTTCGATAGTACTATGTAGGTGGAATAGTCCAGATTGTCGCCTTTCTTGTAGATCGTGCGGATAACCTAATCAATCCACTGCTCCAGTAGCTATTCAACATCCCAAGTTCTAACAATTAGCCGGTGCAGTCAAGTGACCAGCCTTCCCGATGCCATAGCTCCACTTCGATTCTCCACCTAGGCGTCATTCCGGTATTTATCGAAGTGCTGTTTCCTCGTTTCGGTCACCTCACGATCGTCCGTCAAGACACTGCCATTCTTATTCTGATACATTTCGGTACGCTGCACAAAGCCTTTGCGAAATGCGTTCAGTTTCTGGTACAACTTCAGCGTTTCTTCACTCTTTCATGTGCAGCGCCACTCTTCCTTAATTTGCCTACCTCTATTTTAAAGTATATGCGGTGTGATATGAATTCCCCAGATGCATTACAATAAGCTGATTGAAGGATCGGCCTTCTGGCGGGGAAAACCCCCATTCACAACATAAGGTTTAATTTGGTTTTGTTTTGTTTAACGGCGCTTGCTACCTATGCGCCAAATAAACTAGAAGGATATGTTATTGTCTGCCAATACTTGCCGCCCATCTCGCTAATGTCCATCATCATCATATCAGCATTCCATAGGCAGGACGTTTGCCTGTTTTCACACCGTCTGGACGAAGCATAAATAGGCGGATGCTCACAACCATGGAATTTCCAACGAAACCTACCGACAGCAGTGTTATTACCTGGTCTTAAGTTTCCTGTTTGTAAATTTAGTTTCAATAAAGACAGTCGTTATCTAGAGATAGATCATGCTTGTTTGGTTTCTTTAGATTTAAGTTCGCGGATTCCCCTCTTCCAGGTGGATCCGCGGCAGTCCCATACGCGGGGGCTGCATTTTGTGGTGACAGCGGTGACCCTGAAGGAGAGCCGAACGTAGTTTCTGACTGGTGGCGGAATCCGTGCCATTTTGTGTTTGGTGCCGCGGTAGTAGTACGAAACATAATTTTGTAAAGTCGAAAAACCTTGTTTCATTTCGGAAACAAAGTGCTTGAAGTGAGTGCAAAGTCGGTGTATGCTACAGAAGCTCATGTGAAGTAAAACAAAAACGTTTCGCATTAATTGTTTCGGACTGGCTGTGTTTGAGGTTAGCAAAATTTTTAATCTGTTCAACGACACTTTTTTTTTGTTCCTGCTGCTGAATTTTGAGTTAATCACAAAAAAGGAGATTGTGGGGTAAGTTTATTTGTTTATTTTTTCTTTTTATTTTTGTAGAGATTAAGGTACGTTTGTTGGTCAAAGATTATTTGCCATATTATTGATATTGACTGGTATTGCACGAATTTCATGACAGCCCACTTGGAGGGCATGTAGGCGCTAAGCGAATGCGTCAGAAAATTGGAACTTTGTATATCTGGACAAATATGCGCTGAGATATTGAAAATTACGTAAGGCAGTGTGATTCCCTGCCAGAAAAATAAAATTTGCAAAATGAATAAAATACCAATGCGGATAACGACAACCGCATCAGGGTCATTTGAAAAATTATTTATGGACATCGTCGTGTTGCCCGAGTCCGATTGGGGGAATAAATATGGCTTAGTCATGCAAGACGACTTAACTAGATTTTTAACAATTGCGCCGATGGTCAATCAGGAGAGTCAGACGGTTGCCCAAACTTCGTAGAAAATTTAATTTGCAAATATGGTGCTCCTCTGGAATTAGTCACCGACAATGGAACAAATTTCGTTAGCACATTGATGAAAGATGTGTGCAAAATTTTGAAAATTAAAAAAATAACCACAAGTGCATACCACCCACAGGCGAACTTGGTAGAAAGGTCGAATCGTGAATTAAAAATGTATTTAAGGCAGTATGTTGGCGGTAAGCCTCATACATGGGATCAACATCTGCCCTTTTTCACTTTCGAATACAACACAACAATGAACTCATCGACGGGGTACACGCCGTTCGAATTAATGTACGGCCGGAGAGCTAATATCCCGGCATCGATATATAAACGACAAGACTTTGACGATTTAAGTTACGGTGATTACACAAAGGAACTGAAAAGTATATTTTTTGAAACACGCGCAAAAGCAAGAAGGAATCTATTATTATCCAAAGAGAAACGAAAAGAGCTTTACGATAAGAATACTAATAATTGGCAACCCATGTGGGGAGATTTAGTTTTAGTAAAGGCCGTCCATACGGGTGCGGGTCAGAAATTGCAAAATAACTGGCGGGGACCATATGAGGTGGTCGAATTACCAAGTGAAATGACCACGGTCATTAAAAACGGAAACAAGTTAGAAAAAGTACATAATAACCGTCTGAAACGGTATTATGATTAAAAAACATATTTTTTTTTAAAACTGTGGCGACACTTTTTTGTTGTCATATGTCGATCTTTAGGAAAAAAAGGATTAACGGTTTAACATAGTTAGTTGGAAATATAGCGATTAGGAATAATTATTTGACTACATGACGCACATTTATACAGGAAAAAAAAAACATACATAGATCATACGCGAATATAATGGCATATTTCAAAATATAAAAGGACATAAAAGACAATTCAAGGAAGACACTACATGAAAGTTGGTATATAAAGAATATGGCGTATTGACATGAAAGGGATGGAGACTTGACCTGCTTTTATATTGTATGCTAGAATATTGGGAAGACTGATAGTTAGAATTTTCGTAACAAGGAATTTCAGAAAAGAAAAGAAAATTTAATAATTAATAACATATGTTTAAAAAAATTAACTAAGTATCTATTTTTCAGGTGAATTTAACAAAGGAGGGAAAGGAGCAAACCATATTTACAGACAGATGGCTGTCTGGCATTTGTTTTTTTTTATATATACAATTTATTTTCTTTCAGATAGAAGAAGATATGCGGTACAAAGAGGCATTTATGAGTACAAGAGAGTTATAAGTAATAAGTAAAAGAAAGGGAGGTGGATGTAAGGACAGTAATTGGATTGTTGGTTGAATCTCCTGAAGGGAATTTCTAGTGCAAGATGGCTAGGAAGACTGTTGCAAAACAAACACCAGTTAGCCGAATAACTGGAGTAAGCGAGTGTGTGTGAATGTGATGAGTAAATGAACGGGTTTCGGCGCCCGGAATGAATGTAAGCATGTATGACAGTTTACCCAAGCCTGTTGCCAGAATCCTTAAAATAGGTGGACGCACCTACAGAGGGAGAGGGGAGGAGATATGCAGTTTCATGCATATGTAAAGTGGATAAAGAAGGAACACGAGGACGAATAATAAAAAAATGAAAAGAGCGACTTAATAAATTACGTAAAGAGCGATTCAGCAGCAAGCAGAATTGACAGTTATTGACGACTATATAAATAATATACATGAATTCCGCGAAGAGAAGATAATGACGAAGAGGGATAATGACGAGAAAAAAAAATAAGGCAAATGACCGAAGATAAAGGAAACAAGAAAATTAACGGGTAACAGAGACCGCTTAAAATATGAAACAAATCTAAAAAAAATTTAGTACGACTTAAACAGAACAAATGATTAAACTAATAAAAGTAAAAACAAAATTTCAATGCATACTCTTATAAAAACGTTATAATGAAAAATAATCTATATATAAAAACCGAAAATGACTAAATACATAAACAATATGGGAAAATATGAGAAATATTTCGCCGGTGGGCACTTCCTCATGAACCTATGTTCAATCAAGTTATTAATATACATTTGCCTATTTTTATTCATTAAAACTGCATAGCTAGAAAGTATACAAAATAAACTTGCCCATTCTTCTATATTTTTGTAATCTGATAAAAAAAAAAATCAAAAGACCAGTAGTATTTATAATAGGAAAAGATAATAAATAAAGTAAAATAATAACAGTGACTATCGAACATAGAGAGAGTAAAATTGCATTGTGGATATTAAAAAAAAAATGAGATGATTGTTGATGATTAATTATGGAAAAGCGAAGAAAATATTATAATATGAAATTCTTTATAACGTTGTCACAGCTAACACTAAATTACTATGGTTTATACTAAATAATATATTGCAAACCTTTGTCTAGGAAACATGCAACATTACGTAGCAATACTACAACTTCAATAGCATTTTATACGTCATGTTATATTTTTATAAAAAAGAAATCGTTAGTAGTTGATAGGCTTAACTTTCACGTTAAATAATATAACGAATAGGTACAGTTGAGTGATTAAAAATATTTTTGGAATGAATTTAGAAGAGATTTAATGACAATGTAAATTCCCCATTCGCAGTTTTGCTAGTAGTGATTAATATTTTGGCAAAGCGTGCAGCCACTTTTAGACACTTTTAAGAAATTCAAACAAAAAAAAATGTACATTTTCATGAGCAAATGCTATATTGTGATAGAAAAATAAGTACAATTGTAAAATGAAGCGTTGCGATAAAGAAAACGACTCTGCAGTCCGCAAAGGAAGGATGTTGTGCCGTACCCAGGCACCGACGAGCTGAATGCTAGATCAACCGGAAGCAGCGAAAGGCAACGGAAGTGGGAGAAGTAGCAAATGGCAAAGTACTATGACAACAAAAATAGCGAGCGAAAAGGAATGTCAAACGGGAATACATATTATAATTATTATAATTATATCAAGTTGATACCAACACCATTTACCGAGAAGAACGTTTTATCAACTATGTCATAAGCGGCAACAATATTGCTTCAAAAGGCGAAATCAAAAATCAAACGCCGAAGGTTTTGCAGACAAAAAGGTCAATATCAAAAGGACATTATCAAAGGTTTAAAAAATTAACGAAATAAAAACAAACCTGAAGCGAATAAGAGAAACGACAATATATACGAACATCGCTGGTCAAGCTATATGATATCAGCATACTCCATTCAGTTATTTAGACTTGACTACACCAGGAAGGCATTAACGGATATCACCAAACACCTAACCACTGCAAGACGTGTGTCTTGCAGCTCAATAAGAGGGGGGAGATGCAGCGCCACTCTTCCTTAATTTGCCTACCTCTATTTTAAAGTATATGCGGTGTGATATGAATTCCCCAGATGCATTACAATAAGCTGATTGAAGGATCGGCCTTCTGGCGGGGAAAACCCCCATTCACAACATAAGGTTTAATTTGGTTTTGTTTTGTTTAACGGCGCTTGCTACCTATGCGCCAAATAAACTAGAAGGATATGTTATTGTCTGCCAATACTTGCCGCCCATCTCGCTAATGTCCATCATCATCATATCAGCATTCCATAGGCAGGACGTTTGCCTGTTTTCACACCGTCTGGACGAAGCATAAATAGGCGGATGCTCACAACCATGGAATTTCCAACGAAACCTACCGACAGCAGTGTTATTACCTGGTCTTAAGTTTCCTGTTTGTAAATTTAGTTTCAATAAAGACAGTCGTAATCTAGAGATAGATCGTGCGTGTTTGGTTTCTTTAGATTTAAGTTCGCGGATTCCCCTCTTCCAGGTGGATCCGCGGCAGTCCCATACGCGGGGGCTGCACATGCAGCGTTTTTTTTAGCAAGATTTGGGTTCGCCACCCAGCTAGCACCAACTCGTATATCAATGTACGAAAACTATCGTAAATATCTCCTAACAAACTCGAAATCGTAACTAAAGCTGGATAAAGTGGGATCAAGTTGATTTTTTGTCGCATATAATGATAATGACTGACATACATACGATTTTCAGCACAAAATCGTAGAGTAGTACGGAGCGACTCGCGCTTAATCGGATATTATCGTATATAAATACTTATAAAGTCGTAACGCTCAAAATTATTCGTAATCACGTATATCGCCTCCAAACTAGTACGGATATGCCAATTTTGCGCATGAAATACGATTTATTTAGCATGTACATCTGTACGTAATGCTGATTTTTACCTTTTTTATACGTATGAAAATGCTAGCTGGGCACATCTTCTTCTGGCTGTGTCGTTCCACGTTCTGGCGAGTGGAACTGCGCATCTTTGTCTCCCGTGCAGCGTTCTCTGCATCCATTCATCCAGCCTACATTCGTCATACCTTTTAATAAAGTCAAACCACTTAATGATGCCCTCTGATACACTGTTAATGGCTGTTTTGATGGTTTTCCAGCGTTCCTCGAAGGACTTCGTGCAGCTTGTCCGGCAGCGTAGCTTTGAGTGAATGCACGGAATTTATGACAACATCAGGCTGCTTCAGCGGCGTCGGTAGCGAATGTTGTTCACAACGGAGAGTCTTAACCATCACTAGGTAGTAGTCCTAGTCAACGTTATCGATTCGATAGGATCTGACACCATGTCTGACTGATGTCAGAAATGTGCCAGCAGTCGTTCAAAATGGGGTCGACCTGCGTTACTATCTAGTTTGGTTAGCTCCAGGTGTACTTGTACAAGATGCCCTCTCTAGGCCGATCTGAGAGTTGAAATCCCTGCGATGACGATCTTGATTGCATGTTTCGAGTAGTGACCATATTCACGCTACAAAAGCATTTATTCTACATGCTTAGAATAAATAGAATCGGTATTTCTGAAGTGAAGGTCGTGCACGGTAATGATGTTTATGTTGAACAACCAGCATATATTTGATTCTCAACCTGCACATTCGATCTCTTGAGAATTGAAAGGTCAGCGGTTCTACATGCCGAGTTTTTAACCAAGATAGTCCGTTTACGTCGCGTGAATCTATTCCAATTGCTCCAATCCGATTTTTCTAATTCCTCGTTCGTTTCATATTGATTTTTCAATCGTTTCAACACTTGGTGGAATGATAAGCTAGGAAAACTACGCAGGAAAGCTCGGAAGCTGTTTAATCGTGCTAAAACAATGTCAAACTGGTCTGAGTATAAAGAGGCCCTGAGTAATTACAACAGAGAAATAAGAAGATCCAAGCGGAAAGATTGGAGGTATATGTGTGAAAACATAGAAAGCGCTCCTGAGACTGCAAGACTTCAAAAAGTTCTCTCGAAAGATAATACAAATGGCCTTGGGTCCTTCAAAAAGACTAACGGCCAATTTACGAAAACCGCAAATGAAATTCTGGAACTAATGATGCATACTCATTTTCCAGGATCGCTCTTACTCACCGATCAAGCTAAATTTTAATAGCATGCAAAATGCTACAAAAGAACAAGAGGCCCGAATGAACCTACTAGGACACTAGATATGTTCAGCGAAGAACCTACAAATTTAGCAAACTTAATTTTCTCATACTCTAGACTTGCATGGGCTATCGATTCTTTCAGTCCATTCAAATCACCCGTTCCAGATGGAATTTTTCCGGCACTTATTCAAAAGTGCAAATCGGTAATAATTCCAGTTTTAGAAAAATTATTTAGGTCAAGTTATGTGTTGGGATATATTCCAAAAATGTGAAGGAAAGTCAGGGTAATTTATTAATTTATTATAAAATTTATTCCAAAAGCTTATAAAAAAGATAAGTCCTTTCCCAAATCAGTCAGAACAATTAGTCTCTCGTCAATTTTCTTGAAATTAATGGAAAAACTGAATAAGTACGTTAAATCTGAAATACTTCCTAAAAATCCACTAACCAAAGATCAATTTGCTTATCAAGCAGGCAAACCAACGATAACAGCTCTTCACACTCTTGTAACAAAAATAAAAAATCTTTCGCTGCTAAAGAAATTTTCTTAGCGTCATTTCTTGATATTGAAGGCGCTTTTGATAATGCATCTTTTCTATCGATGAAGAATGCCATGAGAAATCGTGGCGTCAATGTAAGTATAATCGATTGGGTTGTGGAAATGCTATCAAACAGGGAAATATCAGCTAATCTTGGAGACACAGAAGTAAAAGTAATAGCTGTCAAAGGCTGTCCTCAAGGGGGTGTCCTATCCCCTCTTTTGTGGTCTCTAGTAGTTCATGATCTTCTCGTTAAACGGAAGCATAAAGTATTTTACACCATCGGATTTGCGGATGATACTGTTATCATAGTCCGCGGAAAATACGATACTATCATCTCTGATAGAATGCAAAGTGCATTAAACTTCACATTATCATGGTGCAAAAGCGAGGGATTGGGCATAAATCCTACGAAAACAACAATAGTGCCATTTACTAAAAGACGCAAAGTGTCTTTCACTGATCTAAAACTAGGAGACGTTAAGTTGTCTCTATCTACAAACGTCAAGTATTTGGGCGTTACCTGAGATAAACAACTTTGTTGGAACACGCATATTGGAAGTAGCACTCCCTCTAAAGCCTTAGAAGCTCTACTCAATCTTCTTCCACTACATCAATTCATCCAATTGGATGCTATGAAAAGTGCTTTGAGGCTCAAGCGATCCATGACGTTCTTCGATGGTGATCTCGTTGGACACTTGAGTATTCTCAAAGAGTTTTCCGTAAATCCCTTAATATTAATGAACGAAGATCATATGCCTAAGCGTAACTACTTCGATCACAAATTTCGTGTTCTTGATTTTATTCGCTCTGATTGGAATGCCAGAGAACCTAATTTTCGCTCAGGATCACTGGTGGTCTACACAGACGGATCAAGGCAAAATAACATTGCAGGTGCTGGTATAACAGGCCCAGGGATTAACGTTTCAGTTTAGGAAAACATCTCACTGTATTTCAAGCAGAAATATATGCAATACTAGAGTGTGTATCAATCTGCATAGAAAGAAACTACAAAAATGCAAATATCTGTATTTGCTCGGATAGTCAAGTAGCATTGAATGCTTTAAAATCAAAAAGTCACACATCTAAACTGGTGTGGGAATGCATAAAACTGTTGGATAAACTTTCCTATCGCAATATGGTCAACCTCTATTGGGTTCCTGGTCACTGCGGAATCAAAGGGAACGAAACTGCTGATCAATTGGCAAAGAAGGGGTCATCCATCCATCCTGAAACTTATCGGTAAACTTAATGAAGCTAACTGTCGCTTTTGTAATCATGAGATTGAAAGCTCCGAACATTTGTTGTGCGACTGTGTTGCAATATATCATAAACGACGTAGATATCTTGATAAGGGGCTGACTCACCCCTGCGATATTTGGAATGCTGCGCCTAATCAGGTAATAAATTTCATACGAAATGCATCATCTGATTGGGATAAATGCCGACAGTAGTTGAGGTGGCTCATCAAACTTTGATAGCTCACAGATACGACATGGCATAAATTAAAAGAAGACACACCACAATAGATCAAAATAATGGTCGCGGTGGTAAGTCCCCAACACGGGAAAAAAAACACTTGCAAGAGGCTGTCGGGTTCAGCGACTTTTGAGTTTGACAATAATGACCTCAGCGGACTTGTTGCACCGAACTGAGGAAGACTATTCACATAAGATTCGTGGGTGCTCCATAGCCGCAAGTTTGCAGAGTCTGCATTAACGATCAAACGGTCGTCGGTTTGGATCTCAGTAGGATTAAAACCATACGATGTCAAGAGGTACTATAAATTACCATTCCTCTCTTATAGTTAAGTGTACCGGTTAGAAGGGGAATCCAGCCTTCACCAAGGACAGCTATAACTGGAGATAGTACTGGCTCGAGGACCGAGTGGGTATAACAGAGCAAGCTTCGTAAATAAATTGCGTAGTTCAATTGATGAGTGGGACTCTAACCTCTAACCCACACACTCTCGGTTGGCACCCGAGTGTTTTGACAATTAAACTATCACCACACGACACCCTATATTAGATAGACAGTGCACTTTTTCAACACAGATATCAAATTCGCCTAGGTGTAATCGTCGCACCGTAAAAAATTTACGATCTGTTGGGACAAACAAGTTTTGTCCTTTTTTGTGGCACACTTCTCTAAGACAGACATCAAATTGGTCTGGGTTTAATCGCGGTCGTAAGAACTTTTGTTGAGAACAAGAAACTCATTTGTTCTGGATTTTTTTTTTGTTAGGCCTATCATTTTGACCACAACATTATTGATCTATTGTAATGTTGCCCGGGTGTATGCTGTATTCTGCACTGCATTTCTGTGCTTTATCGTTATTGAGTAAACGATAAGCTTATATATTTTTTTATGCGTGCTTATGTGTATGAGGGTTTTACCCTTGCTTCGATGCATGTCCTACTATATCAAACCTGTTTCGCCTCGTTATAGTTAGAACTGGTGAGTCCTCATGAGGTTCAAAACCATTACCTCAATAGGTCCTCATACCAGTATACTAACCATAAGAAGCGTCTTCAGGATAATGTAGAACTCAGCATGAAGGAAGGATGATGAGGGGCCTGAGAATAAACCCATGCTAAAGTCACTTTGATATCGAATGGCCTGATTCTACTAAGATTCGAACCCACGACCATTCGCTTGTCAAAGCAGACTCGGTAAGCTTGCGGCTAGCCCAGCAGCAATATGTTCAAACAAATTCAATTCTCATTTTAATCCGATTTTCAGTATCACTTGCCTTTGCTTTTCTCCTAATTCCGGTTCCAGTGCTGTCGATTGTCAGACATTCTACAAATTGTGTCAGAATATCACACTGACCGTGAATTTGGGATAATTCAACAGTTCAGTCGAGCCAACTCACGAGCAGAAAGCTCAAGATTTCCCCTGCGAGGAGGCAGGATTGATTCACGACGCATTTTTTCCGGTGTCGCCATTATATAAAGCAATGAACTTATCCTCCCAGGCAACAAATGTGTATTGTTTGTCTACACTCTCAACGTCATTCAGATGAATTAAAAAAAATCAGTCATAGAAAAAACCGGTTATTTCCCTTTAGATTTACCACGATTCCTTAAATATTGAGTGTTTGTAGCTGTCTCGGAAAGCTTCACCCAAGCCTACTAGATCAACGTGCCTGTCGCCTCTAGTGACAGTACTACGAAGAAAATGGTAGGTACAGGATTATTGCTTCTTCACCTGCGGGTGTAAGCCATTTTTGTACTTAACATCTTATCAGTAAGTTTATTTCCGTAGTTGAGCGCAAGGATTACTACCTTTACCGACCGCACCATTCGTTCTCAGATACCGCCAAAGTGGGGAATAACTGAACTGAATAAGTTGAAGTACCAGTATCAGATTAAGCAGACTACTCGCTAGCGCTTTTTCGATTTATTTGCATATTGTTTGATGCACCTGCATGTAAAAAGTATGTCACGTTTTTCGAAAATATTTTATCCAATTTTTCATATCTGCCACAAAAGTACTGCCTTGTCCGTCAGAGAATCCGAACACCATCTCTCTTTAATGGATATTATATTTCCTACTCGTGAATAGCCGTAAACGCGGGAAGAAATCATGATCAACGTCTAGAAAATTGATCGATATTGGATTAAGGAGCGTTGGAAAAATTAAATTTTCTAAGCGGTTTTAATCCGAATCGTCCCAGAGCTACACCGCTAATTCAGTATAATTTTTAACTTCTCCAGAGGGTAAATAATGAGATTTTCTTTTGTTCAATGACTAGTAAAAAATCTAAATTTAAAATGAAAAGCATGATAACCTACGCGCGTCAAGCAATAGTAAAGCTTGTACTTATGTCAATGCTACTGGTTATAAGTGATCTTCGTGGCTCTAACTTCATGTCTGCCGGCTCGTAGGGGGTTGGCAGCCATCCCTAACTTTTTCTAAATTTTTTTGTTCTGATTTATCTTTTCGGTTCACGACGACAACAATAACAAACGTTAACTCATGGTAGTACAACTCTTCAAAATAGTAAGAAAATTTATTTTCTTTATCTGAGAAGAAGATTGAATGAAAGTGTTCATTATTTTAGCAAATTCTTTTCAGAGGATTACCGAAGGAGAGACTGTCGAATCATCGCCATCGGAAGACGCTGCCGCTGCTCGCCTCTTTCTGCGGCGGTCTGCTGGACCAGCAGATTGCTCCGCCAGTAGAAGTGACGGTACCCAGTCGACATTTTTAGTATCCATTTGTCCGGCTGGTTCGCCTCCCACAAAATGTTTGCTACAAATTCGCATGTAGCTGGCCACTTTCGTAACTCCACACGCAACTTTCCACCGGTTTAGCCGCACCGATAAGGCTAGTTTTTTCTCCGGCACACAGTTACTCCGTACAGTAGGAAAACTAAAAAATCGACCTTCTCCGAGCAGCTGGAGCCTCCGGCAACTTTGAATGACGCACTGTATCACCATTTTGGCCAGAATAAGGAAGCCTTATCAATCAATTTTCCAACGACGAGAAATCCACTTCAATTTTTTTTCTCAAAGTTTTGTTTCGGATAACTTGTTTGATTGGGGTCTCTATGATAATAAAAACGAATCAATAACACATTTATACATAAAATTGATTAAAAAAGTAATCCTGATCGAAAATGAAAACTTTACTAAAAACCAACAACTGCTTGGAATTTAACAAAATTGGAAATGTTCAGTCAAGATAAGATATAAGATGATTGCGTCTCCAGATCAGTAATGTTGCTGACATGTGTTATCGTATGTTTCAAGGTTGTGTCCATTACCAGATGACTATCAACATAGTAGCCACAAAAGAACTCGAAACTAAAGATCATCTACAAATGATGATTCATTCTGAATACAATGGGTAACACTTATCGAGAGACTCAATTATCTCCGTGGAATTACTGATAGGTATTGTTGCTTCTTTTGAGGTTTTTTTAAACACGAATTTATGTAATACTCTATGTCCATAAAACATGTTTAGCATTAGCTTTTAACGTCTGTCAACTATTTCGTAGCAATTTACTAAATACCTTCAATTACACCAACTCAATCCAACGGCCAAGTGTCCAAGCTGAAACCTAAAACAAACAAGATAAGTAGTCAAACATGAAAAAATCAACGATTTGGAAGGTTTTGTGCCAATTTCCTAGTCATGTTGTTAGTGAGCAGATAAAGCAATTAGCAACATTGGTTTTGTTTTTTCGACAGAGTTTGGTGGTGATCTGGTGCTTGTTAAAAAACAGGATATATGCTCGGAAATGTGCTAAACTAATTCAACGGTATATCAATCAACCACTAGAGTGCACCTTCGGTTTATCTGCACCGTTCATCTGCATTGAGAATACTTTTTCAATCACTTTTTATGTATAATATGTTGGTAGGTTCACACTTCTTCGATCGTTCAGTTGAGTCCATCGAAGGCCACGAAGCTGTTAATCAGCATCTGTGAATATGCTGTAATCAACGAAACCACAAAGATCGGTCACGCAGCGTTATGATGATGCACACACCGTTTGTAATTGATCTCGTTTACTGATTGATGCTTCACTCAACACACATTCTTTCGCTCTTTCTCTCTCTTCCCCACACCGCTCTTTTTCTACTTCCTATTAATCTTGCATTATACACTTACAACCGCGCTAAGCGACCTAATCCACAACTTAGTTTAACGACGCCAAATGCGCAAACACCTGTTGGCCTCGACCTCCTCCGATAACGATTCAAGCAAGTGCCAAAAAAGATAAACCAACGCAATGCACTGGAAGACCTTTGCGACGGCTGGCGGCCATCTATCTAGTCAAGTTGAACCACGCGACTAATTAGAATCTTAGTAGATACCGACGACTAATGCGCAACAACACTGACACTGAGCGCAGCAATTGCGAATAAGTGATGACGAAACACGACCGCGACCGCCGCACTCACTGTCCAGCCGTTCTTCTGTCGTGTTGTTGACGCCATAAACGGAATAAGTACGGTCGACGATGTGAAGCCAGCGTGTGAAAACAGCGACTCTAGAGCTAGAGAGCTGTCTCTCTTTGCGCCACGAAGTAAGCCACGCGAACAAAACGCGCGATCCGGTGCGAGCAACGTGCGAATGAATCACGGCTAGCGAGCCATCCGGTACTATGACGGAGTGGAGATATGGAAATTAGAGAATGAGTGAATCCGATGTGGGATGCCATATATTTTATGAATAATGTTATTGAATTACACTACAGTTATATATGGTCTTATATTTGATATTGTTTATTGTTATGAATTTTTTTAAATAATTTTCTTCAAAATCAAAAAAAGCAAAGCCTTGGGCTTAAACGTTTTTTCTAAGATTTGACCCTTCTTTATCGACAGACTTTATCCTTTTATCAATTGATACCCAAATAACAGAAATTGTTATTGATTTCGTAGCTAGAATGACAGTTTGTTCTAAGTGGGTATGAAAGGGAGAAGGCAATGAAGATGCGTCCAACATAGCTCTAGTCATCCCAAGTTCCTACCTAGCGCCTCCACGTTGTCATATCCGGTAATGCTCGTTCCTTAAGATAGAGTAGCTAAGCTAGGAGGTGCGATGCTGCGTGGATCCCAGCTGTCTGATATCAAAATTGTGGTATTGGGCAGACTGCTGATCCACTCGGCCCCGTTGATAGGTCCCAACATATATTCTAATTATTTGTTCCGTTCTAGCTCTTCGAACACCTACCATACAAAGGACACATTGGCCGTAGAATAAATTTCTAATAAGGCCATTACAAATATCTTATAAAGTTTTTGTCCTTCCGGTGTTCGGCCACTGAATGGGGGGGGGGGGGGGGGCGAAAAAAAAACAAAGTGAATTTTTTAATCGAGCAAAAAAAACATGAATTTTAAGAATTTTTATTTAAGGTTTAAACGTGAAAACCGAATCTATTCTTGCTTATAATATACTAGCTGACCCGACAAACTCCGTATTCCACAAATTAACCTGTGTTGTACATAAATCATGAATCTCGGATGATCTTTGTCACAATCTCGAGTTTTGCAAGCCCCCCAGTGGGCGGCGCTTCCGACGGCGGGTCACCGGCAACACTCGCGACCGTCTCGTCCTGAATGATCTAGTGTTACTATAGATAGTTTTTGTGGTCTTGTATTGACTAATGTTTTATGGAAGAGTCTCGAATTTCTCGAGTTCGATTAGTTTTTGAGTTTCGCAAAAATTTCTGTTTTATTTGTATGAGAGCCCATATCCCCCTACTACAGGGGCGAGAGGTCTCTAACTATCGTAAAATGAATTCAAAACTCCAAAAACACCCACATGCCAAATATGGTTCCATTTGCTTGATTAGTTCTCGAATTATGAGGAAATTTGTATTTTATTTATATAGGAGCCCCCCTCTTAAAGTTGGGAGGGGTCCTAATTCACCATAGAAAATATTTTTGCCTCCAGAAACCTCCACATGTCAAATTTGGTTCTATTTGCTTGATTAGTTCTCGAGTTATGAGGAAATTTGAATTTCATTTGTATTGGAGCCCCCCCTCCTAAAGTGGGTAGGCGTCCCAATTCATCATAGAAAAAATTTTTGTCTCCAAAAACACCCACGTGCCAAATTTGGTTCCATTTGCTTGATTAGTTCTCGAGTTATGAGGAAATTTGTATTTCGTTTGTATAGGAGCCCCCCCTCTTAAAGTTGGGAGGGGTCCTAATTCACCATAGAAAATATTCTTGCCCTCGAAAACTTTCACATGCTAAATTTGGTTTCATTTGCTTGATTAGCTCTCGAGTTATGAGGAAATTTGTATTTCAGTTGTATAGGAGCCCCCCCTCCTAAAGTGAGGAGGGGTCCCAGTTCATCATAGAAAAAAATTTTGTCTCCAAAAACACCCACGTGTCAAATTTGGTTGCATTTGCTTGATTAGTTCTCGAGTTATGAGGAAATTTGTATTTCGTTTGTATAAGAGCCCCCCCTCTTAAAGTGGGGAGGGGTTCTAATTCACCATAGAAAATATTCATGCCCTAGAAAACTTTCACATGCCAAATTTGGTTCCATTTGCTTGATTAATTCTCGAGTTATGAGGAAATTTGCATTTCATTTGTATAGGAGCCCCCCTTCCTAAAGTGGGGAGGGGTCCCAATTCATCATAGAAAAAAATTTTGTCTCCAAAAACACCCACGTGCCAAATTTTGTTCCATTTGGTTGATTTGTTCACGAGTTATGAGGAAATTTGTATTTCGTTTGTATAGGAGCCCCCCCTCTTAAAGTGGGGAGGGGTCCTTATTCACCATAGAAAATATTCTTGCCCTCGAAAACTTTCACATGCCAAATTTTGTTTCATTTGCTTGATTAGTTCTTCAGTTATGAGGAAATTTGTATTTCATGTGTATAGGATCCCCCCCCCCCTCTTAAAACGGTGAGGGGTCCCAATTCATCATAGAAAAAATTTTGGTCTCCAAAAACACACACATGCCAAATTTGGTTCCATTTGCTTGATTAGTTCTCGAGTTATGAGGAAATTTGTATTTCATTTGTACAGGAGCCCCCCCCACCCTCTTGAAGTGGGGAGGGGTCTTAATTCATCGTAGAAAATATTCTTGCCTTCGAAAACCTTCACATGCCAAATTTGGTTCCATTTGCTTGATTAATTCTCGAGTTATGAGGAAATTTGTATGGAAGCCCCCCCTCTTTAAGGGGAGAAGAGTTATAATTCACCTTATAAAGAGGGGAGGGGTCTCAATTTACCATAGAATAAATTCTTGTCACCGAAAACACCCACATGCCAAATTTTGTTCTATTTGCTTGATTAGTTGTCGAGTTATGCAGAAATTTGTGTTTCATTTGTATGGGAGCCCCCCCTCTTAGTGGGGGGAGGGGTTTCTAACCATCACTAAAACCTTTCCTGGCCCCAAAAAACCTCTACATGCATATTTTCATGCCGATTGGTTCAGTAGTTTTCGATTCTATAAGGCACATACGGACAGACAGACAGACAGACAGACAGAAATCCTTCTTTATAGGTATAGATTCGTTATTATTTTCTATGCAAAAATATACGAAAAAAGACAAAAACGAAGGAAATTTTTTTTGGACGATTTTCGGAAATTCCATTGTTCGAATTTCCATTTCTGTTTCGTGCTAGAAGCGTTAATTCAACTCGGAGACTCATTTTTCGAGTTTTTCAGACTGTAGAGCCCACCGACAATTGATTTTATAAAAAGAAATTTGACTCATATCCTACAAATTATTTTTTTGCCCCCCGATTTTTCAAGCCAATTTCCAAGGGGGGGGGGGTTGACAAAAACTTTAAATATGATTTGCAATGGCCTAATGTACATGGATATTGTTGGGTTGTTGTACATGTAAGACTGATGTAAACTCAAATGATGCAACTATATCTGATTCAAAGGACTGCTGGTGAGCTCGTTCTATTTTTATCCATATTATTCGCTAATCATTGTATATCACGTGATAAACTCATATGCATTATATGATAAGTTTATTAATACAGAGGCATCATATGAGTGGAAGACTGGAGGATGGAGTGAGGAGTCCTCCATCACTAGGATGAAACTCCTGAAGGTCTGAAACAATATTTATGTTGCACTCTTCGAACAAACAAACCATCACGTTGGTTAAAGTTGGTGCAGCGAAATTCTGCTTGAGGGTCCGCCCAATCCCTTTTGCTCCTTCTCAACAGCTTTACTGTGAAATTCATTTGACAATAAAATTTGGATCTACTGTACTGTAGTCTACCCACATACACTGGCAGGACCTTGAACTGATGGTAGATTCTCCCCATACATATGTACATACATACATACATACATAGAATGACAGTTTGTTCTAAGTAAATCAAAATAAAAAGGGATGAGGTACATCTGAGGATAAAAATTAATGCCAATTTTGAGTCAAATGTGAGATACTGATTGGCAGTAAAGGATATGATCCCTGGAGATTTAGAATTACAATTACAATCTTTATTTGAGAGGTTTTCAGTCTGCGACTGGATCGCCAATGTCTTGATTATTAGATTTGAGTCGAAAATAAGTCGAAAATCAATACTGAAAATAAGGTGTTTTTTTCAGTTTCTAACATCGACGTAACAAATTAGGAAAACTTATTTCCAATAAATACATTTTGCGATGTACCGAAGACTTGTAGGCCACATAAGTATCTATCTATTTCATTTTGGAAACACAATTATTAGTTTTTCAAATACTTTTTTTAGTGTAGAAATTTATTTCTATTTTTTCAATATTTTTTATCAATACATATTTAGAAAAAAATTTTGATTCGCTTCCGGTATAGAGATTTCCATAGAGCAAACAAATAAATAATTAGCTAGATGATAGAAGGGAGAGCTGGCTGCCCAGAGGAGCCAACAGGGAACACGAAGAACACGAGTATGAATATATGTTCCGCTATAACTCCGGAACGCCTGGATGGTTCTTTAATAAACTTGGCACACATGTTTTTTGGCATAAGAAAGTCAGAATAAGTGGGTTGACAAAATAGAGAGGCTGTATCTTATAATTCGGAGGAAGATTCGAATTGGCAAAGTGGTGCGTTTCTCTAGCATTTGGAACTATAGCAGTTGTACAAATGGCTGTACGACAAAAAAGCAAAGCCATGGGTTTATACCGTCTTTAGACATTACCCTTCTTTATCGACAGACTTCGCAGCCGGCTGTTAGAGTACAGGAAAATTACGGGGCCAGTGCAACAATCCTACTGACTCTAACTAGCAAGCACCGCCTAGCCGAGATTCGAACATACGACGACTGGCTTGTTAGACCAGCATCGTACCTCGAAGCTAGGCTGGACGGTACGACAAGAGGAGACTATTGACAAGGGGAAGATTCAAAACGTAAACAAGGCAAGGCAAGGTGTCGATTTTTAGGGATTACCGAAAAGAACACAGATTTACAAGTGGCTTAGCGACAACAGAAGGAGGATAGACACATACAAATGAAGAAAAAGGGTTTTGTTTCGAGCATTATGTAACTTTTCGTTACAATAATAGATGTACAAGCGGTTGAGAAACAAGATTTTTTTTGTTTATAGGAAACGAAACCACTGCAACCAACGTTTAGACCTATTGTGGTATGTCCATCTTTAATTTATGTTGTCTGTTTGACATGCCAGCAATAATTCAAGTGGATGTCAGTACTCAGTTTGCACAATTCTCTCAATTGGGCACAGCACTTATTATGAAGTTAGTTGCATTATTGGGACTTGCATTTCAAATATCTGAAGGCTTCAATGTTTTTTCGTCGAGGACTCTTAATTTGCTTTGCGTTAATACTCCCTATTTGCAGTGTGTGTGCAAAAGCGGCATTTACCTTCACGGTGCATGCCCAGCTTTATGAGACAGTATTTTCTGGGACAGTGTCCTGTAAGCAATCCTGTCGTTAAGCTTAGTTCTTTTTTGTTCAAGCCAAGCAGATCCAGAAATTTTTTTACCATTAGGTATAATAAACATCTTTGATTGCCGTAGTCCAGATGCGGCAAACCAATTCTCCTTTATTTATTGTTTTCCCACTCTTTGAGTTCCATTTTCAGGGCACTTGGTGAGACCTTGCAAAACGGTTCTGGACCAATAAAATTAGTGGTTGATCCTTTTCTTGCTAATCAGCTTTCTCGTTTCCTTCTACGCCGCAGTGACCTGGAACCCAGTATAAATTTATTTGGTTCATTACAGCTATAACTGTCGAAGAGAACGGAGGCATTTCCATACATGTGGAACGATATGTGGGTGAATTTAGAGCATTCCGTATTGCCCGGCTATCTGACAAAACTGGAGATACAATAATGTTCCGATTTTGTCAGCTCCCGATTTTGTCAGCCTATAAATTTTGTTTAACTTTTGTGCTTTTAAACAAGATTTATAAAACTTTTCTACCTGGTTGAAACTATTCTGATTCTCTGGAGAGAATTTTTGAACAAAATTCCTGCGCGTAATTCGGGGTCAATTTAGAGTATTTTTATAGTAAAAGTTCTATAGTTCCTAAACAAGCAAAGATAGAGGTATACTATATTCAGCAATGTTGTGTATTTTTACTATTTTTACAAGTTTGTAAAACTGGAAAAAGTCATACAATAACTACAAAAGCAGCTAAAATAGAAAAACTGATTAAAACGATTTTTTATTTATGAGAAATAGGATTTTTCTATCTTTGCTGGAGAGATAGAAGGTTACTGTCTTTGGCAAATTTTTTTGTAATAATATGCCGTAGAACTTTGCAAAACACACCAATGTGTTATATTGAAACTGAAGAAAAATAAATTTTTTATTGTACTTTTAGGGGGATTAATCAAAATTTGAATTTCGCTGAACGATAGAACTTTTAATTTTAAGAAACTCTTCCAAAGATTCCATAAACCTAAAACCAAGTTTTCCCGCTCAACGCTAATGCGCACCAAAAAAGGTTCTGAACCAGTTTGCTGGGTCCGGTTCATTGAGCTTTCCGTTGACCAATTGAGGGTCAAAATTTAATTTTTAATAGAAGTCTTAGATTTTTTTTTATTTACTGGTCTTCGACTATGTCGTACGGACAGTACTTAATATAGACTTATTCTAAGTTTAAAGGTACTTCTGGTTACATTAATATTGCAAGATCTTAGGTCTTGAATTTTGAAAAAACTATCGAAAAAAAATTTCCCGATTTTGTTAATTTTGTCAGCCCAAAATTCAACATGGGGCTGTCAAAATCGGAACATTACTGTATTTTGATATCTATATTTTCAATGCAGATAGATGTATGAGCATTCCAATTTCGCTTGAAGCACTGTCGCTTTCCGCTTGAAGCACTGTCGACAAGTGTCGCACAGTTATTGACCTGTTTATTCCTAGTCCAGTAATACCGGCTCCAATAAACAGCCAATTTCTGAGCCGTCGGTATAAAAAATTACCGGGCCTGGATGCACAGAAGGGCCACCATATTCCCAAACTGAACGTTCGGGCACGATGATTTTAAAGGGAATTTCGAAGTTTGACGACGTTCTCGTCCAATCTTCTATTCCAGTAGTTATTTATTTTTATACGAACTTCCTTTGAAATCGAAAGATGTCCTGTTAAGTCCAGCAAGGATTTGTTGCGGTTCAATCGCAATGCAATTTTCTTAGCTTTTAACTGTATCACTTAATGGAGAGGGAGGAGGTGTAACATTGCCTCCAATGCTTTCAATGGTGTGTGCTTGGCTCTTTTTATCGAACGGCACGCAAGTCTTTACAATTTGTTTAGCATTTTTGGGTTGATATCTCTCTCGTTTTAGGCCACCGAATTAGCGAGGCATAACCCAGGTAACCAATAAGCATTAAAATAAGCAGTAAATCAGTTGTTTATTAGCATCCCTGGCGTTTTATACTGCAGGCTGTTGTTTATCAGCTTTTTGACTGCATAACTGTTGTAAATTGGCATCCAAAATTCTATTTAAATTCTTCTTGTTGGTAACTAGTTGCAAATAAGCATTGTCAGCACTATAAGAGGGCTAGCCGTAAAGTAGCCGCATATTTTGCCAAAATAGCATTTAAGTAGCATTTAAGTTGCCTTATTGGCTTGCTTTTAAATTGCATTGGAAATGCTTATTGGTTACCTGGGAAGTTATCCTCGGTTTTCCTAATGTTAAGTAAACCAATGGACCATGTTAGGTCTAAGCCCCCAAAGTAGCATTGGGCGATACTGCGAGAAGTATCGATATTCGAATATCGATACAAATTTTCTAAAAGTATCGATCCGACTGAAATATCGGGCGGCAAGCATCGATACCAGTGGTATCGATATTGGTATCGATACACTGGCAGGGTACACGCAACCCCAAAGAAAACCATAGTTTTGTTTAAGTTTATTAAGCTAAATAAGCTTAATTTTTAGAAAATTATATGCGTGTGCTTTTGCTGCTGTTGATTCTCTTTCCTACTCATACGAAATCTCGTTAGGAACGAAATAATAGCTGATGTCGCACTGGTCAGGCCTGCGGTTTTAAACTCTTTTGACCGGAAACTGCAACGAATTGCTCAGGATTGCTAATACATTTATTAGAAAATCTAGCGGAATGATGGAAATAAAAAATAAATTTTAAAAATCGAACAAAAAATACAAATCCGTTTTCTTAAGTCGGTAAACCGATTTTTTGCCAAATTGACCGGTCACCGGCTTTGCAAGTGAAAAACCGGCCGGGCCGACCAGAAATCGACCACTCAGCAACCTTACAGACAATAATGCTAGAAATGGAACTTACGAATATTAAACGAGGTAACCATATCGGTCGAACTAAAAAATCAGAACATTTTCTGCCTAAACATGCGGATTAAGATTTATATTCGACAAACCAACTAATTTAACCCCCTTCCACTTCTGTTTACGCTACAGAAGGTACAAGCCATACAAAACTGGACAAATATGATGACCGTGAGAATGTACCTCTACAACCATACAGATAACCAAATTAAACACTTTTCTCTACAAGTGTTTTGGAGACTTCAGATCAGCGATGACCAAACTGCCCCTTTTAGAAATGATTCGTGCGACTTGCGGATTGTATTGAGGTGGAGGAGAATTGTAAATTATTTTTTTAATGGCTGAGGGTATATCTAATTTAACCGAGGTGCCTCGTGCTCGTGCGCGCTGTGGAGCCAAATGCTTTCTAGTATGAACGCTATGGCGAAGTTAGCTAATCTTAACTATCATGGAAATTGCACCGAAAACCAGTGCAAAAGCCGCCAAGAAATCTGTCAAGTTTCAGAAAAACATTTATTACTTTATCATAACTTTACCAACAGGCAACAATGCCCCAATGGCCCTTAACACCTAATACAGTAAACATCGAAACATTAAAATAAATGTAGAACGTAACACTTGCTGAGACAGATGAAAGTTAAACATTGCTGAAATTTGTTTGCTATATCAAGAACTCGCAAGTCAATTTCAACCTGGTGTCGATGGTGCATTCGTACAACATGCCAGCCGGCAGGTGTACGATGGGAATCTTTCAAAGTAGTGCCTGCAGCTCGTGGTTTATACGTCTGGACCGCTCTCTGCTCCCAGTTACCAACACCTTGCGTTCAAATACGGCAAATGCACTTATATTTTGCGTACGGTTTATGCTCCTTGATCGAAATCACTTACGAAGGGAAAAGTAGACCAGATATAGCTAGAATGCGTCGTTGAATCTGCTTACTCGTATTATTAATGGCGGTTGCCAGAGGACCCTAATTTATGAATTCATCAACCCCTTCCAGTTCATCTCCGTCAAAAGTCACTCCATGCACTCAGGGTTTCTTCACTTAACAACGCGGTTGACGGCCTAGCGTATCCAACGACATCCATCTTCGAGTGCCAAGACAGCTAGCTCCATTGAGGAAAGCAAAGCTTCACTCAGCAAGTGCGAGTAGTTCTCAGCAACTTGCGAGTTGTCTAATTGATCGCATTTGAAATTAATTTTAAAATCGGAGCAGGAATTGCACTTGAAATTTTACTTAAAATTGAACTTGAAATTAAATTTGATATTGAACTTGAAATGGGAACTGAAATTTAACTTAGAATTAAGCATGGCATTATGCTTAAAATAGAACTTCAAATTGATATTGTGCTTTGCAGCTGTACCTGGATTAATCCAGATTATTTTCTCTAATGCCAATGTATATGACAAAACAAAACAGCAACATTGCAGTTGTTACTCTTTCTCACTCACAACATTCGCATTGTCGCAGTTTTTGTGCCAGTCGCACTTTTAGACTGCGGTGTTCAGTAAGGTGCAAAATGCGGGATATTGATGATCAAATGATATTGGACTTCAGTTTGCATCAATTTCAACTTAAATTTGAACTGGAATTAAGACTTTAAATTGAACTTAAAATTAAACTAAAAGTGGAACTTGAATTTGGATTGCAAATTACACTTAAAATTGAACGTTAAACTTAAGTTTGGACCAATTCAGACTACAATATATAAATTGGACTTGAAATTACACATGAAATAGAACTTATAATGAGACATGAAATTGAACTTGAAATAGGACACAATAGAGAACTTAAAATTTTACTTGTAACTAGCCTTGAATTGGATGTAAAATTTGACTAGAAATTATGCTTACAACTTTGCCAGAAATTGGAGTTAAATCGGACTTAAAATGGAACTTCGAATTGAACTTGAAATAGGATTTGAAATTGAATTTGATTTTTTACATCGCCCAAGAAATCCGACTTGAAATTGGATTTCAAATTGAAAATGAAGTTTTACTTAAAATTTGATTTAAGACTGGAACTAGGAATGTATCTATTTTTGCAGAGTTAGTTTATTTATCGAAAAAAATTAGCCGCCGTACTTTTAATTAGGTACACCTCTTATTTTAATTTCTATAAGTTCGAGGTGGTGAACGAGTTTGTATACTTCGGGTCGTTGATGACGTCGGATAACAACTGCAGCAGAGAAATGCACCTCACCATTCTTGTCGGAAGTCGTACTTACTACGGATTCTACAAGAGCATAAAATCTGGCAAGCTTCATCCTTGTACCAAATGTACCATGTACAAAGCGCAAATAAGACCGATAGTCTAAGGGCACGAAACGTGGCCAATGCTCGACGGAGACTTGAACGCACTGCAGCGGCCATGGCCACTTTTGGACGTTGTGTGCTTAGGATCATCTTTGGTGGTGTATGTGAGTACGGTGTATGGAGGAAAAACATAAATCACAAGCTGGCGCAGCTTTTCGGCGAACCCAGTATTCAGAAAGTTGCTGAGGCTGGAAGGGTACAATGGGCGGGACATGTTGTGAGAATGCCGGAAAACAATTCCGTAAAAATGATGTTTGCCTCGAATTCGGTTGGTACAAGGTGCAAAGGTACGCAGCGTGCTCGACGGTTAGACCAAATGGACCTATTTAATGGAGCAAGTCCTGGAAAGTGTGGGACATTCGAGAAATTGGAGGCGAACAGCCATGGACCGAGTTTGTTATGCAGGTGAAATCCTAACGGACATCGCATTAGTATAAGTAAGGTTATTAATTAGGATAAGTATTTTAATTTCTCTAGCTTTTACTATAAAGGTATCGATACAAATATCGGCGTTTTAGCATCGATACTGAACGGTATCGGGACACTCAGTATCGATCCAAAATATCGATGTATCGGCCCAAAAGTATCGATTTTTTCGATACAGATACAGTATCGCCCAATGCTACCCCAAAGCAAAGCCATTGGGTTTATACCGTCTTTAGACATTACCCTTTATTATCGACAGACTTCGCAGCCGGCTGTTAGAGTACAGGAAAATTATGGGGCCAGTGGAACAAACCTACTGGCTGTATCTAATTATAAAAGTATATATGTTATTAATCATATTAGAAAATTCAGAAAATACTATCGTGATTCACGAAATAACAAAAAATAATTCTATCGAGAATTTTTATACCGCCAAAGGATTTGAAAATAAAGAACAAGACGGTGTAAATAGTACCCTTAGAGCAGGGCAAACAGTGCAAGGAATAGATTGGAAAATTAAGTAAATAATAGAGTTATATGAGCACGAATCTCCGCGAACTAGAACCGGCTTATAAATCGACCCACTATTAATATAGTGAATACTAAAATAATTTCAACTATTTTAAAATACAACAAATTGAAATAAACTTAAAAATTACTGTGGGAGTTCTTTTTCCTAATTGTTCAGTTTGCTTTTAGTTTTGCAAAAAAAAAAACAACTGGGCAGTTAATTTCTTAGTTATGCAAAAATTCATAATTTGTCGTACTTGCCTATAAACCAACATGCGAAGAACGACCACTCTTATCGGACCAAACCCCATGCAAGGAGTGCAAAGAATTTTGAAGATATAATTGAACCTTGTTTCAAACCATCAAGTACTATTCAACTAAACTAAACATTATCTCCAGTTCGTTTTGATCTTTTCAAAAACTCTTTTCATGCCTTGATCGTTCTCAATATATTTTCAAATATGCCATTTTTTTATTCCTTCAAGATTTCTCTTACGCCTTCGAGATGTCTCTTTCATTTCGGGTCTTATCTATCTTCGATTTGGGGTACAATGATAACTTACAGAAAGTGATAAAGATAATCCACAAAAAAAAAAGTTGCACAAACAAGTTTATTCACTGACATTAATTTGATTTTGCTTAGAATTTCTAAGAATTTGGTTAAATGATGGTTCAAACGATTTTTTTTAATTTGTATTTCCAGATCCGATCTTTCCACCGATACCATGCAGTGCTTGTAGTAATATTTACAGTAATTTCAACAATTTTGGAACGCTCTTTGCATGTTAGTGATGCTTTCCATGTTTCCATGGATTTGGAGGCTTCACATTTTTTAGATACAGAATGCATCGGGATTGATCCGAATTTTCACACTCCTTTGCAAGCAGAGATTTTAAAGACAATTTTAAAACACATTTAGTTTATGAACAAAATCTCTTGTCGAAATATTTGATCACCACACATTTTCGACTAGTTTTATCGCAAAGAATCGATTGTCTATCGATTGCGCCAAATGCATTTTAAGATAAAACTTAGCAAAACGTTGCTAACAATTACATGGACACCGGCAAGAAAATCAAAGCTTTTCTCTGTTCTCCGGAAGCGCTTTGATTATGTCACTATGTCGGTCTGACAAATGCAAACTAGGCACCCAATCCACATCTTCTATGGCCGTTAATTTGGCAGGTTTGCCTATGAACAAGTCCAACGGTTATTCATGCGTTTTGCTCAGAAAAAAAGGGTTTCCTCAAAACTAACCTGAAACGAAATGTTTGCCACATATTTTCCAATATTTCTGCAGCGTAGTGAGAGTCTTCGAGTAAAATTTGCTCCACAAAGCTAAACGAATTTCAGTCAGACGACGCAGATGCGGTATTGAAGTATTCGAAGGATCAGGAGAGCTAAAAAAAAACTCTAATTGTCCGTCCGATTAAACATATAATATGAGTCGCAACCCAAGATACAGCACCAGTGCTTAAGTTTCGGCATTATAAACAGAAGTTGAGATTGACTTCGATTTTAGAATCCACAAATACAGCAAAGATTTGCACTTGTTAAGCTTGTCGTGAACAACGATATGTTTCGAAAACATTTACTTTTCGTATCCTCGCGAATGTAATCCTGTTTTGAGTAAAAAGATACACGTTGCTTCATTTGCAAATTACCGGGATAACCTAGCTTTTGGCATCATTGCTCATATACAATGACTACTACTCCTGTTATAGTGACTGTCGACAAATGGTGCTCAATTTCGATAGTAAACAGTGTAATTATAATGCTGTGCTATAAAAGTGTTCCGTATAACATTCCTCTGATTACTCATTCGATCCTGACTTGCGGTTTTTAGATTAATTTCGTAATAAACATTTATTCAAGCTGTAGCGATGTAGCTTTTTTGACACATAAATCGTTGGCGCTCCATCCATTTTTATTACATCTTCTCTATATGTCCTGTATGTACCCACAAAACGAGTTTTTTAAGAGAAACAGTTTTCTTGCTGCACAAGGAAAGTGGTTCGACCTCGAACAAAAACAAAAAGAAAATGAAACTAAAATCATCGCAGTCGCAGGCACGCAGATATGATTCATAACTTGCGGGCAACCTGCTAATCGTCAACAGTTTTTTAACAGTTGGTGCTGACCAGACCAGACCAGTGACGCGCCAGCAAAAGTTGCAGCAAAAGAGAGGGAGAGGAGATAGTAGCAGGAAATGACGGTTGATGCGATATCAACAACCACAAGGGAATAGGCAGCATAACAAGGCTTCCTCTGCGTGCATGCAGCATTGAGCCACCGTAACGGAGAACCAGATATATGAGAGAAACTAGACACCGCGTATATTCGGATCGGGGAATGCAGAGAAAAACCGATAAGTGCTGAAGGTCGAAAATGGATTGTAGTGGAATAATATGCATTCCACTGAAACAATGCATTTTGTTGTTTTAGAAACATTTGCATGTTTTTTCCTAACTTTACTGATACGATGAGGGAAGGCACGAGTTGAAAAGTCTGTTACAAAAACCGTATTTTAATTGCTGTTTGGAAATTGGTTTTATTTCTTATGAAGACTATATGCAGTTCAGCAACAAAACATGCTACTCATAGAAAATATCATAGTTTTTATTAAAAATATGTTAACATCATGGATGGATATTTAGATTTAATACGATTACAAGTCTCTTGAATTTAAACAGCAAAGTTAGCAGAAAAAATGTTTAACTATCGGACTGTAATTGATTCTCAATAGATGATAGATGAATTCTCTAACGGTGAATTTGATATCCTATGGTTCAGCTAACTTAAGAAGGCCGACACTCCTCTGGCGCAGATAAACCAACTTTAATGCTCTATAAAATGCTTTTAAGATCATTGGTATTTGTTTCTTGAAAAATTTTATGCAAATTTTTTCCTAGGCAAACACAATAGTGTTTAGTCGTAAGAAACAATCTATACCTATAAAAAAGGATTTCTGTCTGTCTGTCTGTCTGTCCCTATGTTCCTTTTAGAATCGAAAACTACTGAACCGATCGGCGTGAAAATTTGCATGTAGGGGTTTTTGGAGCTACGGTAGGTTCTCTCGATGGCAAAAGACCCCTCCCCCCACTAAGAGGGGGGGCTCCCATACAAAACTTTGCCTATAAAAATGGATTTCTGTCTGCCAGAATGTTCCTTATAGAATCGAAAACTACTGAACCGATCGGCGTGAAAATTTGTATATAGGAGTTTTTGGGGCCAGGGAAGGGTCTTATGATGGTTAGAGACCCCTCCTCCCACTAAGAAGGGGGGCTCCCATACAAATGAAATAAAAATTTCTGCATAACTCGAGAATTAACCAAGGAAATGGAACAAAATTTGACATGTGGGTGTTATTGGAGACAAGAATTTTTTCTATGGTGAATTGAGACCCCTCCCCTCTTTGGGAAGGGAATTATTACCCCTCTCTCCTTTAAGAGAGGGGGGGGGGGGGGGACTTCCATACAAATGAAATTCAAATTTCCTCTTAACTCGAGAACTAATCGAGCAAATGGAACCAAATTTGGCATATGGGGGTTCTTGGAGGCAAAAGATTTTCTATGGTGAATTAGGACACCTTACCTTTTTAGGAGGTGGGGCTCCCATACAAAAGAAATACAAATTTCCTCATAACTCCAGAAATAATCAAGCAAATGGAACCAAATAAAGCATGTGGGTGTTTTTGTAGGCTAATTTTTTTTCGATGGTGAATTGAGACCCATCCCCTCTTTTGGAAGAAAATTATGACCCCTCCCCCCTTTATGAGGGGGGGCTTCCATACAAATGAAATACAAATTTCCTCATAACTCGAGAACTAATCAAGCAAATGGAACCATATTTGGCACGTGGGTGTTTTTGTACACAAATTTTTTTCTATGGTGAATTGAGACCCCTCTCCTCTTTAGGAGGGAAATTGTGATAACTCCCCGCTTCAACAGTGGGGGGACCTCCTATACAAATGAAATACAAATATCCTCATTACTAGAGAATTCTTTTTTTTCCTTTTTCCTTTTTTTCGGGTTATCCAACTGGTCGCTTAATAGCGTATAAAACTCTGCGCTGGGCCCTTTTGTGATGTCAACAAAGTGTCAGGGAGACCTCAAACATCAGTTCTACCTGACGAGACAGGCACTGTCGCCCACTAAAACACAGGTAGAGCCCCAAGCATAGCCGTCACGCCTATATCCGCAGGCGGAGGCGTTTCGGCCCTGCGCGGACTCCACGAACTGACTCTAAGATCTCTCTGCCAAAGGCCGGAATGTCGTATTTTAAATATAATGATGATGATGATAATGATGATGATGAGAAGAAAAATAATAGATCGAATTTGTAAATGTGCTTTGGACTTTTTGTACCACTCGAGTTGCAATATGTGGTATAGTGAAGAAGTGGAGGATTCGTCAGCCCCGCCTGACACCGGTCTTCAACCGCACGCCCGCTTTCAGTTTTCCAAACCCAAACAACCACAAATGAACCAATAGGTAAGACAAATTTCGGAGCATTAGTGGTTATCAACTTATCAGGGCAAATTTAATCTTTCATCCCCTTAGCATTCACAGTGCATTCCCACGATACAAAGTAAATTGAGCGCAGCACGTTCGCGGTAGTCGACAGAAGCTTCAAAATATAGAGACTGCCCGCCTTCCAACCCTCGAGACCAAAGTGCTGTAAAGCTCTGGGCTTAAACGTCTCTTTAAGACTCGACCCCTTCCCATCGACAGAGCCCGCGGGCGGCCATCAGAACTCAGGACAGCCACGGGGCCAATGCAAAAATCCTACTCTATCTAGCAGCACCGCCTAGCCGAAACTCGAACACGCGACACGAATTGATCTAATTTTCCCATCTGCTACCTAAGAAGTGCTATTACCCGTAATCATTACAGAGTGGTCCTTCGGCATCCAATTGGATCTGGTATCCCGCTTAGATCCCCTTACTAACCCTAAGCCCCCGACCAACCCAATCAATCCGACATTTTTCGGAGATATTTGTGACAGTTGTGATAAATAGGGATGAATCCCAGAAAATTTCATCTGTTGTCAGAGATCCCCATACTTGCCTTATTCTTAAACGGAATAAAAGCACTTCCTGAACAACGCAACAATCACATTTGGTAAATTTTTACCCCGAGTCCCACTTGAAATCACAAAAGTATTTTGATATATACCCACATTCAGAAGTAAACGTGACCGCTGTTCATTTACTGATTAGTTAAAAAGCCCTACACCACGACAAGGTTCAGTTTTATCATAGTAATATCCTCATTACTAGAGAACTCATAACTAAATATTCCGTGAAATGGTACATACCGCGTAAGGTTTTTCACGAAATGATATTCTGCGAAACTATATTCTGCGTTATGGTCAACCGAGAATTCGTATTCCGCAAAATGGTATTCGGCGAAATGGTTTGTAATGATGGCGAATATTTAAATGCTATCTGCTTTATTTAATCAGGCTAAGCAATGGGGGGAGTTGTTTTCTACTTTACTGTGTGGAAAATTTGTATATTAAAACATCCATGAACTACTCAGAAACTTGCAAAATCCGAGGCTGTGACAAAGGTTATCCGAGGTTCACGATTTATGTACATCACAGTTTAATTTGTGGCAATACGAAGTTTGTTGGGCCAGCTAGTATACTTATAAAACTACCCTACAAATTTGGTTTTGATTCGATAAATACAAGAGAATTGATAGGGGTATGAAATGGGGAAGGCAACTAGGAAAAAGCGCCCAATATAGCTCTAGCCATCCCAAGCCCCTACCTAGCGCCTCCACGTGGCCATACCTGGAAATACTTAAATTTGTATAATTGAGTAGCCAAGCTAGGAGGTGCGGGGTCGTGCGGTTTTCAGTTCCTAACCTTACAAATGTAGTTGTAGGCAACCATTAAACTACACGACTTTATTTTCAAGTATTATATGATTTAAACTAATATTTTTGGCAAACTAATCTATTTTCAGAGAGCGAAATAAGGCGCTATATCCTTGGCCAATTGCAGCCTGGCTTCTGGTCTAAATGCCATTAGTTCATCCCTGAGGGTCCGGAGTATCGCTTAACCTTTATTAGCAAAGATACTCCCAACGACTGTAAATAAATCATTATCTATGTATATGGGAAGCGTTTGGTACGGGAGGTCCACGCTTTCTTCCTTCCCCTTGATTTCAAGGAGTTTATTGGAATTAGGTATTATTTCTGGTTCCACTTGATTCCTTGGAATTCTCTCTGTGCAACATGCTGCGCAGTTGGCCTGGCCGTTGAAAAGAAAAATGATTGATTCAACTAATCGTCATTTTCCAGGATGCCTTCAAGAATTGGCTGCGTTAGTGTGAAATTAGATTAGATTAGATAAATACAAGAGAATTGATAGTAAAGCCCTTGAACCAGTTGTTTCTGAAGAACGTGATAGGTTGAAAATTTTCAAAAACTTGAGAGAAAAGATTGAAAACAACGACACTCAAACGCTTATTCAACAGCGATACTGTAAAAAGAATGAAGTGCGGAACACAGAAAAACACTTGGGCGATATCACAGCAGATCAAAGTGCTGGTCGCAAGGCCAATGTTCATACAAAAAAATTGGTCTTTCACATCGCGCAGCGAATTTTGATGGAAAATTTTTAACAGTCAAGTTGGTATGTCACCCGCCCATGTTTGCCATTTCGTAATGGAATGGTAATGATAATTTCAGGTTTACACAACAAAACAAGTCATAAAATGGACGGCTGAGTCCAGAAACGGCTGGCCTGCTGATAAAATATACATGGAAATTGTCTGGTGAATCGTGTAGGGCTCAGCCCTGTCCCGTTTGTAATCGGAAAATATACTATTTTCATAATTTTCTCCCATATTTTAACGGTAACGGTATCGTGAAGGGGTAATTTGACCCCCTGTTTTTGTGGCTTATTTAAACAGTGTTATAACAGTATTCTGTTTAACTGTTTTATTATAAAATATATTTGATACAATGTAAAGCTTGCTGCTCTAATATATATCTTTCAATAAAAAAAAGTTTAACGCTATTTTATCGAAAATTGCGGCATTTTTTATCTGTGCGCGAAAAATATTCAAGTAGTTCAGTCGGTACGTTTACTATTAACTATATTTGAGCTAATTGGACTACACCAAGCAAGACAATGGAAAACAAATCATAAAAGTCTAATTATTTTTTGTACAAAAATCCGTAGACTCGAAGAGCTTTTATCTCATTTAGTTTAGTCCATGCTATTTTTTAGCAGAGTTCCCATTACCAAACCGACCGGTATTCTAGTTTTGTTTCATCAACGCCTTGCATGCAGGGTTGCCACATGCACAGATTATTCTGTGTTTAACAGATATTTGAAAGAAATCGCCTGTACAGAATCTGTATGCATAGAATACAGATTTTCGCCAAATTACACAGATTAAACAGATTTTTGAGCTTTTACATGAGAGTGAAAGAGACGGAAATAGTCAGCAAAATGACTCTCTATCTCTTTCACTCTCATTGTTTTCCATTAGACAGATTTTTGCACAGATATTTTTCCTCGCCGTACAGATTGTTAGATTTTTCCAACAAAAAACACAGAATTATATGTGGCATCCCTGCTTGCATGGTGCGATCCAATAAGTTTAAATATTGTAGTTAAATAGAGAAAAAAGAACAAAACGGGATATTTCCCGATGACGAACGAGAAACGGATGGCCACCAAGCGCCACAAAATTATACAAAAGTTCACTCCTATCTGATCAGCAAGCCGACCATTTTTTAACTGAATCCATCTTTTTGGCTCGTTTTTTCCCACAGTGCAACAACTATAAATTGTCTAAACATTCTAATAAAAATTCAAAAACTTTTTTCGCTTCTGAAGGAGCCTTTCGCGTCGCGCAAAAGGCGAACATCATGAAGCATGCTCATCTAGCTACACGTTAAATAATTTATAAGTTTCAAACTGCATTTTATTTACACAAAATTAGAGCGCTCATAAGACTGCGTACGTTCAGACCGTAGTGAAAAGTGTTGAGTGATGTATGTAAAAAACCGACTTGATCTATCAATTCCAAACCGTTTTCAAGAAATAGGTCAATTCCAGAATCACATGCTTTGCGATCTTGGATCTTTGCCTGTATCCATACCGACTTCGATTTTCATCGAAAAATAATTTTCTCAGACGAGGCGCATTTCTGGTTGATTTCTAAGTAAGTAAACAAAAAAATTCATTAATATTGATGTGAGACAAATCCAAAATTCAAAAAAAATTATTTATCAATTATCACAACTTGTAAACCTCAATGACAGTTTGGTGTCATAGACCCGTATAAATCTGCCAAACGTTCCTTAGGTGACATCAAATCATACGTCCGTACTTTTTTGTATATGAAGAAGGCTGTACGATAACAGTTAATGGTAAGCGCTATCGCGAAATGTTAGGAAACTATTTTCTTTTTTCATGAGTTGATGAAATTGATGGTGATGATCTGTTTTTTCATCAAGATGGTGCAACATACCACAGTGCAGTTGTTACAGTACATTCTCATTACGTGCAAAGTTCAATTATTTGATAATTTTTCGAAATGAATAGTTCAACGGAACACCAAGTCGCCGTTAGATTATTTTTGTGAGAATTGGTGAAATCTAAAGTGTATCCCAACAAAATCAACAATGCGACAGAGAGAACTGGTTACACTAGTCTGATTGCAGTGCAGTATAGTGTAAATCAAATCATAAAATCAATCAATGAGATGCACTCAATCAAATTGCAATTTATTTGTGTGGTGCAGTATGCAGTACACAATACAGTAAACAGGCCATCAACAGATTATCGTAACCTTTCGACACACGTACGGCAACTAAGTTCAAAATGCCGCATAGATGTTTATTGTATAAAATCTACATTTATGGTAGAGGTAATTCACAAAATTAAATTGTAAATTCTCCGGATAAGAGCAGAAAATATTTTAATGTTGTTTTTCTGAAACCTAAAAGAATGAATGCTCTTTTTACAGAATACTGTTGGTAGTTTTAATGGCATGCCTTCTGGGAAAGTAATTTAACAATTTTAGTGTGCGAGTCAAAATTACATGGATAATGGTGGAGTCGTTTTGCTGCGAAATCAAATCCAGTTTAGGTGTCTGGAGAAGCTTAGCTGAATGAGAATGAGAATCTGCCACTAATTTCTTCTGCAGTACCATCAAACTTCACTCGCACTCGTGTCACTAGAAATGCTAGATGTCAAGCACAATTGATTCAAAAATAGAATTTTCCTCCTACCACATGACGATGAGTGGCAGGAAGCAGCAGGAGTAGCACCGACAGGAAGCAATGTATAGGTATGTATGTAGGTACCTACTTTTGCTTCGATGGTGCACGCAAAATCGTCTCGGAATACGTCACGACGGTGCAACAAAAGCTCCAGTCGAGCGGCATTTTCCGCTGCTATAAAGCCACCGGCTGGAAAAAAA
The DNA here is from genome assembly GCF_943734655.1 of Sabethes cyaneus. Classification (NCBI taxonomy): domain Eukaryota; kingdom Metazoa; phylum Arthropoda; class Insecta; order Diptera; family Culicidae; genus Sabethes; species Sabethes cyaneus. The sequence continues at coordinate 24,137,783 of NC_071355.1, forward strand.
GAAAACTATAAGTGGAAAAAGTGTCGAACAAGCATTCAGCGCACTCGCCGGCGGATTGTCTTGTGCATGGGAATACCAGTCACCCACTCGTTTTCCCGGCTGCCACTTGTTCAAGCAAATGCATTCCTCATTGCTCATTCATTTACGCCCTTTTGTTGGTTGTTTAATTCTGCCGATCACTGCATAACTAGCAAAGTTGATTTGTTCAGAGAATTCGTGGGACAGATTTGAGCCTCTATGCTGGTGCTGGCGTATAAAATAAAACTGTCGATGACCCGCAGTGACCAACAAGAAGCCAATTAATATTGAATGACGCGGTTGCTGCCGCTGCTGCTGGTTGTTGCAAACAAACCAGTATGATGACGGAGGCAAACACTTCAAAAGACGGGGGAAATAAAAATAGCAGTCGAAAAAAATTTCTCATTTTACAAGATTAGCATTACTTAAGCAGCAAATCGGAGCAAGAGAGCAAACGCAACAACCGGGGAGCCCCAGCACCAGCTAGAAAAATGGGAAATGAGCATAAAACGATGGAAGTAGAACGGCCCCAAAAGTTTATGCAATCGCCGTACATCACACCAGAGCTACAACCTAAAAAGCGTAGCAAAGAGATTAAAGGTTCATGGTACGTGAAAATAAACCATTTAGCGCACACTTCTGAACTAGTTTCTTATCAGGGCGCCTTCAAGTGAAACACGCTAAACTAATAATAAAATCGCGAAGTCCAGCAGGTCAGCTTGACTTTTTTTGATTTGCATGATAAAAATTACCTTACAGAGAGTAACAAATGGGTTATCATGGAATAGGCTTCCATTTTAAATATTCCATTTTATTAAAATACAGTGCAGCATTCTGCGAACACTCGACTGAATTTCATGCACAACCATTATATCCACTAGTAGGAAAGAAAACCACTACAACACACAGTCGTCAGCATGTGTACAATTTCGCTTCGATAACACGCCTTGGAATGAAACCATCGAATCACTTTAGCAATTTTCAACAATAATGGGTGTCAATATCACTGTTTTTTTTTGCAATTTTCATCCACAACACGCACTGTTACGCTGCTTTCTCCTTATCAATTTTATCACCAACCTCGTCTACACTGGTTTACCAGTGCTATCTTTCTGCTCGTACGCCCTCCCTGGATATCCTCGCTACGCTTCAGCGGACACCGAGACGGTCAGACTGGACGCTCGTTCGTACTGCACTATGAAAAACGAGTACCGCAGAAGAAAGAATCGTGTTCAATATTTGATCCAGACGCTTTGGGCCTTTAGATTCTTTCTGACCTCCTTGAATGCGTTTTGCTTCACTTCAATTCCTCGGTCGGTCGTGTATGCTCGCTCGCTCCCTAACCGCATGAACACGATGACTGGCAACGATGCGGCGATGGCGTATAATTTGATAGGATGTTTCTGTTTCGTTCTCTCCTGCACGGAATCACACAAACCGACAGGTACGGACGGAGCGCAGGGCAGGGTGGATGCATACAGACAAACACAGTACTCACCATGTGAATTGATAGTAGCAGTGCTGTCAGAAACGAGGAAAAAGATCCCGCATGTGCAGATTTCGTACTTGGAAATCTGTTCCGCCGAGCAAATTTGAGATTCTTTCGTGTTTGATATTTTTTATCCAACTTTTTATTAACTAATCACACAGTGAATTGTTGAAAACACAAAATTAACTGCCGTGTTCGTAGTAAATGGAAACAAAATTACACTGGCAGTATGTTGGCAGCACTGTTACTCAATACTACCCGTTTATCCATCGGTACACACACTGGTCACCGGTAAGTGTGGTATCTTCTCTAGCTCTCACAGTCAATTGCCCTCTCTTCCTTTATGAGTTTGATATTCTATTCGAACGTAACCACTCTTTCTTTAATCGTGTTCTTGTTGATATGCTCAATGGTCCAGTCCGGCTAAAAGAATCCGTGACTATCCCTTATTCCGGCTACGGTCAATCGGACACACGCCTATTAAGCGAAAGCCTAAATTTAGCATCCACTTCAAACAGCAACGCTCCGAAAATCACAAGAAATACTACGGCTACGGCAGGTAGGAAATGCCAAAAAAATAACCGAGTCAGTTAGCAAAATAATTTGCCTTGCCAACCAAGCCGGGACCCTTTCGTAACTCCACAATAAAATGTAATAATGCAACGAGAAACCTTGAAACTTTCCCTCTGTGTATAAGCCAGCAAGCAACCTATACTTGAAAATCGCTCTCGCGGATTGCAGCTCAGAATTGTTCCGGAAAGGAAGCAATATTAAAATGGAAGTTAGCAAAACGCTTTTTCTTTTAAGCGATATGTACACTCCGTACATTGATTAGTTTTGTTTATAGATTCATTGAAAGAAAAAGTGTTTAGATATTAACACACTTACTTCATTATTGTTGTTTTTTTTAGAAATTTAACATAACGATTCTTGGACAATTTTGTGCCTTGGTCGGTCAAAAGATTGGCAAATTTATCTTTTTCTCTAAACTGCATAATAGTAAGTATACTTTAATAGCAAGTACACACTTCAAAACAACAAACCGTTGATCCTTCTTCCGCTTTTAGCCCGTCATCTGGCCTGCTTGGTGATCCAGATTCATGCATATCAGGCAGTGTTTTAGCTCTCTGACATCCGATTCCTCTAGCTGGTTTTACACTGTGATCCGTTGTACTCCTGCCAAACTGCAGTCTTGCAAATCCAGGAAGCATAATTGAATCTTCACCGGGACGCCCCGCAGATGGCACTATGGAAACCCTGAAACCCCTCAGCACAGTCGCGCAACTGTAGCCAGCGTTCGTCAGTCGTCTCCAAGCTGCCCTGAATGGAATGTTGTATGCATACATCTTAAATGATCTAAACGTGGATCACTCCTCCGCTTCTAGCCATTCTAACAACCTATCTGTCCATGTTTAGGCTCATCGGGACCTTCTCAAGCATTCTCGTTTCCAAATGCTCAGACTCTTCTTTCCCTAACAATATTCTACCAGAATGTCCGGGGATTAAAAACGAAAACCAAGGATCTTCGCTTGGCACTCTCCTCTAGTTACTATGACGTCATCGCACTGACTGAAACCTGAATTAGCAGTGACATAGTAAACTCTGAGCTATCGTTCGACTACGAAATCTACCGTCTGGACCGTAATCCCTCTACATTTCAACTACTGCGGCGTGCTAATAGGCGTTAAAAGGCATTTACGATGTAAGTTGTTTCACTTGGTAAACGCTGGCAGTTTAGAGTAAGTCGCGGTATGCGTATCCTTGCCAATGCAGACTGTCTACATATGTTGTGTCTTCGTTAGGCCAACCTCAGGCACCCTTATTTACTCTGACCATACTTCCTGTATGCAACAGTTATGTGATATCGCTAGAACGACGGATACAGTCACCGCATGCAAATGACAGACTACCTGACTTGGCTTTCGCTAGAGACACTGACAAGATCAAACTTTTTGAATCACCCTGCGGAATTTTAAAACTTGAGGCTCATTATAGATTTTTTATTACAAAATAAGACTACATCTGAACTACTAGAAACATCGTATCGGTTCGCTACTATTAAGGCTACAAGCCCTGTGTGAAGAATCTGTAGTTCATACACACCTAGAAGCCGTAGACTGGAAAACGCTTTTAGCTGACTGTGATGTTGACCACGCCGTTCTTCGTTTTTATGTGATCTTCGATACCATCCAATATTGTATCCCTATTAGACAGCGACGTCCCCTAGCGCAATATAGCCAACCTTGGTGGACCCCTGAACTACGTGACCTTACAGATAACAGATTACGAAAATCTGGAAATTGCTTTATTAGACTACGGACAGAGGATAATAAGCGGTTACTTCGCGAGATAGAAGAGCTCTACTCCAGTCGGCTGAACACAGTATTCGGTGAGTACATATTGCGCAGCAAAGCGAACGCAAAGCAGGATCCGTCGACTTCCTGGACTTTTGTGGAAAAGCCTAGACGTAACGGCGGCATTCGGCATGACGTTTTCTACAAAGAAACTTGCGCGAACTCCGCAGGAGCAGCTGCTGAACTTTTAGCTAAGTTCTTTAAAACCATGTTCACAAATATGCCTCCTTGCCATACGTCGGATGAACATTTTCTCAACGGTGTGAAAAGTTGCATCAATTACCTCAATACACAAGGCTGGAAATATCCACGACATTGAAAACTAACGCGAAACTTCAATTCTATAACTTTAGGGAGAAAGTTCTTAAAAAGATGGTCTTCGATGTTGTTGTATGAGTTCCGAACACCAACACGACTTTATGAAAAAACGGTCTACAACCATGAATTTGATGGTATTCGTCAACTCACTGATTTTTTTTTTTTTTTTTTCCATGTTGGGTATTTTTATCACTGCGACCATTTGTTTGATCTATTGTGATATATCCCCCATTTTACTATAGCTATGTTGTCAAGATGACGCACCACTATTAGAAGCGACCGTCATTGTTTGACTAATAGCATTTGTCCAGTCCGGTGATACATTTCGGATAAAGTGCACTACCGTACTGGGAATTGTTCTCCAAATATCAAAGGGTTCTAACAGCCCTCTGTCGAAGAACGTTAATCTTTTATTAAAAATTGCCGGACATCGGCATAACAGGTGTTCCGAGTCTTCCTTTTCTATGCCACAGAAGCGACATATATCATCTTGAAGTTTTCCCATTTGCTTCAGATGATAGCGGCTCGGACAATGTCCTGTTATTAGACCAGTATAGATGCTTAGATCTTTCTTTGAAAGCTCCAGTATTTTGCGAGTCATAGAAATGTTTGGAGAGATAAATCGTTTCGACTGCCTAGCATTGAAGGTGTTATTCCAATTTGATTCCACTTTCCTACATTCCCATGCCTTCAGCTCCATTTTTAAAACAGAAGCAGATAGGCCGCAAAAGGGCTCAGGTCCTATAAATTGATGAGAAGATCCGAATCTTGCAAGCGCATCAGCCCTTTCATTTCCATCAATTCCACAGTGACCTGGGACCCAATATAAGTTGACTTGGTTACGGCAAGATAATTTTTGGAGTGATTGAATACATTCCCAGACGTGTTTTGATGTGCATGTCGCCGACTTTAAAGCATTTAGAGCTGCTTGACTATCGGACATGATGCATATATTTGAATGTCTATAGTTTCTGCGCAAGCACACAGTAGAACACTCTAGAATTGCTTGAATTTCAGCTTGGAACACAGTTGGCCATCTACCCATAGAAATTGACATGTCTATTCCTGGGCCAGTTACTCCTGCTCCCACTTGGTTGTCCATTTTTGAGCCATCTGTGTAAAAAACCGTCGAGCCTTGGCGAAGATCGGGACCACCGTCTTCCCAGGAATCACGCCTAGGCTCAAATACACGAAAAATTCGGTCAAAGTTGTATTTTTTCGCCATCCAGTCTTCATTATTGATTACCAGAGGATTAATACTAATAGTCTTTAGAATACTGAGATGACCTGTAAGATCACCATCAACTCACTGATCCAAAGTATAGAAAGGAGAAGACAGGTTGATGCAATATACATTGACTTCAGCAAGGCATTCGACAAAGTTCCACACGCACTTAGCGAACGCTCCGCTTGTCACTATCAAGAGTATTAATACGTCTTGTTTCGAGATGCTATCTGGCGTGCCCCAAGGTAGCCAGCTAGTCTTTGATATTTGTACGTTTCGTTAATGAGCTGGGTAGCCCTTTAAGCTCATCTAAGCTAACGTGCGCCGACGAGTAAAGATATTTCGCGAAATTAAAACCATATTTGACTGCTATGCTCTCCAAAGGGATATTGATTCTCTTTCACGATGGTGTACTCTAAATGGTATGCAACTTAATCCTTTAGCCGTCTACGTGAGCCCCTCCGAGACGAATACTCTATCGGGCACAGCCATATACGCCGAGGGCAGACCATATAGGACTTGGGCGTTACTATTGATTTTGAAACTAAATTCAATGAACACATTTCAACGAAAACTGCTAAGGCCTTAGCAACGCATTCCAGGATATCGCGCTTAAATCGTTATATTATGCACTTGTCCGCAGCATTTTGGAGTACGTAGTCGTGTGGGCACCATATTATGCTGTGCATATCAAAAGGATAGAGGCCGTCCAAAAGATATTTTGAGATATGCCAGAAGAAAATTACTACAAAGGCTTTTTGTCTTCGGATTGCTTAGTGGAGATGGCGTTTGCAGCTCTCTCTTCCCTGAAGAAGGCAGTTCCGAAATCGTATCCTACTGTGGCAGCCCTCCCATCGCACAAACTACGGGAACAACGAATCTTGGGACATCCGCTGTCGTTTTTTCAATGAAGTTGGTGAAGCCTATGGTTTTCAAATTAGTAAGACTGTTACGTAGAATCCAATCATTAGATTAGTGAATTGTCCGTGCAACTCTATGTTGAAGTGCACAGGACCTACAGGGTTCTGGGACCACATTTGGTTTCCTTCAGTATGGATCTCCGGAACCATGTTCCGGTGAGACAAATTTGTACAATTGTGAATGATAAAACCAAACTATATTGGTATCAAAATTCATGAAATCACTTCAGTCCCCGGAATGGCCACCTCAAAGCAGCTTCCCGTAGGGCCTAGTATAACTCTACTATGTAGAAACTAAACCAATTTGGCACAATTTCCCTTTAAAGCATATTATTTGCATGCTATGAACTTCGTAGTTTTGCGGGTATGAAATAGGGAAGGCAAACGAGAAAGCGACCAACATAGCTTTTGCCAGCCCAAGCTCCTACCTAGCGCCTCCACGCGGTCATACCCGGTAATACTCTATTGAGTAGCTAAGCTAGGAGGTGCGATGCCGCGTGGTTTCCAGATGCCTGATCTCAAAACTGAGATTTTGGACATACGGCTGAACCACAAGGACTTCGTAGCAGGTAAACCTAATGTGTTATTTAAATTATTTGTTTCATTTCAGCTCGTCAAGTACCTCCTACGGTACAATGAAAACTTTGGTCGTAACAAGTTTAAATAAATGCACATGGATATCAGAACGAAAAATTAAATTATTGGATATTAGATGAACTGGTGGAAATTAAAATGACGCAACTATATTTCACTCGATGGATTGTTGGTGGGATTGTTCTATTTTTACGCATGAATCGGTTGCTGGCGTCTCTAGTTAGCTAAGTTGTAGTAAGAAAATTTTGTTTAAAATATAAATGTGTCACCGTAATAATCGGAAGAGACTGACACCAAGAGTCTTTTAATGTTACATCCTTCTGAAAAGTACCCGAGCACTAAGTTGTATTAGAAATTCACAAAGTGTTTCATGTCATCTATCATGTTTTCAAATGCTAAATACGAAGGAAGTTTGTGTACATGAAAAATAAAGTGGTCCCAAGTGGGAACCTTGTGGCACCCTAGAGGTGACCCTAAATCTTAGTTATACAGCACCAGTTCGTTTTAGGCAATAAGTCTAAAAAGTGTATGTTACCAAAATTAAAGTTTTCCTAAAATTTTTATTCTACTATCAAGGATTTTTGTTTAGGCGCAAGCCCATGTTCTAAAACGTATGTAAAGGTGCGTTTGGATTAGCGGCTGTGGCATGCAACTTTTTCCAAACTGTTGCTTGATATTTCCCGATGTATCACATACGTTCAAGTGGCGACAGAAGCAACATTGAGCAACAACAAGTAACATCTTGCCAAAAAATTGCTCAGTTTAAGCGCACCTTAACAGAACAAAATTTTGTGATCAGTCGTAATTGATTTGGAACATTTCAAAAGCAGTTTTTTTGTTTGAAACAAAAATTCTGTTCATGAAAATATATTCGCTGTATTCAGATTAGCAAGAAGAAAGCAGTGAGTACTATTTTAAATACAGAACCCCTGTTTTGTGCCCAAAAACTGCTACCGGAATTGGGTTTTCCGACGAAAAGGTTATAAATGCTCATTTCCCGTTAAATGTAAATTCACTGTTTGTCATAAACTGCAGAGATCATGATTGGTGCGTGTAGCGATAACTCATAGATTTGATCAAAATCACTGAATTTCCATCCCTGGTTAGATATTTGCTAGTCTGGAAACACACTATTTGTTGTTTTCCCTGAAATTGCCAACAATTTTTAATTTAATTTGCTTTGCTTGATATATAATTTGTTACTAAAGTTATGTTTCAGCCTTTAAATTATTTCGTTTACCAAATTTGAGATTCGCCTCACGTTGTTGAGCCGATAATTTACGTGCTAAATTTTCTAATTTATAACTTGAATAACCGATCATTAATTGGAAATTAGTCGTACGCAGTACCAAACAATGTTGCAACACGGCACAAATATACAATGTCCATAAGTTAAATTATTAACATATATGTTTTGTTTCGAGTCACTTTGATTCTACATTCCGATCAGAAATCATATTCCGAATTTTGATCGACGTGTGTTACAAGTATGCAGTTTGATTCTGACCGGAGTGAATTACGATCTGGTCGATTGCAGAATATTCGTTTTTCCACCAGAAGTTTTGATTAAGAAAAAGTACAATACCTTCGTTAGTTAGGTAGTATAAAAATTCAAGCTTACAAAATATTGTTTGTCACATATTTTTCATCTCATAGCTTTTGCAATTTCAACAAAATCGATAGGAATACCGGCAGCTTTGCATAAATTGAATTTGGTTATCATTCGGTAGTTCTCACTTTCAAACATTAATGGTATGGTAATTCGATTAATATACGTTGCAATCGTTAACATGAGGATTAGCAATCTGCATTAGATCATGTTGTTAAACGTTCCACTGTTGAATTGATGTTACAAACAGAAGAGCCAATCAACTATGAAAACCACCAGCAGCGCGTGATACTCCAATCTGGTCAAAGAACCTTTTAATCCGACGGCCTGTAAAATCCAACGATCACTGTACCACTCCACAATCAACCGTATTCCTTCTTCTTCCCGGTGATAATCGCAATCTATCCCTCCATCTCTCTCTCCTCTACACATCCATCAACACACTAACCCATCACACCAACACTGATGCATCTTCATTCTCAACTCAACCTACTACGGTACGGCGAGAGCATCATCACGCTTTGGAAATTTGAAAAAGCTCGGCATCGGGCAGCTTCGAGCAGGGAAAAAACGAGGATTTGGCACAAAACTCTTCCTGCTTCAATATTGCCTTCTTTCTGCTTCCGGCAAGCCTACTAACGTACACTTTGAGAACCACACCAAAAACTCCATCAACTAGAGCATTTAAAACGCACGCACGAAACCGCCGAGCCGACGCGAATTATCAACCGAATCAAGCACCTTTTTTCGCTGCAAAGAATTCTTTTCTCGGATACGACACCGCCTCACGAATATGTTCACACGGAATCGAACTCGCTCTTTCCGTTTCGACTACTCTTGCTTTACTGGCTGAGTGGCTGGCTGCACGGCGACGTGGTATGCCTTGCGCTTTTGCTTTTGCTACGCCGCTGTCCATCCGTTTGGCAAACACTACCCTACAACACTACTCGCAACGTTTGCACACGCACACACAGGCAAAAAACATCCATCCACTCGATGTCGCACTACCTGTTTCATTCGTTCGTTCGAAAGCAGCGTCCTAATCTTCCCTTTCGTTTATACAAACAACAAGTTATATTACTTCACACTTGGACACGGCACTAAACCATTATGCTACCAATACTTTAAAGTTTTCAACAGCGACTGCTTAATTGGAAGAACCGAAAAACTACGCGGAACTAGTAGAATCAGGTAAAAGCAGTTGGAGTTTTAATTCTAATTCCGTCGACAACACGCGCTGTTTCAGGTAGATCGCACACTTAGGGAAATCACGTGCGTGTATTCGAGAGTTTTTGAATGGAACGGAACAGCACTGATGATGGAAACAGAGTTCTATATAGAGACAGACGGCTACGTAACATTATTCCTCTCTATACGCACACCAATGTTTTGCAAATCAGCACAGAATGAATGACCCTTCGTCGTCGCCACGATTCGGTCGTTTAAAGCTTTGCTTGAAAGTTATGCCCGTTCGGTTCCATTCATTGCCACCAGAGGGCTTGCGGAGAAGTGCAAGCTTGGAATTGACCCGTTCGAGGCATTATTAGGTGACAACCATAATAGACGAAACGCTTTGGTTGGTGTAGATTAAAGCGACCAACGTGCTGGGACATAAACAAAAGATGGGGTACCGTCCTTCCAGAGCTATGTTTTGCTCTGAAAATTTTAAGTAATCGTAGACTAGCGGTGCTATTTTTACGTAATTCACTTATTTATCGCAAAATTACCAGCGAATTAAGTTTAGAAATTCCGGACTTCTGAATTACATCACGAGAATTTTTTATCCTAAAATGCAAAGAATGTGAAGCACATGACCCACGCTCATGAGTCTACCTGTAAATAGGTCGGATTTAGATAAAACTTATTAAAACTACTCAAAATGCATTTGAAGTGTACAAACTCAAATTTTAAGTAAGAAATTTAACCCTCTAACGGGCAACATCGTAAAAACGATGCGATCAAGCTAATGGCTAATGACTGTTTTATCATGAAAGTACACTCAAAAGTTCTGATTTTCATGCAAATATAATTATCTGCAGGAGCGCCAGGTTAGGAAAAGTCCAATTTCTCTTTTTCGTTTTTCATGTCTAACGCTCTACCAAGATATTTTTTCAATTCAAATACATTACAAAATTGATATAAAGCATGAAATTTACTCATAGAAAAATTTTAAGGTCAATCATTTTGTTCTAGATGTGCTTTTTCATCAAAAGTAAAAAACGAAATATTCGCGCATTAATTATTTTCGAAATTTTTCGGAATTTTTGTTTTTGAAAAATGATAACTTTTGAATGCATAGTCAGAACGTTGTGATATTAATATCAAAATGTCAAGAAATCTGTTCTGAACACATTTTGCATATTGTCGAAACAAAACAAATTTCGTATGCGGCTCTGGAGCTCCAAAAGCGAAGGCCATCTACAGACGGCCTTACCCGTTAGAGGGTTAACCAATTTTGGCTATTTGCTGTCAATAATTATATTATTCTAAGTGACGAATAACGCACTTTCAAGTTCCTGCTACTGATTTTTTGGTTGGAAAACTACTCAGAATCTAAAACTTTAAGAGCATTTTGAGCAGCTTTAGCCAAGTTTCAGGTAAATCCAATCTATTTTCAGATGAACTAATTTAAGAGCACTGGCATGCCCAGGCTGAGGCACACTGCGGCACGTGCCCCACCTTCTCCATAAAATTTAAATTGTAGTTCATTTTCTAATCCAGTTTTGAAATAAAGCTTCGCGTCTAAATTGGTCTATATTAAAGTCCAAGTTTGTGCCAACCAAAAATAAATGCGTTTTCATTTCTCATTTAATTTCAAATTCCAGTAATATTATGATGAGTCCGATTTCAAGTCCATTTTTAGGCACAATTTCAAATCCTAGTTCAAATCTACTATCAAGTTAAATTTGATTCTAATTTTAAACACAAGTTTATTTCAGATTTTAAGTCTTATTTCAAGTACAATTTCAATTCCAACTTCATATCTAACTTCAAGTGCTACTTCAAGTGCAATTTAAATTCCATTTCAAGTCCAGTTCTAAGCCCAATTTGAAAATATTCCAAATTCACATTAAAATTTTAAACGTAAATTTTCTATAAAGAGAAAATAGAAAAAAATGCAATTCAGTTTGAATTCAGATTCAGTTTAGATGACATTTCAAGCTCAATTTTATGTCCAATCCAAGTGCATTTTCAAGTCCGATTTCAAGTCTAGTTTTAATTCCAATTTGAAATGCACTGTCAAGTCCAATTTCGAGCCCGATTTCCAGTCCAATTCCAAATTCTAATCCAATGTCTAATGTCGAATGTAAAGTCTAATTTCAAATCCATTTTCACGTCTACTGGTAAGTCCATGCTGGGGCACTTGTTCAGCCTGCTCTGTATGTAAAAATCTTTATGATGTGACCCGGAAGCCCGCAATATATTTACAATCTGACCGGTAGTTTTGCGGTAAGTAAGTTACTCGCGTAAAAGTAGATCCGCTATTCTACGATTATTGATAATTCTGGGACGTGGGTATGAAATGGAGAGAGTTACCTGGAAGGAGCGTCAAATATAGCTCTGGCTCTCTCAAGCTCCAATCTAGCGCTTCCGCGCAGATCTAAGTCAAATGATGACGGTTGATGGCCTTACCCGGAAATGCTTCATGTACTTACTGGAGCAGCTAAGCTAGGAGGTGCGAACTAGAGCGCCTGTTCTCCAGGTGAGGGGCGGCTCACCCAGCGTCTGTCTCAGAACGGGCGGCTGACTATGAAATCACTCAGCGGGATGTAGGCATCGCGACCCCGGTGAGGTAGTATACCGAAAAACTCAATTACCACGAATTACGAAGAAAGAAATTCAGGACGGAACAATCGGTATAGGACACGGCAAGGGACAAGGAAACGATTAAGGGATAACAATTGGAAACTTGGTACCTGGAATGTCCGAACTCTCCATGAACCGGCACGGGCTGGCTTGCTTGCTCGAGAGCTGCATCAACTCGGAGTGGAGATCGCTGCTATTCAGGAAGTTCGGTGCCCAAATTCCGGAGAATGGGAGGTCCGTGCAGTAGATCCTATTGCAGGCACTTCTTTCAAGTACCACATCTACTACAAAGGTAAAAAATCAGAACATGGAGTCGGTTTCGTAGTGTTGGGAAGAGAGTGCCCAAAACACGACGTAAAAATCATCATCGGAGATGCAAATGTCATTGAAAGACATAGCCTTCATCTGTCGTCTAATGATAACGATCTGAGGTTCATAAATTTTGCCGCGGCCAGAGGAAGGGCCATTTGTAGCACCTGATTTCCACGTTTGAATAAACGGAAACACACCTGGAGGCATCCAAATGGAGACTCTTGCTCTCAGATCGATCATGTCTTGATTGACGGTCGACACTTTTCGGATTTTATCGATGTACGGTCTTTTCGGGGACCAAATATCAACTCTAACCACTATCTCGTAGTGAGTAAGATTGGCGCAAGGCTGTCGAACACGACGAAAGCTCGCACTGAGAGGACGCTGCGTTTCAACCCCAAGCAACTAAAAGTACCGATAAAAGTGGATTTTTTAGCTTAATCAGCTACCCAAATTATCATGAATAGAATTCTATTCAGCTTAATCTTTAAGCAAAGCATAGAACGCTGTTCAGCTCGAAAAAAAAACTTCGATAATCTCAAAATTAAAAAGCTATTTTCCACTTTTTCCTGTTTTTTCCTTAATTAAACCATTTGTTTTGGTTATTAATGATAAGCTTAGATCGAAAACCTAGATCAGAAGAATAATGTTTGTTTATTAATATTAATTTATTTTCATAACTTGCCTCGAGTTTCGAACTCGAGTACTCCTCTTGGTAACCTAGACACATACCACTGCTCCATTGCTGAAATATGAGATCTGCATAAATTTCACTCGATGTAAGTACTGATTTCTCATTTACTGTAACATCAAGGACAGCCCCTGGTTTCTTTTTGAACTTGAAAGTCATTATCTGAACTTGAAGTTAAGAAATAGTACGCACGAAACTTCATCCGAACGTGACAGTTCAGAAAGAGTACGGGCGAAACATTTTTCGAACTGGATGGTTCGAAAAAATACGCGCGAAGCTTTATGTGAACTTGCGTTTGACAGTTCACCAGTTTGTTTTGAATGTTTCAGCAGCAGCAAGCGGTAATTTTTTCTGCAGCAACATTTTTCGCAAAATCCAGGTTAGCAATTATATACAATGCAAACAATATTGACTGACGCAAAATTAATTGCAGCTTCATTGATTACAGATATGCCGTTTGCCGTAGTCGAGACTATGAACGCAAGGGGCCACAATGAGCTTTCGGTGGTGCCAGAATAATGGATCCGAAGCTCCAAACCCGGAAACATTATGCTGTGGCCCAATTCCCAGCGAGTTCAAGATGTGAAAAAATACTTCGGAATGCCAACATGACCCTCAAAAAAGCATGGCTAAAATATAAATGTACGATCAAGCGGAATGGCATCTGGTCCTACGATGAGGCGATGGATGGGCTTATGTGAGGAACTATCCGGTAAGTCCTCATCAGATGCGCGGCCAGCCAACAGCCAACGCAAGAAAAAGGTTAACCAGAATCCTGTAAGTTCTGGATAGTGCAGGTCTGCCTCTACCTCCAGTAATTGTAAAGCTGGAACATGATACATGAATCACGAGCTGTACCAAGTATACAAATATGCTGATATAGGGAAGGTAGTGCAATGTGGCAGGCTGCGGTGGTGGGCTGGACACGTGGCCAGAATGCCCGACGAAAGAGTAGCCAAAACTATTTTGAGCAGAGAACCAGGAAGAGGCCATAGAGTCCGAGGCAGACCCCGCACCCCGTATTTTTAAGCCGAATGTACATAATTAAACAATTATTTGTTACTTGAAAATAAAGAAAAGAAAACTTTTTCCCGATTAGATTCCACTATCGGTTTTATTCTCGACAGATACGTATTTCGCCTACGACTTGCAGGCTTCATCAGTCTCTATTTTCGAAATTTAACGGTGATTAAGGTGATGAAGACGATGAGATGAGGTGATGAGATAAAATAAAACATTCCGTCAATTTTCAAATATCTTTTATTGATATTTCAATTATTGTAATGATGTCCATCTTAGGAAGTACTATCAAAGAAGTTGTATCAGCAAAGAACAAATTCGGTAGAAAATAATATCCAACGGAGATTCATTAGTACTCGGTGAATTGTAGCAAAAAAGATTATCTGATCTGTATTCTATACATTACTGGTTACTGGTTTTCGAGAATATAATTCAGAACTAATATCCTAACGCACTAGTATCAGTAGCGAACAGTGAACCTGTAATCAAAAAGACGATAACGATCATTGTGTAAAAGTTCGTAATTAATGGTATAGTTTCTCCTTTGGAAAAGCTCGTTTAGGGTTTATCTCGATTGCGTTCTATTTTTTGTGTTCAATTTTTTTCTTGCATCACTCATTCCATTCACATGATTTTAATCAGCTCGTACAACTTAAACTGATCGATATTACTAGCTATATAATGGTATTAAGGAATACTAAAGTGAGCATTGTTTTTTTTTGCCGTCGTTTAAATGGATTTTTGTTTTTCGATTAGCAGTTAGACTTTTTCGTACCTTTGCACTGGGTGCGCACTCGTTCTTCGTTCAATGATATTTGCGAGCTTACTTTCAGAGATTCTCGGCAATATGTCTTGGTTTCGTTCTTTGGAATAGCTACACTTAATCGAAAACAAAGAATGTTTTGTAGATATGAAGAAAGTGTTCCTGATAGTATATTTTGTTTACAATATATTTATTTACATGACGTTGATGTTTAAAAAATTTCAGTAGCTAAAACTATCTAAGAATTTGGTTACTTTGTGTGATAAGATCTAATCGTAGTTGAGTTCTGACTCGATCTGAATGCCTCAATGGAAATATCTAGCAAACGACTCATAAGTAAGGAACACATAAAATATATACAACAAGAAGGAAACTTCTCAATCAGGATACGATCAGTAAGTTCAATTCACGCGCTTAGCTAAACTGCAATGGAAGAAGAAGAATATCTGAATTAAAACTTATCTGCAGTAACTAGTTTTTGGTATATTTCCTATCTAAGTTTTGTATGATACAATATAATTTGTCTGCTTGGACTGAATGTCTGTAATCTTGGGGGGATTCCGATTCGTCTGAAACCAACCTCAACACCTAGCTCGCTCGTTCTTTTCGACATTCGTCTTTTACCTTAAGTACCCCTAAAAATTTTTTGGTTACACTTTATTAACTAACAAATCCATGACTATTTTATAATGGAAAAATATTGGCTGAAACTTATCGATCAATTTGTTCACCAGCTTTCGTATTCAATTCAAATATAGCACCTAAAATAACTTGCTTCCTCCCTCGGGTTCTGTTGTTGATTAGGATTTTTTTCGTTATGGCAAAACACTTGCAAGCACTCCATTCATTCAGACCAAATATTTAGTAAGTTTCACCAAGTTGCTGGAGCCGTATTTCGTCAAATTTAGCGCCATCGCCGTTGGATTCTTCTTAGACTGCGTGTGCCATGTGAGAATCTGAAATTTTTATCAATCAATTAAACACTCTCCTTTACACACAGTACGCCCTGCACAAACCTCAGTACAGTTGTCCGCTAGCAAATCAATCTCCTTCAGATCCAACGGATCTAGGCTTCTCAGAAAGCCATCCTCCTCGTAGCCGGCCTTGAACGGCATCTCCGCCTTCGGGCGGGACAGCAGGAATTTAACGCTCGTTGCGAATCCAGCCATATCGATCGGATACTTTCGACCACCGATCCAGCCATCGTAGAATCCGGTGATGGTTCCGTTGACCACGATCGGACTGCTGACGCCATACTTCGAAATCAAACCGACCGGCCACATGCCCACCTTACGGATGTGACGCATCTGGAAGACACCAGTACCTACCGATTAGAGGCCGCCTCCCTCCAGTGATTAAAGACCTAGTTTCATACTAACCTGTTCGAAAATTTGCAAATTGTACGTGTTGTCGTCGTCCGCGAAGTAGAATACGCCCTCGGTAGCGTTGGCTCGAATCCACTGGAGTCCACGATTGCGGTTCGATACTCCGCGTGGCTTAACCTTCATCTTGCGATATTTGGCTGGCATCGGAGCTGGGGATGGATTAAGATTAGGAAGATTGGTTGAAATAGATAGAAAAGAAATAACTACAGAATTGTACATTCGGTTGGAATGGCCAATTGAAGTTTTCCAGATTTTATTGGTCATCTATAATATTCCATCCCCTTGCGCAGAGGGTTGTGCGATTCGAAAGAACTCGAGAGTGTCCCCGAAACGCGCACGTAACACAGGGTAGCTTTAATCAGCCGCGTCAGTTTGTCCGAAAAACCGTACTCGTGCATTATCTGCCATAGCTGTTCGTGTTCAACTGTATTGTATGCTGCCCTAAAATCCATGAAAATGTGATGTTGTACTCCCGACATTTTTGGAAGATTTGTCGGAGAGTGAAAGTTTGATCCGTAGTAGCACGGGCCCCACAAATCCCACTTGATACTGCCCTATAAGTTATTTCGCTATTATGGATAGATGGCATAACAAAACCTGGGAGAGCACCTGGTAGGCGGGGTTGAACAGCGTAATGCCGCGCTAATTACAGCAATCTAGCCCATCACCCTTTTTGTAGATGGGCCAAACCACTCCTTCCATCCACTCTTACTCTAAAATCCGTTGCTCCGGTTGTCCGTGCCGTTGCTAGCGGTTTTTGGACATTTGTGTCGAGTTCAACCCTTTCCGGCCACTCTATTATTCTTCGGTTTGGTCGGTTTGGTAACAGGAATTTAGCCAAAAAAAATTAAGGTGGTCCAACCGGGCAGCAATTTTTGACTTCTCTGTATTTCTGTGGTTCGTTTTGGTTCATAGTGCACTGGTAGTCAATTTGTCAAACTGAGCGCATGCTCTAGTGTAGCAAAAATTAAACATCAAAAACTATTTGAAATCAAACTATAATTGCTCGATGCAATCTCTCACATTGTCCTCTGTGCCACTGTCAACAGAATTGTTTTTTTCGCTCGTGACGCTGAATAAAGTTTGTTCGTAATAGTTTAGCCTACAAATCTCTTTTTTTACGGCAGCGGTGAAAACTTTTTCTGCCGCCAGCGGCAGTGGAAGTGACCGCTTGGGTTGCATTTTATTATTTCACAAATCACTATCATGTGTTCGTTTAACTTCTAGCTCGTAAAAACAATCGGTATTTTATTATCGATTACTTTAGTTTTTATGGCTTTGGGTCAACTATACTGCCACGATTAACGACTAACCATTACTCAGGGACCAAAGACAGTGCTATCGTAAAATTTTTGTCACTGACAGATTAGTAATTGGCAATTAAGTTCTTCTGATGGAAAAAAAATCGAGGTAGAACATAGTTTTTTCGGCTTTTTTTTGGAGTTGACCATTATAGAGCAGTTCCACGCCAAATCGTCAAAAAAAAGTTGAAATCTGAAATGAACCTCTTTGATTTGGATGAAACTTCACAAACGTGTTTGATAGGAGGAAATATGCATCTTCCACGGGTTTTTGCGCCATTTTGTTTCAACACTCATTTTCAAAAAGGGTGTATTTTACGTCATCCACAGATCGTTTGCGAGACGACGAATTCCAGCAACGTATTCTTCTTTTCTACATACTCAGGAACTGAAAATTTAGAGGTATCAACATAGTATTCCTGTTCCGGCATTGGTCTGGTAGATTTCATCATTCATCACAATACAGAACAGTTTTGTGAACAGGTTCCTTCCGCGAGTTTTGGCCACCGTGTTCTGTTTGTCCCTCCAGTTCGGTGCCATCCGAACTTTGTACACGTGCACGTGCAGTCCTCAACGTGTCATTGTTTTTTTTGCAGAAAATAAACGGAAATTTTAATCTGTTTTTAGGTTCGAATCGAAAATGATAGGTTCTGAATCGAAATATAGGCTTGTGTTTGAATGCGCAACTATCATCCTGGCATTCTCCGGGACTCTAGTGCCGCGTTTTCTACCGCTGGCATCATTCCGTTTGGTAGTCTGATGCTTCTTGAACGTCTAATTACTTGGGATACGGTTGAGTATTCGATTCTGAGCTGTATGTGCTACAGCTGTTTCGATTCGGTAGCTGTTAATTATATGTCTAATCACATTTCAAGTATAACAGCACTGTTGGCGCGGACGGTTTATTGAAGTATACTTTAGCCTTTGGACTTTAAGCAATAGCCCGTGGTAGATCAACTGATCTCGGGGTTGCTTGCGGGACTAAGTTCTTTTGTTAGCGATAGCCCGATTGGGGTCGCATTAAACGCACAAAGTCTGAAGTCGAAATGGCTTGGTTTATTATCTGAAAGGTTTGCTTTTATAGCTAAATTTTGGTGGAAAATATCGGTAATGCATATCGATATTTTCCTTATTCTAAATGCATTCTTAAAGTTAAAAAGAGATAGACTACTGGGACAGAAAGATTCTTTGTTCGATACATTCGGTTCTGGAATTGTAATTCGAGTCCTTACACCGAGTCACATAGGCCACCGACAGGTCGGAGAGCTAGCTCAGCAAAATGCGTGCACTTGTGAAGTGTATGCATGGCGCTGGTGCTTGCGTTCGGTGCCCGCCGTGTGTCTCAATACGATCGGAGTTGTCTGTTTTGTTTTGCTTGTTGCATAATATTTATTTACATGATGTTGTGCATGGTTAGGGTAGAGTACGGATGGTACACAAGGTCAAGACAAAAACAACGAGGTTGGTCTATTCCAGTTTCAAGTCCAACTTCAAGTAAGATTCCAATCTTAATTCGAATCCAGTTTCAAATTCAATTTCAGGTTTAGTTTTAAGTCTAATTTAAGCTCATTTTCGAGTTCAGATTTGAGATTAATTTCGTCCAATTTATACTAAAACATAATTTTCGAATTATTAAATTCAATATTAAGTTTAGTTTTAATTCCGGGTCCACTTGCATGTTCAAATTCAACAGTAATTTAATTTCAATTTCAAGTCCAATTTCTTCTCTGATTTCAACAACAATTTGAAATCCAATTTCAAGTCATATGTCAAATCGAATTCCAAGTCTCACATCAAGTTGTATTGAAAGTCCAATTTTAGTTCCAATATTACGTCCAATTTGAAGTATAACTTCAAATCGAATTTCATGGCCAATTTCAATTTCAAATTCAAATCCAATTTCAAGCCTAATTTCAAGTATAATTCGACGTCCAATTTATATCCTATTTATGCCTAAATTCAATTATAATTTTAGGTCCGATTGTATATCCAATATGAAGGCCAATTCCAAGTCTTGTTATTATTTAAGTTATTAAATTCCAAATTCAAGTAAAATGTCATGGTTAATTTAAAGTACAGCTGAAGTGTAATTTTCAGACCAATTTTAGGTCCGGGCTAAGGTATAATTTCAAGACTAAAGACTTCCAAGTTCAAGTCTCATTTCACATTCAATATCAAGTTGAATTTCGTGTCCCATTTTAAGTGCCATTTCCAGTTCATTTTGAAGTTTTAAGTCCAAATTAGGGATTGCCTACAAATGGCCGAAACACAAATGGCCGAAATTACAAATGGCATAATATATCTAATAACCGAATCACGAATGGCCGAATCACAAAAGGCTGAACGTCATATTCGGCCGAAAATATTCACGTGGGGTACATGATGTCCTTACTCGCTATTGCTCGTTCGAACTTAACTAAGGGATAATCCCTACTAGTCAGTTAACCTAGGAAAATGCATGCACCTAAATAGAAGTGGTTTCTGCAGCCCTATTTAGGTCTCTCCCTGAATAATCTAGGAAACATTTGCTACTAACACGGTAAATAGGTCTCGCACTTTATAATGAACGAAGTTCTTTTACGCTTAAGGGAACAAAGAATTATCAATCTTATATATAAAAATGGATTTCTGTCTGTCTGTATGTCTGTCGGGATGTTCTTTATAGAATCAAAAACTACTGAACCAATCGGCGTAAAAATTTGCATGTAGAGGTTTTTGGGGCCAGGAAAGGTTTTAGTGATGGTTAGAGACCCCTCCCCCCACTAAGAGCGGGGGGGGGCTCCCATACAAAAGAAACACAAATTTCTGCATAACTCGAGAACTAATCAAGCAAATAGAACAAAATTTGGCATGAGGGTGTTTTTGGTGACAAGAATTTATTCTACGGCAAATTGAGACCCCTCCCCTCTTTAGAAAGGTAATTTGACTCCTCTCTCCTTTAAGAGGGGGGGCTTCCATACAAATGAAATACAAATTTCCTCATAACTTGAGAACTAATCAAGCAAATGGAACCAAATTTGGCATGTGGGAGTTTTAGATGGCAAGAATATTTTCTATGGTGAATTAGGACCCCTCCTCACTTTAAGAGGGGGGGTTCCTGTACAAATGAAAAACAAATTTCCTCATAACTCGAGAACTAATCAAGCAAATGGAACTAAATTTGGCATGTGGGTGTTTTTGGAGACAAAATTTTTTTCTATGATGAACTGGGACCCCTCACCACTTTAGGAGGGAGGGGCTCCTATACAAATGAAATACAAATTTTCTCATAACTCGAGAACTAATCATGAAAATGGAACAAAATTTGGCATGTGAAAGTTTTCGAGGGCAAGAATATTTTCTATGGCAAATTAGGACCCCTCCCCACTTTAAGAGGGGGGCTCCTATACAAACGAAATACAAATTTCCTCATAACTCGAGAACTAATCAAGCAAATGGAACCAAATTTACCATGTGGGTGTTTTTGTAGGCAAGAATATTTTCTATGGTGTATTTGTATATCATTTGTATAGGACCCCTCCCCACTTTACGAGGGGGGGAGCTCCTATCGACCTTTTCGCGTGCGTAATGGCGGCTAGTGGGTACAACTTTCGGAGAACGTTAGCATGCCTTTGGCAACTTTATTCACGTCGAGTTGATATTTCCAGCCTTAATTGTTGTTGTAGAACTTTCAAGCATACGTGAGCGGCGTTCCTGAAAGCAAATAAACATTGTCGAAAATTGTAGCTACTAGCTGCCATTAAGCGCGCGAAAAGGTGGATACAAATGATATACAAATTTCCTCATAATTCGAGAACTAATCAAGCAAATAGAACCAAATTTGGCATGTGGAGGTTTTTGGAGGCAACAATATTTTCTATGGTGAATTAGGACCCCTCCCCACTTTAAGAGGGGGGCTTCTACACAAATGAAACACAAATTTCCTCATAATTCGAGAAGTAATGAAGCAAATGGAACCATGTTTGGCATGTGAGTGTTTTTGGAGGCAACCATTTTTTCTATGACGAATTAGGACCCCTTACCTTTTTAGGAGGGGGGTCTCCCATACAAACGAAATACAAATTTCCTCATAACTCGAGAATTAATCAATGAAATGGAACCAAATTTGACATGTAAGTGATTTTGGAGGCAAGATTTTTTTCTATGGTGAATTGAGACCCCTCTCCTCTTTAGAAAGCGAGTTATGACCCATCTCTCCTTTAAGAGGGTGGGTTTCCATACAAATGAAATGCAAATTTCCTCATCTCGAGAAATAATCAGGCAAATGGAACCAAATTTGGCATGTGGGAGTTTTGGATGGCAGAAACTTTTTCTATTGTGAATTACAACCCCTTCCCCTTTTAAGAGAGAGGGGACTCCTATACAAATTAAATGCAAATTTCCTCTTATCTCGAGGAACCAAATTTGGCATGTGGGAGATTTTGGAGTCTTGAATTTATTTTTTGATACTTAGAGACCTCTCACCCCTGTGGTAGGGGGATATGGACTCTTATACAAATATATCAGAAATTTTTGCGAAACTCAAAAACTAATCGAACTCGAGAAATTCGAGACTCTTCCATAAAACATTAGCCAATAACAAGACCACAAAAACTATCTATAGTAACACTAGATCATTCAGGACGAGACGGCCGCGAGTGTTGCCGGTGACCCGCCGTCGGAAGCGCCGCCCACTGGGGAAGGCAACTCCCCGCAGAAATCACTACTGTCTAGGTTTATTTGTTTTCCTAGGTCTACCTGGGTTTCCTGGAATGAGCGACAGCGAGTAAGGAGAGGATCGCGAAATGGTACTTTCCACGAAAAAGTTTTCCGTGAAATGGTACATTCCGCTTAAGGTTTTTCGCAAAATGATATTCGGCGTAATGTTGTACAATCATGACGAATATTTCTATCCGCTTTCTGGCTATGCAATGAGGGGACAGGGGAGTTGTTTTCTACTTTACTGTGAGGAAAAATTGCAAATTTGTATATTAAACTACCCATTCCTGGTAACTATAAAAGATGCTTATTATTAACATAAGCAGCAAATCAGCGTATCTGGCATTTTATACTGCACGTTGTTGTATATTAGCTTTTTGACGGCATAGGTGTTGTAAATTGGCATCCAAAATTGTATTCAAATTCTTCGTGTCGGTAATTAGCAGTAAATTAGCATTGTCAGCACTATAAGAAGGTTATCAGTAAAGTAGCTGTATATTTTGCCAAAATAGCATTTAAGTAGCATTTAAGGCGACTTAAATGCTTATTAGCCTACATTTGAGTAGCATTGGTGATGCTTATTGGTTACCTGGGATGCTTTCATAGTTACGTAATTCATCTAAGGTTGAACTCCTCAGAAACTTGCAAAACTCGAGATTGTGACAAAGATCATCCGAAATTCATGATTTATGTACAACACAGGTTAATTTGTGGCAATACGAAGTTTGTCGGGCCAGCTAGTCATCTATATTCTATAGCAAATAGTTGTGTTGCTTATTTTGTTTTTTTTTTTGTTTGATTAAAGTTATTTGTTAACTACTTGCCATTTCAGGTTTTTTATTGAATAGTTGAATTTAATTTGGCCTTTCGTGATTCGGCCATTCGTGGTTTGGTTTTCGTGATTTGGCCTTTCGTGCTTCGGCCTTCTGAGACCGCTGTTGAAATTCGGCCGTTTGGATTTCGGCCATTCGTGATACGGCCATTCGGTACTAGCCCCAAATTAGTCCTAATGGCAAATCTAGCTTAATGTTCAATGTCATGTCCTTCCTATTTAATTCTAATTTCGAATCAATGTCATGTCCAATTTCAAGTCTACTATCTAGTCCAACTTCAACTTGGATGCTGAATGTAATTGTACGATTTTTTTATGTTCCATAGCAAAACATGCTTCTGAAAGGTCGTTTCTGTTGATGTCTGGGCACGCTAGTAGCTCAATTTGAACTACAGATTGGACTTAAAACCGGATTTTAATTTGGAATTTAAATTCCGTTAAATTGAGTTTAGCTAAATTGAGTTAAATATGAGTTTAAATATGAATTGAAATCGGATGTGAACGTGCACTTAAAACCAGAAGTCACGGTTACGTCACGGTGTTCAAAATACCGTTATTAAAAAATAAAATGAGCCATTTAAACGGAAAATGCCAGTTGGTTTGTATTGCCATCCTAAACCTCAGAACCAATTTATAAAAAAATCGATCGACGAATTTTGGAGTTACGCCCTTTTGAAGTTTTAAAGGGCAGATTGCTCATATAAAGTCAATAAAAATCTTTAATGACACTTTCAAAATGAACGTAAATCACAGCCGGTATTGATTTTTTACACAACATATGGCCATTGCCGAACATTTTAGAAGTTTTACACTGTATTGGGACTAATCGGAAATGTTCCGGAGTAAGTTATCACTGTGGAAAATAGCCAGTCCGTTATATCTGGACAAGTTTTGGGGACTTCCGGGAACACCCAGACAAGTGGCCAATTTCGTCCATGATCAATGCGTGCGATTCCTTAAATGACACAAGGATTTAATAACTAGATCAATGGAAACTAAATCTGCTATCTAGGATTAGATTTGGTCATATCTGGGCATATTTGGAAGACCCCGGGAACCCTTGGGAAGTCAATAACACAATGCGGTATATTTTTGATAATAAAGACATGTTCGAAATTGACCATTGTGGTTCTTGGTACTCAATTTGGCTTAATTGGATCTATTTTAAAAGTTTTAGCGTGATTTAAGGTGTCGTATGATGAGTTTTTGTTCATGTTCGAAATTAGTCATTTCCTAGGGTTTTCGAGAGTCCCCCAAACATGTTCAGATATGACCAAACCTGAGCCTAGATAGCAAATTTGGCTTTCATTGATCTAGTTACTGAATTGTAGTGTGATTTAAAGTGCCGCACGATAAGTTTTTGTTTATGGACAAAACTGGCCACTGCTCAGAGGTGTAGAATGGCAATACAAACCAACTGGCATTTTCCGTTCAAATGGCTTATTTTATTTTTTAATAACGGTATTTTGAACGCTGTGTACGTGACAGAAGGGGAAGTTTACTGGGAGAGAGCCAACAGGGGGGACGAGGAACGTGAGTATGAATGTATGTTCCGCCATAACTCCGGAACGCCTGGGCGGTTCTTCATGAAACTTGGCACACATATTCTTTAACGTAAAAGAATCAGCACAAGAAGATTGACAAAAGAGGGGCGGTCTCTCACAAGGGGGAGGAAGATTGAAATGGGTTAAGGGGTGCGCGTTTCTTTTGTATTTAGATCGATAGCAGTTGTACAAGTGGGTAAATGACAAGAATCGGTTTCTGAAAGAGGGGGACAGGGTGGCCATTCACAAGAGGAAAGTTAAAAAAAACAAACAAGGCTTTGTCTCATTTTATAGGGACTATCGCAAAGAAGATAGATTTACAAATGGCTGGTTGACAGAAGGGGGGGGGGAGGTCGGAGAGCAGAGAAAAGGAATAGGCACATTCAACTGAAGAAAAAGGGTTTTAGTTTTTGCATTCGTGCATTTTCGTTACATTAACAGCTAAGAGTGGCTAAGAGACAAAACGGCTCCGAGTAAGATCGGGTAATCAGCTAGTTTGGTATAAAACTTTAAGATTAGGTCGCTTTTTACGCGAAAAATACGTTTTGCGTTATTCTAAACTGCGTGAATTTCGAAATTCTCATGAAAGCTCGCGAAAAAAAACACGCAAATTCCACAACTTACGCAAAAAATTGCGTAAATTTCGTTATTTGCATATTAATCCACGTAAAAAGCAATTTCAGTGTATTTTAAATTCAATTTCATCCAACCACAAGTACAATTTCTAATTCAATTGCCAGATAAGATATAAGTTTATTTAAGTCTAATTTCAAGTCCAATTTTAAATAAAATTTCAAGTTCATTGTAAGTCAAATTTGAATTCCAATTTTAAGTTTGATTTCTAGTCGAATCTTATGGGTGATAATTATGAATCAAATTTAGTTCCAATTTAAAGAAGAATTCCATGTCCAATTTCAACTTTGATTATTATTAGACTAATTTGGTTGTGACGGAATCAAATTTCATGTTTAATATGAGTACAAATTCAAATCCTGTCTGACTTTAAGTAAAATTTCAAATTTAATTTTAAATCAAAATTTTATCCAATTTCCAATTGTTCAATTTTATGGACAATATCATGTTCAATTTCTAGTTAAAATCAAATCCAATTTCAACTCAGATTTATATAACAATTTCAAGTCCCAGCATCTAGTCCAACTTTCGGTTCAATTTTAAATAAAACATTAAGTTGAAGCTCAAGTTCGTCTTCGAACTCAAGTTCGAATTCCCGAAGTCCAAGTCCAATTTTAAGTTGAATATGGTGGAACTCAGAAGTTTGGAGTTTACGGTAATCGATTGGGTAATCGGTCGATAAATTAATCGCGAAACGATAAATAAGAAAACGGAAATTATTGCTATCCTTTAATTCTACTGTCGTACCTAAAGGATAGTAAGCTGCTCGAATAAACAATGGTTGAATTAATTGCGATAGAACGATATGCCATCTTGCGATTATTTGATAGTTTTCAGGCAAATCCGTGTTTTTTTATGTTTATTATTGACCCTTTAATTTCTTATTCGATTCTTTGGAAAGGGCTATCTTTATTATATTATATCACCATCTGATAGAAAAATATTAGCCATTCTCATTCAGCAGCAGTGTGAATTGTAATGTAGTTTCCATTATGTATTATAAAAGTGAGTTTATCTTTCAAACATAAAACAACCATAACTAAACGAATGTGTTTATGTAATTATCAACTACTGCAAATGCTTTCTACTGGAGCTCAGCTTTTAATCAATTAAATTGGCAATAAAAATGCCTCCGGCTTTTTTTCTATAATGTTGAAATTTTATAGTTCTCTTTTAATCACCACTCCAATTAAACAAGCAGAAATTTTTCAACCCATCAAGCAAACGAGTGTAATGTGCGAACAATGGATTCGCCGTGTCGATTGATGTTCAATTCAGCGCAACATCATCGTCACTACTCTGTGACACGATGTGGCTGCTGCAGTAATAATTCAACATACACGAACTGACTGCACTTACCTGTGAGATGAATAAATGGCACATTGATTTGCTTCAGCAGTCTTGTCACGGCTTCGGTCCGGTTGTCGGCATCCTCCACAATCAACCAGAACAGGTTCTGCACGTGTTTCAGGGTGTAACCGAGCCGTGTGATTTCCGCCAACTGTTCCGGACGGCGATATGTGGGCGTGATGATGTACAGCGGTGGCAGCAGCCGTGTGTCCACCGGAAACTTGAAGGGTATCTGCAAAGAATTAATCTCTGAATGGACCGGACCCGAGCAAACCGAACAATATGGGGATTGGATAAATATGGCATGGAAATTAATATTACAGCGTCTGCCAGCCAACGCGGGGCGCAGTCCGCTTTCCACCCACCCGGGCTACGTGGGGAAAATGGCAATTAGTCGAAATACGGAACCATCGGGAAATTACAGTGGATTTCTCGCTTGAAAGAGTTTCCTGGTGATTAACAAACAATAAAAACGGGGGTTGAAAAGTTGTTGATTGGGTTGAGTTCGCTCGTTTGGATGCAGCGACGAGCTGACGAGCTTTCATCAATCTTGATCATATATTTTAATCCATAATTAGATAAATCAATCGATGGGTAAGTTGACACGTCATAACTTTAGGGCAATTTTAATTATTGCTAAACTTCAAATATATTTCCATGAATCTTATATGGTTCCATTTCATTTGGCCAAAATAGAGCTTCATGAGACTGCATTTATTCTCTCTACCACCTTTATCAATGAATAATTTATAAATTGATTTTATCATATAATAACAAAGGAAAACATTCCCTTGAGATTCCGTTGGTGAAACCACAATTTTATCGTACTTGATGGTGTGGTTTGCTCGGCTTGAGGTTTGCTGGTGCAAAGTAGCAATCATCCTCATCATCATCGATGCTAATCACTCACTCAACTACTTTATATTTTCGGTCGGTCCGAAACCGACGATCCACACGGAAAACCACAGCCCAAACAAGCTCGCTAACAAACCCCCGAAGCGGAACTTGAGTGGATTTGATATGGCCATGGGTTAACTCTCTGGTTCTCGTTCTACATTCGTCATTCCATCACATTGGTTTTGTACCGCATCCCACAGGATACGGATCGGAAGCTGAATGCAAGGGTAGGTAATATTAGCTGCCGGCTCCAACCGGCTGCTGCTGAGCGTTTTAGCCCCAACCTTGCATTTGTGGATCGTAAAAAAGCTGCCGCCTAGGATGCGATTTGATGCCCAAGCAGCGTGTGGTGTGGTTCCCTAGGTTCTCCAGCAGAGAGGAAACGACACACCGAGTGGAACCACCCCGGTAGGATTTTATGTTGCCGGTCGGAAACACGAGCCCCGTGCGTTTAAACGAGAAAGGAATGAATCGTTGTGCTTGTGCCGGTCGATCGGTTGGAAAATTACTATGCAAAATATGTGCGATGTTTACCGTTTCGATAATGTGAAGTATGTGCTTTGTGTTTTGAGTAGGTGGGTGGCTACCGCAGTTCCTTACCCGCAAGTTTCATTCGCTACGGTCGGTCGATCCGGAGTTCCGGAGCCACGGTAGGCGTATGGTGTTCGAAATGTTGTCGGTAGAAATTGGCAAAGAACACTATTAGATCGGTATTTTGAATCAAGCGATAGCAATCTTTGTCTGTAAAAAGCATTTGGTAGAATTGTTGTTTGGGTAATCGGTAAAATTTATGATCTAAATTAATGTTAACTAATTTCGCGACGGCGCAATCAGTTTTTGCTGTTACAAATGTTTGATGGAATTCAGAAAAAGGTATGTTTTCTATATTTATTTTGGGTAATCTCATGAAATAATCGGAAGATTCGTCCTAATTGCCATTGAAATAAATTGGGTCGTTTTGTCCATAGAAGAAATTTCATTGCGGTAACGGTAGAATAAATCATGATCGGAGTAATTATACGGAACGTATATACATATTCAGATATTGTAGTATTTCTTGGGAGTCGATTTTTCCCGAATAACGCTTCCTCGATAAATACAGCTAGAACATCGAATCGCCTTTGTTCCAACGTCTGCATACTAAAGAGTAGTCAACGATCACTGGGAGGACACGTGCAAGTTGGGCAAAGTACAAATCTTCCACACGATTGTGAGGAACGAGCTGCTCGCGCCAAAGATGCTGAACAATTACTTTAAGTTGAGAGCTACGAGGGATCACATCAATGTAGAAATCTTAGCGCAAAACACACAGATTTTCGTTGTACACGAAGTGTACGATTATTTAGGTAGAATTCGAACATTTCACAAGAGCAGATAGGAAGAAGGTCTATAGGAACAGACCATAGCGATGGAAAACCACCTTCGGAACGTCTGAAATATTCGCAAACTGTACCGTCTTTGTCAAGTCGACTAAAATATTAAGTGCTGGCTGGTTAGAATGACGTCGTAGTTACAGCTAGCGGCAGTCAGTTTTAACCCGAATTCCACGAACGTTCTGGTAATACGTCTAAAGCCCAGTAGTCGTGGTACCGTAGGTAATGTTTCATTCAAGTTTCATTCATAAAGATTCGTGTCTAGCAGGATGCCTAGATCGTTTATCTGATTTACTCTCGAGATTATGACATCATCAATTTGGTATGCAAATTGATAGACCTTAAGATGCGATGAACAGTGATCACTACGCATTTGTCGGTGCTGAGCGATAACTTATTTCTTCTACACCAACCGGCGAATACATCAAGCAATGATTAAAGACGCTCACAATCTTCTGTGGCCTGCACAGCGGAGTAAACTTTCAGATCATCTGCATAAAGAGCTTGCAGTCATGTTCGAGCAACAGGGTGGCGTCATTGAAGAACAGAATGAAAAGCAATGGACCCAGGCTGCTTCCTTGTGGAATTATAGACATATTGGGAAATGATATACATATACAGGATATACAAGAATCAATTTTAACTTGCAATGCTCTATCAGAGAGGTACGATTTTAGGCATGAAACAGGTTCCTCAGAAGCGCCCAGTCGAGAGAGTTTACAAAGCAATATTCGAAGATCAATTTTGTCAAATGCGGCTTTTAAGTCGGTATATATCATATCCATCTGGGCTTTCATTTCCAGGTTCGTAATACACGTAGAAGTAAATTGCATCAAATTAGTTGTCACTGAACGACCGGGCATAAAACCATGCTGATCAAAGCAGATATAATTTTTTAAGCGCTCTAAAAGAGCACCACTCACAATGATCTCAAAAAGTTTCGATGCAGCGGAGAGACTTGTTATACCACGATAGTTTTTCACGTTTCTACGTTCACCGGATTTGAAAACTGGATATATACATATAGAACAGCTTCCACACGAAAGGAAATTTTGCTTCCTGGAACGATCGATTGAAAATACAGCACAAAGGATCCGCAAGTACTGCTATACAATGAGATAAAACCACTGCAGGTACTCCATCTGGGCCAGACGAAAATGTACATTTCAATTTCTTAGCGGCGGACACATCACACATGTCATGCAGTGTCCCGATCCCGATTTTGTCAGCCTATAAATTGTGCTTAACTTTTGTGTTTTTAAACATGATTTATAATACTTTTCAATCTGCTTGAAACTATTTTGACTTCTGGGGAGAGTTTTTGAATAAAATCATGCCTTCTTGCGAGTTATTCGGGGTCAAAATTAGGGTATTCTTAAAGTAAAAGTTCTATAGTTCCTAAACAAGCAAAGATAGAGGTATACTATATTCAGCAATATTGTGTCTTTTTACTATTTGTACAACTTTGTAAAACAGGAAAAAGTCATATAACACCTACAAAAACAGCTAAAATAGAAAAACTGATTTTAACGATTTTTCATTTATGAGAAATAGGATTTTTCTATCTTTGCTGAAGAGATAGAAGGTTAATGTCTTTTGCAAAATTTCTTGTAATAATATGCTGTAAAACTTTGCAGAACATAATTTTTTATTGCACTTTTAGGGGGATCAATCAAAATTTGAACTCCGCTAAACGACAGAACTTTTAATTTTAAGAAACTCTTCCAAAGGTTCCATAAACCTAAAACAAAGTTTTCCCGCTCAAAGCTAACGCGCACCAAAAAAGGTTCTGGTCTGGACGATCGGTGTGCTGTGCCCGGTTCATTGAGCTTTCGGTTGACCAATTAAGGATTAAAATTAATTTTTTAGTAGAAGTCTTCGATATTGCACGGTCTTGAATTTGGGAAAAAAAATTCGAAAATTTTTTTCTCTCGATTTTGTTAGTTTCTCTATTTTGTCAGTTTCTCCATTTTGTCAGCTCAAAATTCAACATGGGGCTGACAAAATCAGAACATTACTGTATTAGAAATAGAATATGGAGCAGTGGACAGAATAGGACTCCGCCATAATAATAAAGAACAGAAGTTGGCGCTAGTGTCTCATCAAGCGCCATTCGTGAGAGTATGCTTGAAACTATTAATGTTTCCCAGTTGAATACAACAGATGTCGTTACTTAGTAACACATATTGTACAGTTCAGAAACAGCTGAATTTTGCGCGACAATAAATTTACTGAAAGCAGCAACATTACTCTCTCATACATCTCAGTTTTTTTGTGTTTTTCGCTAATCGCAATATAACGTTTGACACTTGAACCAATAAATAGTTGGTAAACATTGTTTTTATTTATTGCGTTCATGTTGCGAGATTTAATTTTTTCGAATTGAAATGTCGCAATGTCTCGTACAGTTTAAAATCATTTTTCTGAGCTCACGGACGAATGGAGCTATGGAGAGGTAAAGGAAAAGTTTTTTTTAATCAAAATTAGGCAGCAGTCATGAAAATTAAGTATAACAAAGTAACTGTACCACAAATAAAATGTGATTAGTGATTGTTTTTTCAGATAGGTAAACAAAGATAAGTTGAAAATTTTGATTTTACTACCACTAGAAAAGTGCCATCTGTTGAAAAGCAACGGTTCATGTGGTGTCCTACTAGGTAGGCATTATTAAAATTGGATTTAGAGAAGAGTATTTGCAAGGCGCTGTTTTCTGCGCTGAAAGACGGGGTAGACTAACGAACGCTGGTGACGATGGCACGACTATGATGTAGATGTCGTGGGTTCGGTTGACCAGATTTAAGCTAACTTGCGAGTATCGAGACGCTCGAGATATTAACGAGGACTAGCCCAGGACCAAATGGAGTGAAGACAAGTTCCTAACAGCATGCCCTACCCTGGCTCTAAGCTGGTACTAAAGAAGAGATTTTGACGTCGGACCAGGCTTGATTTTGCTCAGCTTAACAATAAAGATACCAAGATATTTGATTCTAACAACGACTAAGTGCTTTTGTTTTATGTTCAACTGTTTTCTCTTACGACCACTCATCTTGCGCAAAACGAGTACAACGTCAAGCTGAGCTAATCTTTTCTTCACACACTGGAGGCTATAAATTATTTGATCCGTATGCCAAAGAGAACATCGGTGAGGGAACTATATGGATTGAAACGGTTTGCTCCGTGACCTTGAGAGCATGCATACACTACCGTAGGCAAGAAAAGAAAGATGAAACAAAACTGACGCTCACTCGGGGGCAGAGCAAAGCAGCAAAGCTCAATTTTCGAGCATGGCATAAGCCTGGGCACAGACGACAATTAGATACATTAAGCGATTCGGATCCCAATGATATGGTATGAGACACCTTTGTAAGCCAAAATGTGCCATCTTTTCTGCTATATAATAAGCAGTAAGCTGTGAAACAGTGTCAGTTGTATTTTACATTCTGAGTAATTACCATCGCAGGAGACGCGGCAAGCGACAAACGGTTACAGACGGCCAGCGGTAACACGGAGACAGTGAATCGCTGCCGAAACCCTGCGTGACTGTTGCCATTCATGACAAACGGGAAGGACATCCGACTGGCACGTCGTATTTGCGATGAACGTGCCTTGGTTTTGATGTTATTTTTAACCGACAGACCTTTTAAGGGCCTCAAACATGTTAAATGGTTAAATGAAAATGACCCTTTTAAGGGTCACAAATAAATTAAATGAAGGTTAATTGAAATTTTTCTCATTTTGCATTTATAATTGTAAATTAACTTTTTAGTTAAAAATGTTAGTTAATCTTACCTAAAAAGCCAAAAAACGTTCAACTCAATGTACTGAGTTACAACACTAAAATTATTAAAAACTATTTTGTTGTTGCTGATGAATCGAACTAATATTTTATTCCGAAAGAAAATTTAATTTTGTCTTCAGTTATTATATGGTAGCCTTTAAAAGAGTCGATTGATGGTAGATATTTAGATTTGGCCTGAAACCCGCCCGCAGGGGATCCGTCAGAACGTGGAGCACCGGAATACCAATACAGCAGGGAGAATGACTATATCAGTACGGTGGATGACAATGATGTGCCGTCCCCCACAATAGGCGAAGTGATCGAAGCCATAAACCAGCTGAAGAACGACAAGGCAGCTAGCAAAAATGGCATCGCAGCGGAGCTTATCAAGATGGGCCCGGATAGGTTGGCTAGTTGTCTGCACCGGCTGATAATCAGAACCTGGGAAATAGAACAGCTATCGGAGGAGTAGAAGGAGGGAGTAGCCAATGTATAAGAAGGGTAACAAGTTGGATTGTCCGAACTATCGAGCGATCACCATCCTCGACGCCACCTATCGTCTATCTATCGTCTTCCCGTGTATAGCTTTGGAAAATTATGGATGAAAACTGTTTTCCCGGGAAGCTGACAAGACTGAATAAGGTCACGATGTGTGGTGTACAGCGCTGTGTGAGGATAACGGGTGCGTTATTAAGCTCGTTTGAAACACGCAAGGGACTTCGACAAGGCGACGATATTTCCTGTCTCCTATTCAACATTTAACTATTCAACGGGGCACGATCTTCTATAAATCTAGCCAATTCATCTGTTTCGTTGACGACGTTGTCGTAAGGACGTTCCAAGCGGTTGCGAAAACGTGAAGCAGTATAGGTTGGATTAGTGGTGAATACGTCTAAAACTAAGTACCTGTTCATAGGACAGGTAGCAAAATTCAGCCAGACATAAATATTTTTATCACTCGTTCATGATTTTGCTTGAGCTTATCAGAATGCTTGTTATTTCATCTAGACTTGTGCGCCACACAGTAGTCCAAAAGGGCGAAAAGTGGAACGTTTTCCCTAGTGTCTTTTGTTTTTATTTTATCATTTATGGTCTTCAGCACTTTTGTTCGTATGAATATCTCCCTTAATCTAAAACTGTCAAAAGTTAGTCATCGCTCACTATAACGAAAATAAAAAAATAACTTTTTTGCGTTAGGAAATATAGGCATAGTTTCTTCGGCAAAGTTGTAAATATTGTAAAAATAAGCAGCTTTGCTGAAGAAATAAAATTCCTATCTTTATCGAGTGCTGAACTTTGGGGCATATTCTTTAAAACTTCTTTAAAAATTGGTTTTTCACACTTAGCTTTTCTTAATTGCATTTTACAAGAATATAATGTTCTAGGCAATTATCGAAGCTCTCAAAATACACGTTTTTGTAGAAGAGCACAAATCTACTTGCTGAGTTATCGCATATTCAAGCTTTAAATTTCCATAGCTTCACGAGCCCGTGGGATAAAATGGAGCAAGCGGATTTATGAAATCAGCGCTTCATCTTACAGCTTAAGTCGAGTACTATAAATTTGTACGGGTTCCGCTTGTCCCTAACCACCCAAATAAGAGTACGGCAAGCATACGTTTTATGTGTTTCGCGTTCGCTAAAGGCTCGATACACGTCCATTCTTTTTGTTTTCGTAGATAGACACATAATTTCTTCGGCAAAGTTATAGAAAATCTAAAGATAAACAATTTTGCTGAAGAAATGACATTTATATCTCTATCGAGTGCAGAGCTATAGAGCATTTTCTTTGGAAATTCTTTAAAAATAAGTTTTCCATATATTTCGTATGTTGGTTGCATTTTACAAGAGTATATGGTTCTAGGCGATTATTGAAAAACTTAAAACACATGTTTTTGCAGAAGATTGCAATTCTCTAGGACCTTTTCTTACAAAGTTATCGCTTACCTAAGCTTTATTTTTCCTTAACTTCACGAGCCATAAGCGATAACGTTGTAAACAAAGGTCCTAGAGATTTGCAATCTTCTGCAAAAACGTGTATTTTGAGTCCTCCAATAATCGCTTAAAACCATATATTCGTGTAAAATGCAACCAACATAAGCCAAGTATGAAAAACTAATTTTTAAAGAATTTCCAAGGAAAATGCTCTATAGCTCTGCACTCGATAGAGATAGAAATGTCATTGGTTTAGCAAAGTTGTTTGCCTTTATATTTTCTATAACTTTGCCAAAGAAACCATGTGTCTATCTACTAGCACAAAAAAATGGATGTGTATCGAGCTTTTAGCGAACGCGAAACACATAAAACGTATGCTAGCCGTACTCTTATTTGGGTGGTTGGGGACAAGCGGAACCCACAAGCGGAGCACTGATTTCATAACTCCACTTGCCCCATTTTACCCCATAGGCTCATGAAGCTACGGAAATTTAAAGCTTAAATATATGATAACTTAGAAAGTAAAAGTCCCAGAGATTTGCGGTCTTCTGCAAAAACGTGTGTTTTGAGAGCTTCGATAATTGCCTAGAATGCAACTAAAAAAAGCTAAGAATGATAAACTAGTTTTTAAAGAAATTTCAAAAAATATGCCCTGTAGTTCAGCACTCGATAAAGATAGAAATTTGATTTCTTCAGCAAAGTTGCTTGTTTTTACAATATTTATAACTTTGCCGAAAAAACTATGTCTGTATTTCCTAGCACACAAAAGTTATTATTTTTATTTTCACCATAGTAAGCATTTTCATTATAGTAACTTTTAACAATTTTGACAGTAAATGATAAAATGAAAGCAAAAGACACTAGGAAAAAAGTTCCGCTTTTCGCCCTTTTGAACCACTGTGCGCCGGTCAGATAATCAGCGACGGCGGCGTAGGAATCATTTTTAAATTAAAAATATAAGCGGTCTCAGATGGCTGCCTTGCGTAACACCAAAAGGAATGTTAAAGTAAGTTATAGTGATTTTTTTAAATGTTATCTTTACAATGATAATAGTTGTATAGAAATAATTTAGTTTAGCAATGAGGCTTAAAATCAAAGGCCAGGAAAAAATCATACAAACGGATATACTGGCATCTACATGAAGCCGTACTGTCATATCATAAATGCTATGTGTGAATCTAAATTTAACAGTTACTGATGATTTTGTTGTAATACTGACAGCAATGATAGAATGGCGCAGAACATTGATTTTCTTAAAATATCTACATAGCAATATTTGTAATATTTCCATTAATTCTGTTCAGTTATCTTTAATTTCAACAACTTTCACGGCAGTAACACCCTGGGGTAGAACTTTGAAAAAAGACTAAATATATCCATGTCATGACTTAGCCAATCTGAGCCAAATAAAAATTATCAAACATAACGAACAACTTACCTAGAGGCGTCAAAATGACCCTGAATAGTGGTAATAATTAATTTTCATGAAAATATTCAACCATTTCTCGTCAGCAATATAGGTCGAGTGGGAGATTCTCCGCAGTAATTATAGACAATCCCTAACGGGTGACTGAGAGGATCGCACTTTACTTTCCCGGAAAAAGACGCATTTACGGCTGGTTCGCTCCGTTGAAAGCTATTACTTTCCCTCTGCAAAGAAAACTTTTCACGGATGGCACCGGCCGGTACTAGAAAAACAAAATCTCCTGGAATTAACACGGAAAGTTTATACTTCACAGTTCATAAATCTAGCACAAATAGTAATCCCCAAAGTAAAAGCCAGTGCGAGAAGCAGCAGAAAGTCTACAGCCGTGACGCCGTGGCTGACGTCCGTCCGTCCGTCCACGGTCCACCCGCCGCGCGCGGGCGTTTGAAGCACATCAGACGTCGAAGAAAGTGCCAGGCCCAAGCCGGCCAGCTTCAAACTGTGTGAAGTGTTGCACACTATACCAGCAATCAACGTTTCATAAAAGTAAACGAGCTGGAAAGCGGAAGTGGAGTGATAACACTCGTTCTTGTGCGCTAAATACAGCATCCGCAAAAGCAAGAGTGCAACGCGTACCGAGCGGCCAGGCACGAGCACTCGGTGTAGGGTGTGAAAATGGTCAAAATTTAACAGCATGGCTGTTAGTTTGAATTTTGGGAATTAAATCATAGGGAAAAATTGCTCCTAATATAATATTTTGAAATTAGTTTTTGATGCCAATTTGGCCAAATGTTATATTCTGGCCATTGTTGAATGTGCAGAAACACACAAGCTGGCAGCAAACAAATGGTGAGGGAAAGAAAAATTCTGGCAGCGAAATGCTCCGGACGGAACCAATCGGTTGTCGTTATTGCTTTATCGGTTCGATGTACAAACTAAAAGTTTCGGAAAAATTCCTCAAGAACAAGAAAGAAAAAAATCAGCGTAAATCTGCAATTGTCAGCCTCCGATTTACGGCAGTCATGGAAAATGCTGATGCTGAGGCATCGTTCTTGCAGAAACTTTGTCGTTTGCTTCTTCAAGTGCTGTCAGCGGCAGGTCCGACAACGAGTGAAGGTAATAAAGAGGATAACACCTTCAGATTTGTTCCCGTGGGTCAGAAACTTTGGCAACTAAAGATTGGTGTACTCGAATTGAATTAAATTAATATTATAAATTATTATTACTTAAAACATAATTTTTCATTAGTAGTATGAAAATCTGTTTACCTTCATCGAAAATTTTTAAAATAATACTCACTTGATTACTACTAGTTGATTGTTCATGGGTTGCCGAGTCTAAACTCGTCGCAGGCGCTACGGTAGTGGTGGTGGACGTAGTAGTGGTAGTACTCGTACTTGTGCTCGTTGTCGTGCTGGTACTAGCCGTGCTAGTACTAATACTGGTGCTGCTACTACTGCTGCTGCTACTTCCTAGTGTCGTAGTTGTACGATCGGTCGATTTGGTTCCCGGTGCCGCCCGAACGTCATTGAACGTCAAACTCCGGGATCGAATTTTATCGACTATGGCTGCCGGTCCCCGGTCGACACCGGTCAGGTCGATCAGTGCCTCAGCTACGGCGGGGGCTTGATCGATGGTTCCAATTCCATTGCCGCCGCCAACTAGTGCTGCCGAGGAGGAGCTTACAAAATTCGCTATTGAGATCTGGTTCTGACACAGAATTACGAAAACCGAACTGATCAGCAAGGTCAGGTACAGTTTGTAGGATTTTATCATCCTTCCTACGGAATGGCTAATCGATGCCGTGGCGTCTGGCAGGCGTCGCTGGTCGGTGGGTGTTGCACCACAGACACTCGGACCAAGCGGTAAATAAATATGGTCTACTGGACACGATCTGCTCAATTGCACGGTCCGTCCGAAGGTGGCCTGTCAGGGCAGGTTACGCTGCAGTTGGTTTGAGACATCGAGATCTGCAAAGCGACAAAATTAACAAATTAATTTAAATATAGACAATTTTACGTCGAATAAATGTTACACAATGTTAAAGGAAACTACGTTCCAGGCATCTAAAATTGACTACCGAAAAATCAACCTCCTTGGGTTGAATGTTCTAAACACCGCATTTTCCCGCTCCCAGCCCGGCAGCTCGGTAATGTGTCCTGCTTAGTGGAGAATGTGGCATCTTAATTGATGTACAGAAAGGCATTCCACATTTGATTGCGCTTAAATATTTCATCTAAGCATAAACGGCATTTCTCGCTTCGGCATTCTTAGGGAGGAAATTTGATGCCGACCCGCCCGCCGCAGCCGCCGGTCGGAAGCCCGCGGAAGCTCGGGGGGTGGGTGGTGGGATTAAACACCAAAAAGGCAGCGTTGAACCGACGTCGTCGTTGTGTGGTGATTGCGATCAAACACTACTTATCCTATATCGATCGATTTATCCGATTAGGCGCAGGGCATAGGGAAATGCTTACCTGGTTCAGGGCGGATCATATTTTGCAATCAGTATTTTCCATCATTTTCCGGCTCAGTTAGTTTCCCACATTTTCATTATTCAGTTTCCGACGGGATGGCACGGCGAGAGGCTCGAGGTTCGAGGTTTGAGGGTGGGCCCAACGTTATCCAACCTTCTCCTGTTGGGTAGTAAACAAGATGAAATATTTCGCAAAAGTAAGGCAAAATTGGCAAAAGCTCTTATCCGGAGCTTCTATCGGATACGTATAAACGGATCGGATTTGGAAGGTTGTAAGGATTCTATTCCACCAGCAGCATCAAACGTGACAGGCCTGGACCGGTAGGACCATCCCAATGGATGTCGGATTCCGGGAATGAAATATGCACTCGGGATGTGTAGGTATATATTATACGGAACAGTTTGCCGCTTTTGGGTTTAGGTTACGTTCGTTCGCTGCGATGCTATGCCCAACCTGTGCTCTGCTCTGCTGCGGTAAGAAACTAGAACAGGCATGAAAAAGGCACCGTGCCGAAGGAAGCAACGTTCTGGTGTCTGTGCTTGCGGCTTGTTACTGGCTAAAGCAGGCGCATGTTTGATCAAACGGAAAGGAATACAAATTCTAGCGACTTCGAGACGGATCTAGGATGTATGTCAAAGAGAATACAGATTAAAAGATTTAATGCTAAGCAGACATAAGAGATTAGTCCACTGATTAATTTCGTCATTGCGAAGAGGAGTTGGAAAGTATTTAGTCTTTGAAGTATGAATACATTATTGAATAAAACATATGTAACAAATGGTTGAATGAAAAAGCGAATTTTTATTTCGGCGGTAATGATAGTTAAGTTAAACTCTTGCATCTAGGAGTGATAGTCGATGCAAATTGTAAGAGTATAATAAAACCAGCATTGTGACTTGGGCAGTTTTTGAAAATTGCAAAATTTCAATGGCGCGTTGGTTTTATTTACCTATTACAGGTCGGACTCGATTATCCGGGTGAATTTTTTTTGTAATCTTAAACACGTTTTGAACGTAAGCACATTTCAAAAAACCTATTTGAAAATTTTGTTTTTCACCCGGATAATCGAGTCCGACCTGTATATCAATATGAACAATAAAATGTAATGCGCGGATGTTGCAAATCAACGGAGATTGCTCAAAATTTATTAAATATTTTATATTCTATTATTTATTATTATTAGGCCATTACAAATATTTAAAAAAGTTTTTGTCCCTCCGGTGTTGGGCAACTGAAGGGGGGGGGGCGGAAAAAAAACAAAGAGAATTTTTTAATCGAGCAAAAAAATGGATTTTAGGCATTTTTACTTAAAGTTTAAACGTGAAAACCAAATCTATTCTTGCTTTTAATAAATACGTTGTTATTTTTCATGCAAAAATCTACGAACAAAAAGACAAAAACGAAAAAAAATTTATTTGACCGAGTTTTGGAAATTCCACTGTTTGAACTTTGAACTTCCATTTCTATTTCGTGCTAGAAGCGTTAACTCAACTCGTACACTCATTTTTCGAGTTTTTCAGGATGTAGAGCCCACAGACAATTGATTTTCTAAAAAAAATTTAACTCATATCCTACAAATTATTTTTTTGTCCCTCGATTTTTCAAGCCAATTTTCAAGGGGGGGGGGGGGGGTGACGAAACCTTTGGAAATGATTTGCAATGGCCTTATTATTATTTGCTAATATCATCCGACTGGAGCTCTCAGGTAATAAGGATCACAAGACACAAGAGAATACGCTTTAGTGATTATGTGGCTATAATGCACCTGAAATGTTAGCTTGGTCTAAAAAATCTAAATCTAAAAAAAACTCTCAGATCATTCACAAGATACTCCCGTTGAATTGGTCGACTGTTTATCAGGTAACGATGCTCAATTGGAGATTTCTGTCTGGTGAAACTTACTACCGCACACTTTGCGACACTGATATTTATTCTGTTGTTAGCGCACTAATCTTTTGCTTGTCTGCAAAAGATCGTCTGCATACAAGGCAATTTTACATCCTTTACATCGTTAAAGTACAATGAGAAAAGGGGCGGTCCAAGGTTGCTTCCTTGTGGGACACCAGATGTGCTTCAGAAAATTTGAGACTCAGTATGGCCAAGCTTCACAGAAAGATGACGGTCTGACAGGAAAGAGTTGAACCAGTCAACAAACGGCTCCGAGCGCTGCACTTTAGCGAGAAGTATAGAATGGCCAACGCGGTTAAAAGCTGCTTTGATGTCGTTACATACTGTGTCAATTTGAGCACCGTTTTCCATGTACTGGACAAGATTATTGTTGATCGAACGCCCAGGGTGAAATCCATGCTGATCTGTATAGATGAAATGCGGATTGAGAATTAGTTGTAACGGATTCGACAAAGAGGTAGCGCATTTCTTTAACACAGTATAAGGTATCCCGTCAGGACCTGGTGATGCTGATGATTTTAGTTTCCCATTTTCATTTCCTCACACACTATTGACTAAGACGCTTGAAAACTGCTCAGTATCTAGTTTCGGGTGAAGCGAAAGCTTAATTGGTTTTATTGCTGCTTTCGGCAGAGCGTGATGTGACTACTTGAGCTTATAACCTGCTTCTTAAAGAGGTTATAAAAACCTTCTGAAGAGTGGGCCATTAAGTCGGAAGGCAGTTTTATAGCGGTTATCGGAAAGTTTTGGTGGAACTCACAGTTTAATTAGCGGTTTTATGAAATTGGTCATGAAAACCACTAGATGAACGTATTAAATCTTGGAATTGTTACTTGGGATGAAACTGTATGGTCATGGTGCCTCACATATAAGATTGATGTTGGTGTTGAACTCTAATATTCTTTATAATAGCAGCGATTATTCTGTATGGTCAGGGTGACACCGATTTAAAAGCTTCAAAAAACGTACAGATTTATTGCGGTTTGGCAAGCAATCAACCAATTTTGATCAATTTTGATTGCTGCGCCATATTGTATTTCTACTCCACATTG
This sequence comes from Sabethes cyaneus, assembly GCF_943734655.1. Classification (NCBI taxonomy): domain Eukaryota; kingdom Metazoa; phylum Arthropoda; class Insecta; order Diptera; family Culicidae; genus Sabethes; species Sabethes cyaneus. Next base: position 24,179,488 of record NC_071355.1, read on the forward strand.
TGGTTCATCTCCTATAAACTTCCTGTAAGTGTGGTGTAGCAATACAATATGGCGCTAATCTGGTTGCGGTTTTATAATGCTTTTAATATGGTATCACCCAGACCAAACAGATTTATTGCTGTTATTATGAAAAGTATTAGAATTGAACACCGAAATTTATGCAAGACCATATTACCGTTTTCTAGCATTTTTTTTGTCTCCAAACTACAATTTATCAAAGCAAATTGAAAGTTGCAGAAAAGAAGATATTATCAATCGGTTTTCATGTCAGCATGCAACTAGAATGACTTTGTCAGAAATTAAGATTGACTAATCGAATAAATTTATTTTGTTTTAACTAAAAGTTTTCAAAACTTGCAAAGTTTTGATAGCACGTTAATTTTAGTCATTTATCATTTATTTAATGCGCATGTGCTGTACAACTACGGAAGCTAGTGGCTGGATGTGGATCAGGGGTCTTCCAACTTGCCTCCTCATGTAAGTATAGTCAAGATATTGCTCATTCGCTGCCTGATGTTGATCCGATTTACAGTACTGCGGACTACGTTAATATTCGTGAAAATGGTCCAGTTGCGCCATCCTTTGACAAGAGGATAGCTCAGCCCACCGACGACGGCGACAATCCTGTTTGCTTTAGCATTGAAAATGGACAACATCCACCTAACGTATTTGTCAGAGAAACGGATTGTTCGACTCCGAGTTGCAAGGAAGATATCATCGTCTTTTACCAAAATGCCGATGGAATGAATTCTGATGTTGAAGAGTACCTACTAGCTGTATCAGATCGCTGCTATGATCGCTGCATTGCCCTATGCGAAACATGACTCGATTCCTGAACAGTCTCTAGTAAAATTTTTGGATCCGATTATGAAGTCTTTCGTTGCGATCGGAACCCGAACAATAGTCGCAAATCCATCGGCGGTGGTGTTTTGATAGCTGTCCTTCGTGGGTAAGAAGTTAGGGCCATCGAGAACAATGCATGGAACTGTGAAGAGCAAATTTGGACGGCCATCAAGCTAAGTGATCGCACACTTTTTCTTTGCGCTTTATACATTGCACCTGATCGTGTCCGCGACAACGATCTTATTGAAGTGCACTGTCAATCGGTGTTATGAGAGAGGCTACTCCTCTTGATGAGAACGCATTTCTGGGCGACTTTAACCAGCCAGGTATCTCATGGAATCCTGCCCATAGCGGATTTCTCTTCCCGGATCCTGAAAACCCGACGATCGATGCTGGTGCAGTAAACCTTCTTGACAATTATAGTGCTGAAATGCTCCATCAAGTTAATCATTAATCATCATCATCAAGTTAATGTAGTTAACGAAAACAACCGTTGCTTGGATCTCGGTTTCGTGAGCTCATCAGAAAAGGCCCCATTCATCACCACAGCTATATGTCCGCTAATTAGGCCAGTTTCGCACCACCCACCCCTGATAGTCTGTATTGAGGATAAGCTCCTTCGCGACTTCATTGAATTTTCCGCGGCTATATCCTACAACTTCCGTAAAGCTGATCTGCATAGTATTAATGACGTATTGTCCAGTATTGACTGGGCAGAGATACTTGACCCAGACGACGTCGAAGCTGCGGCGCAAGCCTTCTCACATGTCCTATTATATATATGCTATAGATCGACACGTCCCGAAAAGAAGTCACCGCAACACTTCTCACCCCTCTTGGTACACGAATGAGTTGCGCAAACTGAAGTCATACAAAAGAGCAGCATTGCGGAGATCCACGAAGCATCGCACGCTTTCGCTAAAACTTCATTAGGCGAGAGTAAGCCACTTATATAGGCGAGTCAGTAGGCAATGCTTTCACGGCCTCAACACAGCATTCAACGCAAACTGAAGCGTCACCCGAAGTGCTTCTGGAACTATGTAAACGATCAACGCAGAGAGCCCGGCCTCCCGTCATCTATGGAATACAACGGGGAAATCGCAGCCACACCTCAGGATATTTGCCGTTCCTTTTCCAGCAAATTTGAAAGTGTTTTCAATAACGAGGTATTGAGCGTTGACCATGTTGCCCTAGCAGCAAGCAATGTTACAATTTATGGTCAAACACTAGGTGCCATTGATGTCAACGTCGACAAAATTTGAAAGGCCGCTGCCATGCTCGAGTCGTCCTTCAACCCTGGAGTACCTTCTCCATCAGCTCATATCATCAGCAGAGAGCTCATATCTGACCAATCGACTGTTGGTGGTTGCCATTGGAGATTGTAGGTCCGATAGCTATCTATTTCTTTTTTTTTTTTGTATGCCAGAAGGGCATTGG